>NW_028318847.1:6089642-6425000 GCF_062004578.1 Staurois parvus | reverse complement strand
TCAGTGTTCAGCAGAGCACTGGATAAAGCTTGTAGGAGGAGTTTTCTTTCTGCTCTAGGAGGATGCAGAACCCCTAAACTCTGTCCGGACAATGCTGATTGGCCCTGTGCTGATCACACGCACTCTCCTAAGAATAAAAAACCTCTCTAGCAATACACACCAAACTGATCACGTTCAGAGTGTCTCACCAGGAGATAAGAGGGGGGACACTGGAAGAAGGGGAAGTCAGGATCAAACAGCGAGTGTAACAAGCATGCTTTACTGCATATACAGACTGATTTTACTGTTGTGGGTTTAAGGGGGAAAAAAAAAATTTTCTTGCACATGAACACAAAAAACAACTTTCTTTAACCTTCTGAGACAAATAAAACATTCATTTTGCAAAATAAATCAGGATCTACTCCAGGGGCGGACTGACCATAGGCTTTTTTGAGTTTGGGCAAGGACACGGAGGCCCCATGATCCCCTATTGCCCGGGGGCCCCATGAGTTGTCAGTCCGCCCCTGATCTACTCATTAGGCCAGGTTTCACACCTATGCAGTTTGCTTTTGGTCCATTTCTATAGTGTTTTTTTTTGCGGCATGTTTCGCATTTTTACATTTTTATGCGTTTTTCTTTTTATATGCTTTTTTTAGGCCAATTTGTTGTTGAACAGATTAAAAGACGCAGAATGCATAAAAAAAAAAAAATGCACTCCATGTTTTTCTGCAGCATCTCCATTGAAATCTATTGAACCAAAAATTCACCGTTTTGCCTTTTAAAAGTCCCTGACCCTTTCCAAAAACGTAGCAGCTGAAAAAAAAGCATAGACGTGAATGTGTGCCTTAGGAAACCATGGTAAATGGGCTGTAGTGCGTTCCTGCAAAAAACGCACAGGTGTGAACCAGACCTTAGGGCCCATTCACATCGGCACAACACGCTAAGGTGCGTTTTTCATGCAACAGCACAGGGCAACCCATTTACTCTGAATGTGATGCCCAACAAATGCGCCAAAGCGGCTCCCGCGCCTTTCTCAGCTGCACAGCTTGGTGAATTTTTGCACCGCATGTAATGTCAAAAGACACCAGTCTGCCAGCTGCATTTGGGGTGCCATTAAGAATCAATAGCACCACAAGCATGTCGCATGTTTTCACGCGTTCTAGGAATGCGCACAGAACAGAGCATTGATGTTTGTGTTCCCGGAACGCCCAGGTGTGATTGAGACCTTAGTAAGGCTGCATTCACATCTGCCCACTCCAGGGATATGCGCAGTCTTTTTTGCGCGCATTTCGAGAAAAAACCGCAAGTCGCACTTACGATGCTATTAATTCCTAATGGAGCCAGCAGACGCAGTAAGAAAACACAGGAGCTCTATACCCGAAAAGATGCAAGAGCTTCTTTGGTGTGTTTGTCTTCTGTGGTGTGAATGGGTTGTCCTATGAGCGTCACACAAAAATGTACCTTTAGGAGCCACTAGGTGTGAATGGGGCCTAAATCCACCCCACTGGGAACATTGCGACCATTCAATTCATTTAAGCGGGCCATAGAGGACTCTTTTTTTCGCTCAGCCAGTGGAATGAACAAATAAAACTGAACAAATTCCTCAATCCACAGAAGTGAGGTAGAAAGAAGAATCTTCCCCACTGGGTCATTGAATTCTGACAGCAGGAGAATACATTGATCAGCAGCTGTAGATGATTGGCTGCATCAGTGGATCGAGAAAAATGTTCCAACATTCCTGTTCAACAGAAGTCAATCAACGGAACAATATTGTTGGGATCCACCTACCTGCCTGAGTGACAGCTGGATCTGCCTTCAATTGCATGGCCCAGAGATAAAGCCAGCCACACCCACCCCCCTCCCAGCCTGGTGCTGCAGTGAGCCCTGGAGGAGCAGATTTGGGGGCAGTGAGTGACAGTCAGTGTTCTCCACCCCAAGCAGCCTGAGTGTTGAGTGATTAGCAGTCATGAGATCTGTCAGCTCTCGATCTTAGAGCCAACATGGCACAGATTGTAGGCAAGAATGTATGTTTATATTTCAGTAACCCCACAACGCCTTTAAAACTGTATTAACCACTTCAAGTCCAGACACTTTCACCCCCTTCCAGTCTAAGCCAATTTTCAGCTTTCAGCGTCATCACACTTTGAATGACAATTGTGCGGTCATGCAACACTGTACCCATATGAATTATTTCGCATTTTTTTTGAGACAGATACAACTTTATTTTGGTGGTATTTATTCACCACTGGGATTTTTATTTTTTTGCTATATAAATAAATTCTAAACATTTTTGAAAAAAAAAAAAGTGTTTTTCTTATAAAAGTTTGCAAATAAATAATCTTTCTTCATAAATCTTAGCCAAAATGTATTCATCTATCTTTTTAGTAAAACAAAAAAAATATAGAACAAATTAGTTTAAAACCAAAAATTACAATTTTTCTAAATACTTTTTTACATTTTTATATTATCATTTATTTTTATTATTTATTTATTTAACATACAGTCACCATAGTGACACTGTACTTGTGGGGGGTGAAGAAGATATTTTTTTGTTTGTTTTTTTACAGGGATTGCTTTTATACCCATAAAGGCTGTAAAAGCAATAATTTCTCCTCCTTTCTGGCTGCATTCTTGCAGCCATTGAGAAATACTGTGAGAGCTGTGATTGGTCACAGCTTGTCACATGGTGCAAGGCTGTTGTGAATAGCCTTGTACCATATGACCTCTGTGATCATTCATCGATTTTACAAGTAGTAAGCAATGATGCCAGGAAGTGACATCTTGTTTACTACTACTCAAGTGATCACGGATTGGCCAGTCAGTCATCACATGATCAGGATCTCACACAGAGGTCCCATACAGTGATTGGTGTTCAGACACAGCGGGCACCGAATCGCGGTGCCGCGCACTCCCAGGGAGCGTGCACAGGCAGTGAATGCGGGGGCTGTTTATAAACGGCCACCCGCTTCCGCACTGCTCCTGTCCGGCCGTTTATATAAATGGGCCGGACAGGAAGTGGTTAAACCCAAAAGTTAAAAACTTAACATTCTGCAGCTTACCAATCCTTCGACGATGTGGCTGCATTAGTTTTTCTTTAAGCTTTTTTTCCTGTTTTCACCTGGTGATCTGGCCAGTAACACACCTCCTGTGTTAGAGTGCCCCCATCCTGGATGAAGGAGCAACAGAGACACCTTTGGACGGACACGTTGTTAATCTGGGGGGAGTGTTAGATACACTAACAAATTGAAGCCAAACTCCAGGTAACACTTTTTCAGCAGTTACAGCAACAGTTATTATTTCCTTTTGAGATGAAGGTTTAAATAAATAAAAATGAATAACTGTGACAGCGTGAGGAAAGTGCTGCCGATAACTGGCAATTGTATTTACATTGTGATTGGACACAGCTGATCACGTGGTAAAAGGCTGCTGTGATTGGCCTTTACCTCATCATGCGATCAGCTCTGTCTGTAGGTGTAATAGTGATGCTGAGTGCAATTACTAAAAACAAGTCATATACCCGCACACAATCGTCCTGCAGGTACTTTTACTCAGCATTTAAACCATTACATGTTCTATGAATTGTGAAAGACCAACTACCCAATGAACACCTGCCCTGGCACATCATAGCATTCACCCGGCACTCCAAGAAATAACAGAATCCATCTGCAATATTCTTCCACTGTCAAAACCTCCACTTTTATTATCACCCGACACACAGGAGGATATATCTTATAGTCATCACAATGTGCATAATAACACACACCAATAATAATGTGAGCATTACAGCATGGAATAGACACATCATTAGACAGCGTCACAGAATAGAATTAATACATTACTGAAGCTATGTGGAAGCTGGGTGGAACAAATCCCAATCGGAACCAAACTGCTCAGGGGGGGTCACGGAGAAGCCATAGGCGCAACCAGTTGATGAGCCCATATAGCCTTGGTAAAAATACCAGCGTCAGAGCGTCCTCTGGCCACTAGGGGAGCTTCACTGGTCTTGCCCAGACCTTTGCCTTATAAACCCTTTTTCTGGAAGCAGTCCAATAGTGGGCGGCGTCACACCCACTATGGGAGGGGCTAGCAGAAGGGTTCCGCCAGGATAACAGTCATGTTCAACCACCATATTCGTTATCTGAAAAGTCACACTTTTGCTTCTCATCTACCCCAAAACCTCTTTTCATCTCCCCCATACTTAAGGATTTCTAACTTCGATGTCCTTAAACAGGTTTTTATCTCCTAATGTGAGGTTACTAGATGTCAAACACGGTTCATTCCATAAACAAGGTTTTATCTTGCTCTCAGCAGAACATCTTGTGATTCTGTTCCTTTGGCTAAAGAAATGACATCAAGTCACCTCTCACGCCCCTGGCATTTGCGCAACAATGCTTTATTGTACAAATTACCCAAGAAACAAAAGGGTCCAAGGCCAACACATTCCATAGGCATTACAGTAGGACACAGCGATCACGGAGAGCGCCAGGTGCACATGGGGGGCGCATTCTGGGAGGACGTCAGATGACGCCCTGCCAGAAATGGACAACCGTGCTCTGTAGCCATCATTTGGCTATAGCGCGGTTGGGAAGTGGTTAAACCATGCAAAATCTGGTTAAGCTCTCCAATCAGCTTCCAGGTTTTATTGTCACTCTCCAGTTTTAGTAAGTCTCCCCCTAAGTGCCTGAAAAATGAGGATTTTTCACACCTGACAACCCGTCTCCTCACCCTAATAAAGCCTGAAAAATAGGCAAAAAACCCCAGAAAACTTGAAAAATTAAAATAACACTTAAATGTGAATCCATGCTTGCGGAGAAAGTTACAACATATCTCTGGCCAAAATATATTTGTTGCCTTGGATAAAGTAGATAGACATATTTTTTTTCTTTTTCCTGTCTGTGACCCCATTGGTAGATTTTCACTAACTTCCTGCCCCAGAACAGGAAGTGAGCAGACATCTTTTAACAGAAACATAATGCCAATAAACACACTTCTTAGCAGGGAGGGAGAAGGTTAGCTTTTTATTGCCGTCTGTGTCTCCGCTGGAGATTTCCTTTCATTTCCAGCCACAGTGTCAGAGAGAGGAGACAGAAGGTAATGGGAATCTCCACAGTGGAAAAAAAAAATTAAATATGTTGGCTAGACATACACTTTATGCGATAAACAACCTCTTTCAGGAGCTTCTATTCTTTAAAGGGTTACTAAACCCAGGACCCTGCATTCACTATATCAGGTCTCCCACAGTACACAAAACATGGAAATGTCATTATTTTTGTAAATATAAACTGCTAAATATCTTTTCCCATCAGCAGTATATAGCAGCCTTGTGACTTCTGCTAGTGTCCAGCCGAACACTTGTTAAAGCTTGTAGGACGGGTTTTCACTCTCCTCTGACTGTCCTATGAGGCTACATGATCCCTGACCCTCTGTCTGGACAGTGCTAATTGGCACTGTGCCAATCACATGCACTCTCCCAAGAAAGAAAAAAAAAAGCAACACAACTCTCTAGCAATACACACCAAACTGAGCATGTGCAGAGTGCTTCCTAGGGCTCTGTACTATCAGCAGAGGAATTCGGGACAGTAGAGAATCACAGAAGAAAGGTTCAAACAGCTTTTTTACACAATGCGGAGGATTGACACCTTAGGTTCCACAGTAAGTATAACAAGCATACTTTACTGCATATACAGACTGATTCTACTGTTGTGGGTTTAGTAACACTTTAAAGTCTAATACCTAGTACATACGATCTGAAAGTCGGATGAAAAATGTGGCTTTTCAAAGCGATTGTAGGATAATCTGAACATTAGTACACAGCTTTCGAGCGCCGATCACGTCAGTTGATGGAAAATTATCCGAAGGGACAAACACGAAAATTCCTCATACGACACCAGAGTGTATGATTTTCATTAGTGGTGCCCCGAAATTAAAACTCTGGTGCCGAAACCGGAACTTCAAAATGCACTTAACCGAAAATGAAATGCACAGTTTTTAAAAATGAATATATATATTTTGGAAAAAAATACACTGATTAACCATTTCAATACCGGGCAATTTTACACCTTCCTGCCCAGGCCATTTTTCAGGTTTCAGCGCTCTCACACTTTGAATGACAATTGCGCGGTCATACAACATTGTACCCAAACTAAAATGTTATTTTTTTCACACAACTAGAACTTTCTTTTGGTGGTATTTAATCACCGCTGAGGTTTTTATTTTTTGCTAAATTAACAAAAAAAGACCCAAAATTTTGAAAAAAAACAAGTTTTTCTTTGTTTCTGTTATAAAAGTTTGTAAATAAATAAGTGTTCTTCATAAATTTAGGCCAAGATGTATTCTGCTACATGTCTTTGGTGAAAATAACCCAAATTAGGATGTATTTTTTAGTTTGTAGGAAAGTTATAGAGTTCACAAACTATGGTATAGATCTGAAAATTGATCAATCCTGAAGTACTGACAGCCAATCTAATTTCTTGAGGTCCAAGAATGTCAGAACAGTACAGATATCCCCCAAATGACCCCTTTTTGCAAAGTAGACAGTCCGACGTATTTCATAAGAGGCATGGCCGCGTTTTTTGAAGTTGTATTTTTTTTGTCATAATTTTCGGAAAATGAAAAAAATGTAAAAAATAATTTACTATTTTTTTTTTTTACATACTGTCACTAGTGCAGTACAGCGTCATCATATAACTGGCATGGCGGTGAACAGGGACACTGACTGGTGACAGTATGAAAAAAAAAAAATATATATTTTTTTTTATTATTTGTAATTTTTTATTACTTTTTTTTTAAGATTTTTTTTCATATTTTACTATGACCAAAGTAGTACAATGTTACCATAGTAACATTGTACTACTTTGGGGAAGTGATCAGTATTTTTTATTTTTTTTTACACAATTTGCTAATAGCAAAGAATTACTTTGCTATAAGCAAGCATTTACCTGAATGACATCGATTCATTCAGGGTTTTGGTTTTTTTTTTTGTGCTTAGCTGTGATTTGGCCACAGCTAATCACATGACACGTGCATGTGACCATTCACAGCTAGGCACTAGTATACAATGGATGGCATGAATGAAGCCATCCATTGTATACAACTGTCATGTGACCTGCTGTGATTGGTCACAGCAGGTCACATGGCACCGGCAACGGGGGCTGGTACTCAGATCTGTCATCGGCCGCGTCCGAGGTACACGGCCGGTGACAGATCGCGCCGCTGCGTGGCTCTGCAACCGCGCATGTGCGGGAGCACGCCAAATGCCGTGCACCCGGAAAGGAGAAGCATTTTTGCCGCCGCTAAACAGCTATAGGCTGGGTGGCAAATGGTTAAAAAAACAATATATACCCCAATTTTTTTGTAAAATATGAAAGATGTTACAGTGAGTAAATAGATACCCAACATGTCACGCTTTAAAATTGAGCATGCTCGTGGAATGGTGTGAAACTGTGGTACTTAAAAATCTCCATGGGTGATGCTTTGTAACTTTGCACTGATAACCTGTAGAAATTTTTAGAGGAGGTCTAGTGTGAGAATTATTGCTCTTGCTCCGATGTTCGTGGCGATACCTTACATGTGTGGTTTGAACACCATTTACATATGTGGGCATGACCTACGTATGTGTCCACCACTATGTGCGGGAGGACGGGGGCACTTTAAACTTTTTTTAAATTTATTTAATTTTTTTTTTGGGGGGGGGGGGGGGGAGGTTTGCACTGTTCCTTTAAAAAAAAAATGTAATCACTTTTATTCTTAGCACAAGAAATGCATGCATCCCTTGTGATAGAATTAGTGACAGGTCCTCTTTATGGAGAGATATAGGGTCAATAAGACCCCACATCTCTCCTCTGCAATGTAAAGCATTGGATCAAAAAAATAATTGATCTAGTGCTTTAAAAAAAATGGCCAGAATGGGAAGTGACATCACTCCGGTCCTCCAAGGGCATAGAGATGTGTGGCGGCCATCTTTCCTTCATACATCTCTATGCGCAGCCCCAGATCGATGGTTTTTCAGGTAAAGCTGAACTACCGAGCGGCCACATGGCCAGCGAGGGGCGGGGTTTTTTCGGGCACCTGTATTGGTGCTTTTTTTTTTTCGTTTCGGACACTGAGATTTTAGTGCATCCCTAAATTTCATTTAATCAATACAGTATTCGTTCGTTTAAAAAAAAAAAAAAAAAAAAAAAATCAGAAGACCAAGACTGCGCATGGTCAGAAACAAAAGAATACATTACATCACTTCCAAAGGTGTATTCTGTCGTACGAGAATTTTCATAACTTTAGTAACCTCTTCATTTTGTTACAAAATTACATTGCAAAAAAAACACAATCATTGTCTGATATATCGAGTGTAAGAGGCTTAATGGGCAAAATTCGAGATCTGGTGCTGTCCTGTGAAGCATCAACATAGCAGGCCTGAAAAAAAAAACAAACGATGTGTTTTGCCAATCACATGATATACACTGAACATGAACCAAGTAAACTGTATACTGCGCCCATGTGGAGGAGGATCTGCAACGTGAAAACTGGAAAATCACAAAATCGCCATTTGTAGCAAGAATGTTGCAGTTTCTGTGCTCCACAAAATAATATCTGTGCTACAAATATTAGCCGCAGTTCTCCACCTGGTTTGGCCAGGTGCAGATCTACGCATTGGGCTTCCATCCCTTGTAGAAAGGCCCTTCACCCTGGTTCACGCTAATAAGGTGTGGGAAAATGCAGCGAATCCTGTGCTTTTCCCGCACCCCATTGCAACTGCACGACATCCACCCGATCTCGTACGGGTATCAATGTTAAATTAACGACACCCCGAAACGGATAACAAAACGCAATGAGATTACCAGAATATGCATTGCATGGCTGTTCCCACCCATGCGATGCGAATCAGGTGCAGGGGGGGGGGGGGGGGAAGGGTCATGCACCTTTTCGATTAAATTTGATCCATACACAATGTATGGCTCAAATCGCACCGCACAGACATCACGTGATTTGTGCAGAAATGCGGCGCAGTTTTTATGTGAATCATGTGCAATGTGCCGCACCGCATTAGTGTGAACCAGGGCTTAGAGTCACTTACCAGAGGGAGACTAAGCCAGGAGAAGCTGCTCCTTCCCTATGCCAAGATGAGTAGAGGAGGAGAGGCAGCAGCACAGGTTCCTCCTGATGATTGTTATTCATACTTCTGTCAACCCTGGCAATCACTTCCTATATATACAGAGCAGTGTTTTTTTGTTTCCCTGAGTCCCCCCAACCTCCCCCCCATAACAAAGTTGTATTGTCTGTTGATCGGACCATTAGTTCTTTTTTTGTTACCTTGAACAGGCCAAGCTGTCCAGCAGGACAGTTAGAAATGGAACAAACCGCACACTGGCAGGGGTGCCTATAATGATCACCTTTTATTAATATGACAAAAGAAATACTGTCACCTTGTCCACCCACACAGCGCAAACTAACAGTGTCTATGTTAAGTGAAAAAAAAAAACCACAGTAGCCTCCCTAGCGGTCTGATTATGTCCATATTTCTGTGCTCAAAGCAGTGAATTTTTTTCATGGAAATATGTATTTTTTTATTGTAGGCCTGTAATTTTTAAGAATAACTCACTGAACAAGAGTCTAGTAAACATCCCAGGTATGTTAAAATTTGAAACACGAAATCATAAATTATAATTTAATAATCATAAATTTAATTAAATAAGATAATCAAACCAAAAACACTGAAATTTGAAATATAGCGCCAAGTTCGCACATCACTGAGCAAAGTCGCAAAATCATTTTCAGTGTCTGATGACGAATTTCCCCACAAATCATTATCACTCAATTCTGCAGGTGGTTCTGATTTACTATCGCTGTTCTCTAGCTGATCTAAAACCGCTTTTGACCTAAAGGGACGCTTTTTGGACGCCATGGACGTTTCTCAGTTTCCAGGCAGAAAGAACAGTAGAAGTGCAGGCAGGACACAGGACAAAGCACTCGGGACAAAATGTATGTGAAATGGTTTGATACAGTAATGTTTTACTATGTGATTTTAGTGAATACGTCCTGACAATGCAGGGGACGGAACACAGAAGACAGATGTCGGCATCCGCCGGAAGACATTGCCGGGGACCCTGCGGGAGCGCAGAACAAGGTAAGTGCAGAAGAGATCTCGGAGCAACGCTGCAAGGTATTCCCGAGTGTAGCTCGGGGTTACTGCTTGTGGTGCTGAAACTTTACCCCGAGCTACACTCGGAATACCACCAGGGAGGTTAAAAATGGATTTGTTTGCAAATTTAAAAATTATCCGGGAATGCAAACGGTCACATTTGCTTGTGCTCTAAACCGAACTGTCAAACCATCAAATGTCTGGTGTTATAACTGATCCCATGTGCAGCTCCATGGCAGTTACAGGTTAAACAGAGAATAAGATGGCAGCTTCCTTGGCTGAAAATGATAGGAGGGTTTAGTTCCACTTTAAATGTCTCTTCAATTTTGAACAATTTTTTCAATTATTGGGACAAACTGACGAGCACTAACTGTAATATCACTGATCACTAACAGATGCTTGCATAACATGATCCAAGTCTTTGACAGTCTCCAACATTAAATCCCTGATTTGCAACCATGCCTACAATCTCCTGCAGCGCGCCACACTCCCTGACAATCCCCTGCAGCCCTGAAGCTATGAGGAACAAATCCCATCAGAACCAAACTGCCCAGGGGGTATCCGCCAGGATAACAGTCATGTTCAACCACCATATTAGTTATCTGAAAAGTCACACATTTGCTTCTTATCTACCCCAAAACCTCTTTTCATCTCCCCCATACTTAAAGATTTCTAACTTCGATGTCCTTAAACAGATTTTTATCTCCTAATGTGAGGTTACTAGATGTCATAAACACGGTTCATTCCATAAACAAGGTTTTATCTTGCTCAACAGAATATCTTGTGACTCTGTTCCTTTGGCTAAAGAAATGACATCAAGTCACCTCTCACGCCCCTGGCATTTGTGCAAAAATGCTTTATTCTAAAAATCACCCAAGAAACAAAAGGGTCCAAGGCCAACACATTTCATAGGCATTACAGTGGTGCTTTAACCATTTGCCGCCCGCCCTATGGCCGAATGGCGGGCGGCAAATGTCATCAGCGTTCCGGGTGGACGCCATATGGCGTCCTCCCGCACATGCGCAGATTGCGCTCCTGCAGAGCCGCGCGATCTGTCACCAGCCGTATACCTCGGACATGGCCGATGACAGATCTGAGTATCAGCCCCGTTGCCGGTACCATGTGACCTGCTGTGACCAATCACAGCAGGTCACATGACAGTTGTATACAATGGATGGCTTCATTCATGCCATCCATTGTATACTAGTGTCTAGCTGTGAATGGTCACAGCTAATCACATGCACATGTGATTAGCTGTGGCCAAATCACAGCTAAGCACAAAAAAAAAAAACAAAACCCTGAATGAATCGATGTCATTCAGGTAAATGCTTGCTTATAGCAAAGTAATTCTTTGCTATAAGCAAATTGTGTAAAAAAAAAAAATACTGATCACTTCCCCAAAGTAGTACAATGTTACTATGGTAACATTGTACTACTTTGGTCATAGTGAAATCTGAAAAAAAAAAAAAAATCTTAAAAAAGAAAAAAAAAATTATTAAAAAACAAAAAAAAAAAACAAAAAATATATATATATATTTTTCATACTGTCACCAGTCAGTATCCCTGATGACCGCCATGCCAGTTATATGATGCCGCTGTACTGCACTGGTGACAATATGTAAAAAAAAAAAAGAGAAACTAATTTTTTCATTTTCCAAAAAATGACAAAAAAATACAACTTCAAAAAACTCGCCATTTCTCTTATGAAGTACGTCGGACTGTCTACTTTGCAAAAAGGGGTCATTTGGGGGATATCTGTACTGTTCTGACATTCTTGGACCTCAAGAAATTAGATTGGCTGTCAGTACTTCAGGATTGATCAATATTTAGATCTATACCATAGTTTGTGAACTCTATAACTTTCCTACAAACTAAATAATACATCTTGGGTTATTTTCACCAAAGACATGTAGCAGAATACATCTCGGCCTAAATTTATGAAGAACAATTATTTATTTGCAAACTTTTATAACAGAAACAAAGAAAAACTTTTTTTTTTTCAAACTTTTTGGTCTTTTTTTGTTAATTTAGCAAAAAATAAAAACCCCAGTGGCGATTAAATACCACCAAAAGAAAGCTCTAGTTGTGTGAAGAAAATGATAACATTTTAGTTTGGGTACAATATTGTATGACCGCGCAATTGTCATTCAAAGTGTGAGAGCGCTGAAACCTGAAAACTGGCCTGGGCAGGAAGGTGTAAAATTGCCCGGTATTGAATTGGTTAAGAATACATCATATCACTGAATATATTATAAATAATGTAACAGTATGCAAATAAAACTGGGCACTTCTGACCAATCGTCACACTTTATGAAACATTTAAGAGCAATTCAAACAATAGTTATGATGAAAAATGATAAATACACAGTATACAGTATATAAAGTGGGAAGACTGAACCAGTACCCAACAATCACCGTGAGGACAGGTAGATCTCATCTTCCTAAGTCATTGCTCTATGATTAGATTCACATGTATTCCATTAAAGCACATTATTGTGTTGGTACACAGCAGTATGCAAAGCACATATGTCAGTGTAAGGCTGGCCACACATTATGCAATCTGATTGTACAACAATCCTCTTTAGATCCAACATATGTAGCACAAGGGACTGTGTCATTTGATATTACTTGAGTTTTTGCCATTATCATATGGCAACTTAACTTTCAAAAATCAACAATGTACAGCACTGAGCAAACTGTTGGCGCTATATAAATCCTGTATAATAATAATAACAACAGTGCCAAGCCAACACAGCAAACATCTATAATGCCTGGTACACACGATGAGAATATCGGATTAAAGCATTGTCAGATTTTCTCTTTTTGCATGCTAGTCTCATATTGAAAACGAACAGGTTACTAAAGTTACGAAAATTTTCATATGACAGAATGCAGCTTCAGAAGTGATGTAATGTATTGTAATGTATTCTTTTGTTTCCAAGTATGCGCAGTCCTGGTCACTCAACTTTTTTACGTCCAAATACTATACTAATTACACGAAAATAATTGGTTGTGTTATCTTACATGGTCGGCTCTTGAAAGCTGTTGTACGAACTTTCAGATTATGGGGAGATTGCTTCTAAACAGTTTTTTTAGTAATGCGCCATTATATGTATAGAAAATTATTGGCCAAAAATAGGGTTATCACCGTTTTGCCGATAAAGGAAAAAAAAAATAAAAAGGGTGCCCATAATGATAACCGACTTCAATGCAAAATCATGTCCTGTTGACTTCAGTGTGAAAAACGCCTCCTATTGACTTCAATACAAAAATGGCTCTATTTAAGTTTTTACATTTTTTATATATTTACTTTTATTTTCTGTCCAATTTCTGTGGGTTACTTTCAATAAAAAAGTTATTTTACTGGATTGTATTTTTAAAATTCATATTTATTTAAATTCAGGATAATACTTAAAAAGTCGGGGGAAAAAAAAAAAAAAAAAAAGTGTCTACTGTCCAGTTTTCGGCCAAGTGCATTCTGGATCCACAATGTTTATTTTGGTGGACCAATATTTTTTTTTCTCCATCTGATTTTCTCATTGTGTGTACAAGGCATAAGTCCAGCACAGCAAAAAGTAAAGTACAATACAGATAGATTAAATCTAGAGCAGCTGTGTATAGTAACCAATCAGCTTCTAGACGCAGCTTGTTCAGTTAGTTCCCTTTAACAGTAGCTTTCAGATCAGGTGCACCTGTCAGTTGTTTAGATGGACCTGATCAGAAGCTCAATGCAAGTCTTAGGGCTCGTTCACACTTGACTGTTTTACCAACTCTTGCCAAACGCCCCAATAGCGTTTGACAAGCGTTAGACACGCGTTTGTGAAGCATCTTTAACGCTCCACAAACACCCTACGCGCGGTTTTGAGGCGTTTGCCAAGCGTTAACCACTTGCCGTCTGCCTGCTGTATATGGCACTCCAGGGGCGGGTTGCCGTTCATAAACGGCAACCACATTTTCTAGCTGTGCGTGCTCCCTGGGAGCGCGCAGCACCGCGATCCAGTGCCCACTGTGTCCTCCGGACAAAGTGGAACACCGATCGTAGGACGAGATCTCTGTGCGAGGTCCCGATCATGTGATCACTCATTGGCCAATCAGTGATCACATGCAGAGTATTAAGCAAGAAGTCATTTCTGACATCATTGCTTACTATGTGTGAAATCTGTGAATGATCACAGAGGTCACATGGTATAAGGCTATTCACAACAGCCTTGTACCATGTGACAAGCTGTGACCAATCACAGCTCACACAGTAGTTCTCAATGGCTGCAAGAATGCAGCTAGAGAGAAGGAGAAATGATTGCTTTTACAGCCTTTATGGGTGTAAAGACAATCAGTGTAAAAAAAAAAAAAACTAAATCTTCATCACCCCCACAAGTAGTACAGTGTTACCATGGTGACACTGTACTGCTAGGGTGACAGTATGTAAAAAAATATATATATATATAAAAAAAAAAAAAGTAAAAAAAAGTTTAAAAATTATAATTTTTGGTTATAAACTAACTTTTTTTTTGTTTTTTTTTTACTAAAAAGATAACGGAATCAATTGTGGCCAAGATTTATGGTGAAATACTATTTATTTGCAAAATGTTATAAGAAAAACACTTTTTTTCAAAATGTTTGGACTTTTTCATTTCAATAGCAAAAAAAATAAAAATCCCAGTGGTGAATAAATACCACCAAAATAAAGCTTTATCTGTCTCAAAAAAAATGCTAAAAAATTCATATGGGTACAGTGTTGCATGACCACGTAATTGTCATTCAAAGTGTGATAGCGCTGAAAGCTGAAAATTGGCCTGGACGGGAAGGGGGTGAAAGTGTCCGGACAGGAAGTGGTTAAATCCGCACCACAAACTCCCATATTTAAATTGTATTAATGCTCGCAACCGCCATCCAGGTGTTTGAGGAGCGGCACCATAGACTTGAATGGGAGGCTTCAACTCCTCCTGACTGGACCAGAGGCGTCAGTTTTGCCACGACACTAACGCTTCCGTGTGAACAGCACTGTGTGCTGCCATGTACATAATTTTCAGGAGGCGTTTGAGAAGCATTAAAGATGCTTCCCAAATGTCTGTCTGACGCCTGCTGACAAAGTGTGAACGTAGCCTAAGGGCAAGCAGATCTAAAGGGGTGTGCGTCCCTTTACATCTACCTACCTCAGAGTTGGTCAGGTCTGAAGCGAAGGCTGCCTTCACACTGCTCCGTTGAAAAATGCATCAATAACACATATGCTTTTTTGATTTGTTTCCAGTGCATTTTCTTGGTTCCTGACTTCCAAGCATGCACCTGTGTCACATGGACATACAACTCAAAAAATGCAAACGAGGAGTGTTTTTAATGCGTTTTCCATTCATTTCAATGGGGAGCTTTCAAATCGCACCGCACCTGCAGCACAGTGGTGTGAAGTGTCCCATAGGATTTAAAGGGAAATATTTTTATTGCCTTTTAGCAAGGTAAAAAAGCAGCAAAAATGCATCAGTGTGAACTCAGTCTAAACATGACAGATGGGAGATAGCCTGATATAAACAGACACAGACCAGTGTACACACAGCCACCCATAGAGCCATCACAAGTCTGCCAACATCTGCTGTCAAAAGTGGATGAAAATATGAACGGGCATGGATGTCACAAACGTGAGTGAGATCAAATTCAGCAGCAGATCTGTTCACGGACCCCCATGTGAAAGGAGACCCCCATGTGAAAGGAGCCGAAAGCTTTAAATAGAACAGTTAGAAGCCGCTTGGTTGCCATGCTTGGCTACTCCAGACTGTCTGCTCCAGTTTTAGTGCATTTTTGTTTTGAAAAGAAAACAAGAACTTTGCCACAAGAGGACCTGTCACTGATAACAGCACAGAGAGTCCTTTATGAAGGCTGACAGAGCAAACCTCTATCCTAGTCATCAATGAAGCCACAATGCACACAAAGGGGATCACACCTCACTGTGCCATGAATGAATACACAAGACGCCTGACTTTTCTGTAAACATCATCAGAACAATCATCGAAACCTTCATCCAGCACCAATCTCCTCTACTTCCCAAACATGCATGATGGACATATTTATTGGGGCTCATTCACATGGGGATAGGTGGGTTTTCTGCATGGAATGCAGGTTCTTGCTAGCAGATCCTGTGTAAAATGCACCCCTTAAAAGAGAAGTGTGAGATCCTACCTAAAAAAAAAAAAACCCACAAATTAAACACTCACCTAGATGGCTGCAGCATCGATCCATTGCTGCAGCTGTCCCCCGCTGACTCTACTCCAAGAACCGAGCGATCAAAGACTGCTGATCACTCAGTTCTCAGGTCCTCTCTAAAACTTAGTTCACACCTACGCTTTTGATCCATTTTTTAATGCTTTTTGCATTGTGCTTTACATATTTACACGTGCGTTGTTGCCACATTTTGCACTTTTTTTTGGTCACAGTGGAAATTTTTTTGTTGCTGGGCAGTAAAAAAAAAAGCAAAAAACGTGGTAAAAACACAGGAAAATTCACTACATGTGTTTCAGCAGCTTCTTCATTGAACTCGAAACGCTGCTTTTTGCATTTAAAAAGGTCCCTGACCCTTTCCAAAAACACAGCAGCTTAAAAAGCATAGATGTGAACATGTTCCATAGGAAACCATGTTCAATGGACTATAGTACATTTCTGCAAAATGTGCATTGATGTGATCCAGGGGTAAGCACAGAGTGGTGACTATCAGTCACTGGAGCATTGGGCTGTGTGTGGGGAAGGGGCTGGGGGGGGTGCGGCTGGCTCAGAATCTCAGTGGCCCAACCGGTTTCACTGGCCACCCTCTCTCCCCAGCGCTGGCATCCTAAATGTGGGCACCCGGATGCGACAGCTTGCAACTAAGTGCCTACTGTGTGTGCGTGAGTAGCGCTGCGCCCTGGTAATGGTCCCATAGTCTTCTGGGATCTGTCACTTGTCCCAGAAGACTACGGTTGGGGGGAAATCGCAGTGGAGCCATGTACCCGCATCCCCCTCACCCGCCCCTCCCAAAGGTGCCAATCCTTAACAGATAGCGGGGGATGAGGCCTTAAAGCAGAACTTCCCCTTCTGGCTGGGGATCCACTTTAACTTAACATGGACACTCACTACAGATCACAACTGCAGTGCATTCTGAACACGCTGCGGGAAACGCACATGGATCGCGGGTTTCATGGGCAGCCCAAGAACTCATTCTCATGGGCAGAAAAAAAGTGCTGCGTTTAGAATACAGCAGATATTATTATTATATAGTGCCGTCAATTTACGCAGTGATATATATATATCCCTCAGCCCAGGTTCTCACTGATGCAGTGCCGAATTTGCAGCGGTTTCTGTGCGAATGTCACACTGCATCACAATCGCACCCCATTCATGTGAACCGCTGCGGGTGTGTATGTTAAAAACACCCTGAAATTGGTCCGAAAAACACGGTGCGATGTGCAGAATCGGACTGCATGGGTGTGAATACCCATGTGATCTGATTCTAGAACAGACCAAAGGTCCTGCACCTTTTTGGTGCGGACGCGGTGCGATTGAGCCAATGCATAGCTCAAATCGCACCGCACAGAATTTGAATGTGATTGTGACTGTGGTACGCTTCCTGTGTGAATCACATGCGATATGCTGTACCGCATCAGAGTGAACTCGGGCTTAAGGGGTGTACAATCTAAAGTCCCTGACTCACAGTCATACATACACATAGTAGGGCCAATTTAGACAGGAGCCAATTCACCTACCAGCATGTCTTTGCAGTGTGCAAGGAAACTGGAGTAGCTGGAGAAAACCCACGCAGGCACAGGGAGAACATGCAAACTCCAGACAGGTGGTGCCGTGGTTGGGATTCAAACCAATGGCCCCATTCTAGGGCCAATTTAGACAGGAGCCAATTAACCTACCAACATGTCTTTGGAGTGTGGGAGGAAACCGGAGTACCCGGAGGAAACCCACACAGGCACAGGGAGAACATGCAAACTCCAGGCAGATGGTGCCATGGCTGGGATTCGAACCAACAACCCTAGTACTGCCAGGAGGAAGCGCTAACCACTTAGCCACTGTGCTGCCCAATAGTTCTGTACTCATCTAAAGGCAGCACAATAGCGGTCACACAGCTGCGTCTACATGCTGCAGATACATGTATAACAGCGACGTCGCAGCTGCAGATTTTACGCACATATGTGTATAACAGCGACGACGCGGCTGCAGATTTTACACACATACGTGTATATCCGCGACGACACGGCTGCAGATTGTACGCACATACATGTATAACCGCGACGACACGGCTGCAGATTTTACTCACATACATAACAGCGATGATGCAGTTGCAGATTTTACGCACATACGTGTATAACCGCAACAACACAGTTGCAGATTTTACGCACATACGTGTATAACCGCAAGGACACGGCTGCAGATTTTACGCACATACGTGTATAACCGCGACGACGCGGCTGCAGATTTTACGCACATACGTGTATAACCGAAACAACACAGTTGCAGATTTTACGCACATACGTGTATAACCGCAAGGACACGGCTGCAGATTTTACGCACATACGTATATAACAGCGACGACACGGCTGCAGATTTTACTCACATACGTGTATAACCACGACGACGCGGCTGCAGATTTTACTCACATACGTGTATAACCGCGACGACGCAGTTGCAGATTTTACGCACATAGGTGTATAACCGCGACGACGCGGCTGCAGATTTTACGCACATACGTGTATAACCGCGACGACACGGCTGCAGATGTTACACACATACATGTATAACCGCGACGACGCGGCTGCAGATGTTACGCACATACGTGTATAACAGCGACGACGCGGCTGCAGATTTTACGCACATACGTGTATAACCGCGACGACACGGCTGCAGATTTTACGCACATACATGTATAACCGCGACGACACGGCTGCAGATTTTACTCACATACGTATATAACAGCGACAATGCGGCTGCAGATTTTACGCACATACATGTGTAACCGCAACGACACGGCTGCAGATTTTACTCACATACGTATATAACAGCGACGACGCAGCTGCAGATTTTACGCACATACGTGTATAACCGCGACGACACGGCTGCAGATTTTACGCACATACGTGTATAACCGCGACAACGCGGCCGCAGATTTTACGCACATACGTGTATAACCGCGACGACGCAGCTGCAGATTTTACTCACATACGCGTATAACCACGACTGCAGATTTTACACACATACGTGTATAACCGCGACGACACGGCTGCAGATTTTACGCACATACATGTATAACCGCGACGACACGGCTGCAGATTTTACGCACATACGTGTATAACCGCGACGACACGGCTGCAGATTTTACGCACATACGTGTATAACCGCAACGACACGGCTACAGATTTTACACACATACGTGTATAACCGCGACAACACGGCTGCAGATTTTACGCACATACGTGTACAGGCGCGACACTTTTGGCGAGTATTTTACAAGGGATCTTCTATCTCTACCAGCAAGAAACTTTCTTTTGTACAGAAAATACACATATGTCGGCGTGAATGTGAACCGACGGGCTACATGTGACATTCACCGAAAGGAAATCAATCAGTGTCATCTGAAAGACAAATATAAACAGGATTCACCCGCAGTGAATGTGACATCCATAGTACACATTCGTCATGTCACCCCCGGTGTCCATGTGAGTGCTGAGGACCCCCCACTGTCGGCTGTGATGATGGGACTTGTACATAGTTTACTTTTTATGGCCTCTGTGCACACAGCCCCCCCTCCTCCACTCAGCAGCTGCCGCTCTCCCCCTCCCCCCGCGCTCAGCACACACGGAGGAGAACACTCACCCCGGACACAGGCCACACTGGAGAGGAGTAGAAGGAGCACGTCCAGCGGAGCCCCCATCTTCTTCTTCCCGGACTCTGCTCCGGCTCTCTCACTCAAGCAGCTCCCATGGCCTCGCTCCCCCCTCCTCCAGTCCCGCCTTCCCTTCTCCAGACTGCTCCACGGACTGACGCTGCGATGGCACAACTCCGCCCCTCCCGCACACCTTACCCAGTCCACGGTGCCCTCCAGTCACAGAACACGCCTCCCCAGACTGTGATTAGCTAACCGCCTGTCGCTCTACCTAAACCACGCCTACTTTACATTGACATTGTAACCGGACCACGCCCCCGTCCCAACTTCAACTACTAGTCCAGAAAGGAAGGTTCCCTCTCCTCCCTGTAGATGTGATGACTCCGTGGGGGAGCTCAGGGCACACGTCTCCTGTTCCCAGCCTGTGAATCCTGTATTCACCAACTGTAGGGGAGAATGCAGAGAGAGCCCAGACTTATCCCACAGTAGAACAATAGGCAAAGCTTTTTTTTTTTCATTTTGGATACAGCAAGGGAGGGTCACCTGTGTCCCATTGGGGAGATTTTTCTTCACTTCCTGTCCCATAGCCAAACAGGAAGTGAGAGGAAATCCCTGCAAGTTAAGGGCATTCCTTGGGGAGCCCCAGGTCTCCAGAATCGGTGTACCCATTGGAAGATTTCCTTCCATTACTTTTCTGGGGACAAAACCAACATTTGGGATTTTATTTTACTTTCACTTCCAATGTTAGCAGTAAACAGGACAAATAGGGTGGATTTCCCTAACAGGGACACAGACAGCAATAAAAACTGACAAGTATTCTAATCCCTCCACACTCCACATATCCAAAACAAAGAAAGTTTTGCCTTTAAAGTGTTACTAAACCCCGGACCCCGCATTCACTATATCTGGTCTCCTTGGACCCCGCATTCACTATATTCGGTCTCCCAGGACCCTGCATTCACTATATCTGGTCTCCCAGGACCCCGCATTCACTATATCTGGTCTCCCAGGACCCTGCATTCACTATATCTGGTCTCCCCGGATCCCGCATTCACTATATCTGGTCTCCCCGGACCCCGCATTCACTATATCTGGTCTCCTTGGACCCTGCATTCACTATATCTGGTCTTCCCGGACCCCGCATTCACTATATCTGGTCTTCCCGGACCCCGCATTCACTATATCTGGTCTCCTTGGACCCCCCATTCACTATATGTGGTCTCCCCGGACCCTGCATTCACTATATCTCGTCTCCTTGGACCCCGCATTCACTATATCTCGTCTCCTTGGACCTCCCATTCACTATATCTGGTCTCCTTGGACCCCGCATTCACTATATCTGGTCTCCCCGGACCCCGCATTCACTATATCTCGTCTCCTTGGACCCTGCATTCACTATATCTGGTCTCCTTGGACCCCCCATTCACTATATGTGGTCTCCCAGGACCCCGCATTCACTATATCTGGTCTCCTTGGACCCCGCATTCACTATATCTGGTCTCCCCGGACCCCGCATTCAGTATATCTGGTCTCCCCGGACCCTGCATTCACTGTATCCGGTCTCCCCAGACCCTGCATTCACTATATCCGGTCTCCCCGGACCCTGCTTTCACTATATCTGGTCTCCCCGGACCCCACATTCACTATATCTGGTCTCCCCGGACCCTGCATTCACTATATCTGGTCTCCTCAGACCCCGCAGTCGCCCTGCCCAGTCTCCCCGGACCCTGCATTCACTATATCTGATCTCCCCTGACCCTGCATTCACTATATCTGGTCTCCCCGGACCCCGCATTCACTATATCTGGTCTCCCCTGGACCCCGCATTCACTATATCTGGTCTTCCCGGACCCCGCATTCACTATATCTGGTCTCCTTGGACCCCCCATTCACTATATGTGGTCTCCCCGGACCCTGCATTCACTATATCTCGTCTCCTTGGACCCTGCATTCACTATATCTGGTCTCCTTGGACCTCCCATTCACTATATCTGGTCTCCTTGGACCCCGCATTCACTATATCTGGTCTCCCCGGACCCCGCATTCACTATATCTGGTCTCCTTGGACCCTGCATTCACTATATCTGGTCTCCTTGGACCCCCCATTCACTATATGTGGTCTCCCAGGACCCCGCATTCACTATATCTGGTCTCCTTGGACCCCGCATTCACTATATCTGGTCTCCCCGGACCCCGCATTCAGTATATCTGGTCTCCCCGGACCCTGCATTCACTGTATCCGGTCTCCCCAGACCCTGCATTCACTATATCCAGTCTCCCCGGACCCTGCTTTCACTATATCTGGTCTCCCCGGACCCCACATTCACTATATCTGGTCTCCCCGGACCCTGCATTCACTATATCTGGTCTCCTCAGACCCCGCAGTCGCCCTGCCCAGTCTCCCCGGACCCTGCATTCACTATATCTGATCTCCCCTGACCCTGCATTCACTATATCTGGTCTCCCCGGACCCCGCATTCACTATATCTGGTCTCCCCTGGACCCTGAATCCACTATATCTGGTCTCCCCAGACATTGCATTCAATATATCTGGTCTCTGCAGACCCTGCATTCAATATATCCGGTCTTCCCGGACCCTGCATTCACTATATCCGGTCTCCACAGACCCTAAATCTACTATATCTGGTCTCCCTGGACCCTGCATTCACTATATCTGGTCTCCCCGGACCCTGAATCCACTATATCCGGTCTCCCCGGACCCTGCTTTCACTATATCTGGTCTCCCCGGACCCCACATTCACTATATCTGGTCTCCCCGGACCCTGCATTCACTATATCTGGTCTCCTCAGACCCCGCAGTCGCCCTGCCCAGTCTCCCCGGACCCTGTATTCACTATATCTGATCTCCCTGGACCCTGCATTCACTATATCTGGTCTCCCCGGACCCCGCATTCACTATATCTGGTCTCCCCTGGACCCTGAATCCACTATATCTGGTCTCCCCAGACATTGCATTCAATATATCTGGTCTCTGCAGACCCTGCATTCAATATATCCGGTCTTCCCGGACCCTGCATTCACTATATCCGGTCTCCACAGACCCTAAATCTACTATATCTGGTCTCCCTGGACCCTGCATTCACTATATCTGGTCTCCCCGGACCCTGAATCCACTATATCTGGTCCCCCGGACCCCGCATTCACTAGATCTGGTCTCCCCAGACCCCACATTCACTATATCTGGTCTCCCAGGACCCTGAATCCACTATATCCGGTCTCCCCGGACCCTGCATTCACTATATCAGGTCTCCCCAGACCCTGCATTCACTATATCCGGTCTCCCAGGACCCTGAATCCACTATATCCGGTCTCCCCGGACCCTGCATTTACTATATCTGGTCTCCCCAGACCCTGCATTCACTATATCTGGCCTCCCCGGACCCTGCATCCACTATATCCGGTCTCCCCGGACCCTGCATTCACTATATCCGATCTTCCTGGACCCTGCATTCACTATATCCGGTTTTCCCGGACCCTGCATTCACTATATCTGGTCTCCCCGGACCCTGCATTCACTATATCTGGTCTCTCCGGATGCCACAGTCGCCCTGTCTGGTCTCCCAGGACCCTGCATTCAATATATCCAGTCTCCCCGGACCCTGCATTCACTATACCCGGTCTCTGCGGACCCTAAATCCACTATATCTGGTCTCCCCAGACCCTGCATTCACTATATCTGGTCTCCTCGGACCCTGCATTCACTATATCTGGACTCCCTGGACCCTGAATCCACTATATCTGGTCTCCCCGGACCCTGCATTCACTATATCCAGTCTCCCCGGACCCCACATTCACTATATCCTGTTTCCCTGGACCCCGCATTCACTATATCTGGTTTCCCAGGACCCTGAATCCATTATATCGTGGTCTCCCCGGACCCTGCATTCACTATATCTGGTCTCCCCAGACCCTGCATTCACTATATCTGGTCTCCCAGGACCCTGAATCCACTATATCCGGTCTCCCAGGACCCTGAATCCACTATATCCGGTCTCCCTGGACCCTGAATCCTCTATATCCGGTCTCCCCAGACCCTGCATTCACTATATCTGGTCTCCCCGGACCCTGCATTCACTATATCTGGTCTCCCCAGACCCTGCATTCACTATATCTGTTCTCCCAGGACCCTGAATCCACTATATCTGGTCTCCCCGACCCCGCATTTATTATATCTGGTCTCCCCGGACCCTGCATTCACTATATCTGGTCTCCCACAGTACACACAGCATGGAAATGCAATTATTTTAGTAAATATAAACTGCTAAATATATTTACTCATCAGCAGCATATACAGTATCTCACAGAAGTGAGTACACCCCTCACATTTTTGTAAATATTTTATTCTATCTTTTCATGTGACAACACTGAACAAATGACACTTTGCTACAATGTAAAGTAGTGAGTGTACGGCTTGTATAACAGTGTAAATTTGCTGTCCCCTCAGAATAACTCAACACACAGCCATTAATGTCTAAACCGCTGGCAACAAAAGTGAGTACACCTCTAAGTGAAAATGTCCAAATTGGGCCAAAGTGTCAATATTTTGTGTGGCCACCATTATTTTCCAGCACTGTCTTAACCCTCTTGGGCATGAAGTTCACCAGAGCTTCACAGGTTGCCACTGGAGTCCTCTTCCACTCCTCCATGACAACATCATGGAGCTGGTGGATATTAGAGCCCTTGCGCTCCTCCTCCTTCTGTTTGAGGATGCCCCACAGATGCTCAATAGGGTTTAGGTCTGGAGATATGCTTGGCCAGTCCATCACCTTTACTCTCAGCTTCTGGGGGCAAGCTGCACATGTTCAGTTTGGTGTGTATTGCTAGAGAGGTTTTGTTTTTTTTCTTGAGAGCATTCACAGGGCCAATCAGTGCTGTCCAGACAGAGGGTCGGGGTCCTGCAGCCTCATATGGGTTAATAAAAACTCCTCCTACAAGCTTTAACCAGTGCTCTGCTCGACACTAATAGAAGTCACTGCTATATACTACTGAGGAGAAAAGGTATTTAGCAGTTTATATTTACTAAAATAATTGCATTTCCATGTTCTGTGTACTGTGGGAGACTTTTTGCAGAAACGCACTACAGTCCATTTAACATGGTTTACTATGCAACATGTTCACATCTATGCTTTTTTGACTACTGCTGTGTTTTTGGAAAGGGTCAGGGACTTTTTTCAAAGCAAAAAGCAGCATTTTAGCTACACTACACAGTTCAATGGAGAATCTGCTGAAATGCATGGTTGTGTGTTTTTGCCACGTTTATGCTGTGTTTTGCATTTTTATTCTGCCCAGCAGAAAAAAAATCCACCTTAAAAAAAAAAAAAACTGAACAAATTGCGTCAAAAGCGCGTGTAGAAAAACGAAACATGAACTGCGAAAAGCACTGCAAAACGAACAAAACTGGTACACATGATGAGACTATCAGACAAATAATTGTCTGGGGTTTTTTTTTCCATGCTAGTCTCATATCGAAAATGAAGAGGTTACTAGAGTTACAAAAATTCTGGTAAAACAGAATACAACTCCCGCAATGACATAATGTATTGTATTGTAATGTATTCTTTCGTTTCTGAGCATGTGTGGTCTCCGGCTCTTGATATTTTTAAGGAGAAATGCTGTACTGATTAACCTCCCTAGCAGTATGATTATGTCCATATTTCTGTGCTGAAAGCAGTACATTTTTTTGCATGGAAATATGTATTTTTTTTATTGTAGGCCTGTAATTTTTAGGAATAACTCACAGAAATCTGTCCGAACAAGAGTCTAATAAACATTCCGGGTAGGATAAATACTTGAAACACAAAATCATGAATTATAATTTAATACATAATGATAAAAAATAATAATATAATAATAATACATTTAATTCAATAATATAATCAAACCAAAAACACTGAAATTTGAAATATATCGCCAAGTTCGCACATCGCTGAGCAAAATCGCAGAATCGTTTTCAGCGTCTGCTGATGAATTTCCCCACGAATCATTATCACTCAATTCTGCAAGTGGTTCTGATTTACTATCGCTGTTCTCTAGCTGGTCTAAAACCGCTTTTGACTCAAAGGGACGCTTTTTGGACGCTATGGACTTTTCTAAGTTTCCAGGCAGAAAGAACAGTCAAAATGCAGGCAGGGCACAGGACAAAGCAGTAGGGACAAAATGTATGTGAAATAGTTTGAAACAGTAATGTTTTACTATGTCATATTCGTTTATTAGAAAATGACAGTTTCTAAAATTTTTAAATTTGCCGCCGTCCCGTACATACCAACGTTCGCAGGGACCGGAACACGGAAGCCGGATGCCGGCATCGGCCGGAGGAGATGGCCGGGGCCGCTGCAGGGGACGCATCGCAGGAGCGAAGGACAAGGTAAGCGCTGCAGGGAATCCCTGAGCAACGTCGCATGGTAAACCCGAGTGTAGCTCGGGGTTACCGCTTTTGGTACTGACATTTTACCCCGAGCTACACTCGGGAATACTGCCAGGGAGGTTAAACAAAAAAAACGTTCGTACTGGTATCGTACAAGAAAAATTTTCATGCTTGATAATTTTGCAAGAACTGTTGTGATCAGCTCTCAAAAGCTGCATACTAACGATCAGATTGTCGGAAGAACGCTCCAAAAGTGGTATTTTTCATCCAATTTTCTCATCGTGTGTACTAGGCTTTAGATTCAAATTAGCTTTTCAAAGGGAGAGTTATTGCTGGAGTCCTTGACAGCAATAAAAGGGGAGAGTTGTCCCTAACTAAGGTCTCGTGCACACTGAGCATTTGTCCAGCTTCTCTGAACACCTTTTCTCTCGCAGGAGAAAATGTGCAAAAAACGCGCCTAAAGCCGGGTTTTGCAAACGCATTTAGATATGTTTAGGTGCATCAGTCAATATGAATTTGTTCTGCCCATTGGAATGAATGAACACTCAAGCACTACAGTTGTCTAGTGTTTAGGCACGTTTAGATGCATTTAGATGCATTTATGTAGGCACGTTCAGTGTTTTTTCTGCTCAAACGCTCTGCTCTTAAACATACATTGATGGGTTTATTTTTTAGCCTCTAAGGCCCCTTTCAAGTGGGTTACTCCGCTAGCAAATCTTCCTGATCAGCGGGGGGATCTGTCTGCTGATCCCCACTGAGTGGATAGATGACAAGTCCTCTCTGCTTATGCAGAGTGGACCTGGACACAGTCCGCTGTTCTCTCTATGGGGTGGTCAGATGTAAACGGACTGCCTGTCTATTTACATCTGACTGTCATCCTATCCGGTCTGCTAGACAGATGGGGAACAGATCCACATCCGTCTGTTTTTAGTGGATCAGATCAGATGCAGGCAGGTGTAAACAGACACATGTCCATTTGCATCCACCGCTCTATAGAGGGCAATGGATGGTCCAAACAGGTCTGCCTGAAAAATGGACAGGCGGACCCAATCCGTTCGCCTGTGTGAATGGGGCCTTAGGCTGGCCATACGTTAGGTATATTTCTTTTCTGCAAACACGGGTGAAAGGAAAGAAAATCGCTTGATTCCTCCATCAACACAGTCAGTGTTGATGGGGGAATCCCTCCTGCTGATCTAATGTGTTTTTCCAGTGGGGAGCCTTCCCTGTAAGCAGAACACAATGATCATTGCTGGCAGCTGCAGCCCCCAGCAGTGATCTCATTTAAAAAATCCGACAGGCTGGTTGTACTGAAGTCAAATGATGGATCAACGTCAGTACAACCAACCTGCCCATAGGCAGATGGATCAAATCTCGGGCAGTCCACGCTGAACTGGCCGGGGTTAAATCCATCTATGGCTGGCTTAAACGTTTCTCATCTAATAAGCCTGTAAACACCTCTGTGTGCATGGACACATAGGCTAACATAGAGGTGCATTACAGGCTGAAAAATGGCAAATGCCCAAAGCAGTTTTTTTTTCTTACACCCAGTGTGCATGAGGCTGAGTACCAGAAAGTATTTGTAAATTAAATCACTAAAATCTCATATAAGCTTGAACATGTTTATGTAATTTTATGTTTTTTTTTAATATTGTTATAACTGCATATTGAAATATCACCCAGTGATGGTGCCATAAATATCCTTGTTCAGGCAGTTCCTGGTACTTAGTGACAACACTCCTTGTCTCCCAGGTGTTCTTCTGTGTTGTCACCTGTCCCTGATGGAGGCTAGAACTGATGCATTCAACATACGTTTGCAGACATAGTCCACTGTTCTTCTTCCCAATAATAACAATAGTACAGTGCATTGAAAAAGTATTCATACCCCTTGAAATTTTCCACATTTTGTCATGTTACAACCAAAAACGTAAATGTAATTTATTGGGAATTTATGTGATAGACTAACACAAAGTGACACATAATTGTGAAGTGGAAGGAAAATTATAAATGGTTTTCAATATTTTTTACAAATAAATATCTGAAAAGCACGGCGTGCCTTTGTATTCAGCCCCCTTTACTCTGATACCCCTAACTAAAATCTAGCGAAACCGATTGCCTTCAGAAGTCACCTAATTAGTAAATATAGTCCACCTGTGTGTAATTTAATCTCAGTATAAATACAGCTGTTCTGTGAAACCCTCAGAGGTTTGTTAGAGAACATTAGTGAACAAACAGAATCATGAAGGCCAAGGAACACACCAGACAGGTCAGGGACAGTTGTGGAGAGGTTTAAAGCAAGTTATAAAAAAAATATCCCAAGCCTTGAACATCTCACGGAGCACTGTTTAATCCATCATCCAAATCTGAGTATGGCGCAACTGCAAACCTACCAAGATACCACCTAAACTGACAGGCCGGGCAAGGAGAGCATTCATCAGAGAAGCAGCCAAGAGGCCCATTGTAACTCTGGAGGAGCTGCAGAGATCCACAGATCAGGTGGGAGAATCTGTCCATAGGACAACTATTCGTCGTGCACTCCACAAATCTGGTCTTTATGGAAGAGTGGCAAGAAGAAAATTTCAAGGGAATGAATACTTTTTAAAGGCACTGTAATTATAGGTTGTTTTTTTTTAAACAGGAGAGCTTGCTAATTTTCCTTACACTACTGATTCATGTATTGCTTACTTGTTGAAGGACAACTTTACCTTTCCACAATTGTTTAATAATTTTCAGCCATGCTTCCAAGTGGCACGAACTGGGACACCTAACTTCAGCCTTGATCCGGTGATTTTCACTATGCTCTTCAAAGCAGAGCTGCACAGCCTTTTTCCTGAAAACTTCTACTTTGTAGTGTTATACTCAGGGGCGGACGGACAACTCATGGGGCCCCCGGGCAACAGGGGATCATGGGGCCCAAACTCAAAAAAGCCTATGAAAAAGGTACCAGGGGCATTTCATGGGGCCCCCTACTGACCCTGGGCCCTTGGTCAGTGCCCGAGTTTCCAAATGGTCAGTCCACCCCTGGTTATATTCAATGCCCGTTCACACCAAGCCCGCAATAGATTGGCACAGGAACGCAGTGTGCATTACTGTGCAATTCAACCTGCATGCAAAATGTACTGCTTTTGAGATCTGCAGTGGGTGTCAATAAAATTTTAATGACACTCCCAACGCAGGTTGCAAACGCAGTGCATTTGTCCACACCTACATGCATCGGATCGCATGCTACTTTTTCCAGTGCGTTTAAAAAAAGTAGTGCATGCACTACTTATGGCGCAGTACAATGCAATTTGAGCCCATTCAAAATGAATAGGCTTGAAATCACACTACACAGAGTTGTATGTGAATTGTACAAGAATGCACGTGTTCCTGTGTGATTCAGCCCTGGGTGTGGTGTAAACCGGCCCACATTTCTATGTGAGGTCCACATTCCGAGTGACCGCAGCAGGCTATCAGGAGTTTAGCTTTCCAATAGGAATGAATGGAGGTGCACATGCACAGTATCAAATAGACCTTTTCCAGTTCTGAGTGGAAGTGCTGGAAAATTGCTGGACTGGGGCTGAAGGTGAGTATTTGTCCTAGTGGGATGCACTCAGGGATTTAGGGGAAATTTTTTAGAATTTACAATTGTACAAAGGTTTTACTTTATATAGACTTGTAATAACATATACTGTACATGCAAAATTAGCTTTATTTAAATTACATATGCATTTACTGTATATATAATTACATCTGTATACAAGATAGTTACATAGTTAGTCTGGTTGAAAAAATGCAAAAGTCCATCCAGTTCAACCATTAAAAAAAAAATAAAAAATAAAAAGTTATAATTCTACACACACAGTTGATCCAGAGGAAGGCAAAAAAACCCAGCAAAGCAATTCAATTTGCTCCTGCAGCGGAAAGAATTCCTTCCTGATCCCTCGAGAGGCGATCGATAATTTCTACTGATCTCTAGGCACCTGTATGTGTGCTTATGTTAGCTATATCTCCAAAGATAGAATTATTGCTCCATGTTTAGTTAAAAAAAAAATTTGTTTGAGAATGTTTCATGATTTCTATGATGAATGTGAGTTTTGTTTTTATTTCTTTTTTTTATTGATTTAATTGTTTTTATGTATTCTTTGGCCTTCGTTGCTGGTTCACCGTTATGGCTTATGCGCATCAAAAGCTGGGTATTTATTTTTGTTCTGTTTTGTTGTTTAAAAACTCAGCTGTCTTTTTTAAGATGATATCATGGATTCCCACACTATCCTATGTCTGATATTTGGCTTGGTGCAGCTAGAGGTGATTTTTGATTGAAGAAGAAATGGTATTGAGTTGGTACTTTGAGCATGTGCTTTTCTCCCAGACTCTAACCAAAGGTACTTTTACACCCTGTACCATGAATTGTGCAGTTTTTGCCAGATGTTGCATGATTATCTTCGCATGAGAGTGCCAACCTTTGATGCTTAGCAAGAGATCCTGAGCAATAATCAATATGAAGCATCTGGTTTCTCCAGAAGAATGTCTCTTGGTATCACTGTAGTATATAATTTTTAAAGCGGAATTACACTGCATCTGAGCGCCACAGACAAAAAATGCTGTTTAATTTAATTTTAATATTCAAAGCAAACTCCCCAATGCATCCTTGTCTTCATGCTTTATTTTACTGATAAATCACTTTGAAAAACACTCCCTAGCATTTCTGGCTGTGGCCATTTCTAGGGCAGATGATTCATGTAGCATTTTTTTTCTGGAATCCATCTGCCCTTAGCTTAGGAATGCATGCAGGAGGGTGTGCTTAGATGAGAAAACGCCTCCCCCCTTCCCAAAGACTTCTGGGATGTATGACATCATTTGCCTAGGCATGGAATGTAGAAAGTAACTGAAGACATGTGAAAAAAAGATAAAAAAAAACTAATTCTAGCAGCATACAGATTAAAATATTCATTGTTAATTGAAAGAGTGAAGTCCTGCTTTAATGTAGTTATTGCCTATTTTCCTATTTAGTGGGGGACCGGAAAAGAGCAGGATTCAGGTTGCTCTGTGCAAAACCAGTGTCTACTTTCCAAAAAGGGTAATTTGGAGGGGTTGCTTCTACTATCCTGGCATTTCACGGCCAACATTAGAAGCTTATGCCACACATCACCCACTCTTGAAGACCAAGCCTTTTCTGACACTATAAAATTACTTTGAACCCCCAAATATTATATTTTTTTTTAAAGCAGAGGCCATAGAGAATAAAACGGTGGGTGCTGAAATTTTTTATGTCACACAGTATTTGCGCAGCAATTTTTCAAATGCAAATCTTTTGGGAAAAATACACTTTTTAGAATTTTAATCCACAAAAACACAATATATTGCCCAATTGTTTGATACAATATGAAAGACGATGTTACACCAAGTACATAGATACCAAACATGACATGCATTAAAATTACGCATGCCTGTGCAATGGAGACAAAGTACATACATTTTTAATATCGATAGGTGATGTTTTAAAAGCCTTTACAGGTCAACAATTTATATTTGCACAGGAGGTCTAGAATTACTGCCCTCGATCTGATGTTCGGGGTGAGGGTGCTTTTTTTAGTTATTTTGATTTTCTTTATTATTTTTATACTGTCACTTTCGTGTGTTTTTTTTTATCACTTTTATTGCTATCGCAGGGAATGTAAATATCCCCTATGACTGCAATACGCATTGACAGGTATTCTTTTTTGAAAAATCTTGGGTCTATTAATCTATAGATATCTCCTCTGCCCTTACATCATCTGATCTCACCAAGATCGGTGTGATCAGATGCTTTCCCAATTTACAAATGGCGCTGTTAAAGTCCAGCAAAACAGAAATGATGAAATGCGCGTAGCTTCCAGTCTCTTAAACCATAGAGATGATTGGAGCCATTCTGGTCTCTGATCTGCTCTATAGTCAGCCAGTGGAACTGTCGGCTGCATTGTGGGACAGGAGAACCCAAGCAAACTGTGGAAGGCAGGGGGGGGGAGAATGTCCCTTCCTGCTGCTTGTAAAAATTATTCAGCAGCCAATTGACCACTAGGATTGCTTTTACATGAATGCCGACCACCAGCTGAAAACAATGTTACCAGGCCCACTCTGAGCACTGATATAATGATGCCTGCAGCCATAGGCATCATCCCAGTATAACCACTCAGTCCGGCGACATACCAGTACATTGCTGGTCCATGATGAGCATATATGTAACAGAAGAGTACATGTGATATGATGAATGGGGTCTGTGGACCAATATGCCCGCAATTCATTCTTTTTTGTAATACCCATGTTGAGGGTTAGGCCCCAAAAAGTTTTAAATTTAGAAACCGTGATAGGTCTCCATTCAAATTGTCTGGCAAGAGCTGAATTTGGGTGGGCGACTGTGTATCGTTGTGTGTATAAATTGCCTTGACCCATATTCAACTGATACAAATGTTCTGTGAAAAACAGCGGACCTAACGCTAGTGCTGGCAGCGAACAGGGCTGATCCTGCTAACGCTGCATTTTTGGGGACGCTATATAAAACAGGCACTAGTATAGGTCTGTTCATGATCATTATATTTATCCATACAAACACTATACTAGTAATGGGAGTGATTAGAGACCTATAGTGTGAGTGCGATAGTGTGCGGGCAATCTAACGCTAGCTGGCCCTGGCTGGCGCTTACTGACCCTGACACTATCTGATGTTGCTATTGGCAGGAATGCAGTGATCAGTAAAAGATTCTATATACTGACACTCTACTAATGGCACTGGCTGGGTGACGGGTGATCAAAAAGTTAATAGGGGCGATCAGGGGCAGACTGACCATTTGGATACTCGTGCAGTGCCTGAGGGCCCGGGGTCAGTAGGGGGCCCCATGAGATGCCCCTGGTACCTTTTTCATAGGCTTTTTTGAGTTTGGGCAAGGACACAGGGGCCCCATGATCCCCTATTGCCCGGGGGCCCACGAGTTGTCAGTCCACCCCTGGGGGCGATCAAGAGTTAATTGTGCTAATCTAATGTGTGTGTGTAAAATGTAGTGCTTTTACTTGGTGTGGTGTTCTCTCTTCTCTTCTTGGACCGACCGGTGGGGGCAGCGGGGGGGGGGGGGCAGGCGAATTCACACCCCAAAATAAGCGATATAAGATTACGTTGCTTTGCCCAGAGCCGCTGCTCGCCCGCGGGTAAGCAGTTGGCAAGTAGGTAAAAAAAAAACCTTACAATTTTTTTTAATTCTCAGTATGGCATTTATTATTATTATTATTATTATTATAATACAGTGTTTATATAGCGCCAAAAGGTTTGCTCAGCGCTGTACATTAGAGTGGGGGGACAGTACATGAGACAATACAGTAACAATACAATACACGAGGGGTTCGAGGGCCCTGCTCTTTCGAGCTTACAATCTAGGAGGGAGGAGGTAGAGGTACAGGAGGAAGTGGCTGTGGGGGATGGAGTGGTAGGAGGAGTGGAGGAGAATGGCTGTTAGGTGAGGGTGGGGTAGATTTCCCTGAAGAGATGGGTTTTCAGGTTTGCGACTTGGGTATCAGGTCGGTGAGGTAGTTTGGGGCAGCGTTATGAATGGCTTTGTATGTCAGAGTTAGTAATTTGAATTTGATGCGTTGGGCAATCGGGAGCCAGTGAAGGGATTGGCAGAGGGGGGTGGCAGAAATGGAGCGGTTGGTGAGGTGGATGAGTCTAGCCGCTGAGTTCAGGATAGTCTGGAGCGGGGATAGCGTGTGTTTGGGTAGGCCAGTGAGAAGTGAGTTGGAGTAGTCCAGACGTAAGATAATAAGGGAGTGTACGAGTTGTTTAGTGGTGTCTGGGGTGAGGAACATACGTATCTTGGAGATGTCGCGGAGGTGGAGTCTGCATGAATTTGATAGTGATTGAACATGAGGTTGGAAGGAAAGGTTTGAGTCCAGGGTGACACCCAGGACTTTGGCATGTGGGGTGGGATTGATGGTGGCGTTGCTAGTCGTGATGGAGAGGATGGGGGGGTGCGGGCTTGGGGGGAAAACTAGGAGCTCGGTTTTGGAAAGGTTTAACTTGAGGAAATGGAGCGACATCCAGTCTGATATGTCGTTTAGGAGGTGGGCAATGTGGGCGGACAGTGAGGGGGTGAGGTGAGGGGTGGAGAGGTAAATTTGTGTGTTATTGGCATAGAGGTGATAGTTGAAGCCGTGGGAGTATATCAGTTTGCCAAGGGAGGAGGTGTAGATGGAGAAGAGAAGGGGTCCGAGGACAGACCCTTGGGGGACTCCAACAGAGAGAGGGAGAGAGGGGGAGGTGGCAGCGTTATAGGTAACGCTGAAGGAGCATTGGGATAGGTAAGAGGAGAACCAGGAGAGAGCAGAGTCCCTGATGCCAAGGGAGTGTAGTTTAGTAAGGAGGAGGGGGTGGTCGACTGTGTCGAAGGCCGCGGAGAGGTCGAGGAGTAGGAGGACAGAGTGGTGGCCATTAGCTTTGAGGGTTAGCAGGTCATTAGTGATTTCAAGTAGGGCGGTTTCGGTGGAGTGTAGGGGACGGAAGCCAGACTGTAGTGGATCAAGGAGGTTGTTGTCAGTGAGGTGGGCGCTTAGGCGATTGTGGACTAAGCGCTCAAGGAGCTTGGAAGTAAATGGCAGCAGGGAGATGGGTCTAAGGTTGTCAGGTCAGTGGGGTCTAGGGAGGGTTTTTTGAGTATGGGGGTGATGTGTGCGTGCTTTAGGGGGGAGAGGAATGCGCCAGTAAAGAGGGAGAGATTGAAGATGTGGGTGATGGAGCGAATGATGGAGGAGGGGGGTGACCGGAGGAGTTGTGAGGGGATAGGGTCCAGGGGGCAAGTGGTGAGGCGGGCTTCAGTGAAGACCTTAGTGACCTCCTCAGTGGTAGCAGGGCTGAAGGAGTGGAGTGTTGGGGAGGTTATAGTGTGCGGGACATTAGGTGTGGTGGGGGGCAGTGCGGTTTGCGAGGTCAGAGGAGGGGAGAGTTGAGGGGGTGATGGAGGCTAGGTGGAGAGGTAGATTGTGAATTGACAATGTCCTTACGGATTGCGTCAATCTTGTTTTGGAAATGATTGGCAATCTCGTGGGCGGTGAGTGAGGTACTGAGTGGAAGTGGGGGGGGGGAGAGAGCAGGGAGTTGAAAGTGGAGAAGAGCCGGTGAGGATTGGAGGAGAGGGTGTTGATGAGGGTTACGAAGTAGGCTTGCTTGGCGGCGTGGAGGGAGGAGGTGTAGGTGAGGAAGGCGGATTTGTAGAGGGAGAACGCTCGAGGAGATCTGGTTTTGCGCCATAATTACTCCAGCGAGACATTTTGTATGGTCATTCTGCCAGGGTTGAAGCGGTCGGGTCTGATGTTACGTGTGGTTAGGGGTGCCAGGGAGTCTAGGGCAGCTGACAGTGAGTCGTTGTACGCAGTAGTGGCCAGGTCAGGATAGGATACTGTCGTACAGACGGTCAGCTGCCAAGTGGAGAGGGGCCGGGTTCAGGTTGCGGAGGTTACGGCTGGTGATGGTTTGGCGCTTTGGGGGGGGGAGTTAGAGGAGGGGGAGATGGAGAACGTGAGGAGGTGGTGGTCAGAGAGAGGGAAGGGGGTGTTAGTAAAGTTGTGGAGGGTACAGAGGTGGGAGAAAACGAGGTCCAGGGTGTTCCCATCGGTGTGGGTGGAGGACTGTGTGCACTTTTGTGGTATTTTTTATTTTGTTTTTTTTTTTACTTACTAGTACTACTCTGGGGGGCGATCAGGGATTTTTTTCTCTTTTGTTACACTTTGCTTTACAGGAGAAATACAGATCATTTCTCCTGCACTGCAATGCAAAGCTTGCGGTCATTAATCTAATTCATTCATGAACTTTTTGACAGCTCAAGATAGTGATCTGTGATTGGCTGGAGCTGGTCACATGGTACAGAGTGCTGTGATTGGCCCCATGTATTATGTGACAGCTGTGGGCCAATCACAGCTTACTAGGAAGAGAAGCAGAGCTGTTATGAATGAAATTGATTCATAACAGCTATGCTTACATTGTGATCATGAATGCGACCACTTCCCACAGACTGCTGTATCCCCAGCCCCATCAGCTGTCAGCTGAGACATTCCCCGACTAATATAAATGTAAACAAATTGGTTGGGGATAATGGCTCATGTACACTGCAGCTGCTGAACTGAAGTTTAAGAGCAGTTGTGCGTTTTTTTCAGCAGCCCCAGAACTCTCCTTTATGTTTTTCCTATGTGTCCATGTACACATAGTTGTTTACAGGCAGTTGAGGTTACAGGCATTTTTTTAAAGCACAAAAATCTTGTTTAGGAGTAGAGTTTACCTATGTTCCAAACACGTGTAAACGCTTGTGAACGTGTTTATGCGCGTTTGTGTTTAGATGCGTTTTTTGGCTGGTCCATATCTGCATGTTGTCCTGTGCCTTTTGTTCTTCATCAAAAATGCATGCACAGCATTTTCCATGTATTCAAATGGACCTAGTACACCAGTGCAGTCAGTTCCAGGTTTTGCATGAAGGAAAAATAGTAGAACGTGCTGCAATATGTCTGCACAGAACTGTACTGGAACACAGCAAAACACAGCAAAAAGGTACAAGGAGTGTTGTGTGCACTCCAGAATGCATCCGGAGGCATTACAAGCATTACAGCACTATGTAGCTCCTCCCACAGTGCCAAGCATGTTTCACGAGCCGCTGTTGCTACATTTGCAACACCCATCAGAAAGTTGTGCTCTCTGCTTTCTCCAAAAATGTCTGAAATAGTTAATTATTTACTATTTTTTAGTGCATTCTGGGTATTTGGGAGGGTTTCCTGAGGTGATGCACATAAACATGGTATGCAAATGTGGCTAAACTGACGTTTTTAACCTACATTTTCTAACAGTCAGTTTCCAGTGGTCAGAAAAGTTTTTCAAACGCCCTGTGCACATGAGCCCTAAGGCTACGTTCAGAATAGCCTTGTTAGCAAGCAGCAGACAGGCGTTTGGGAAGCATTTTTACTATTTCCCAAACGCCTGGGAAAATTCTGCACATTGCAGCACATGGTGCTGTTCAAACGGGAGCGTTAGCGTCGCGGCAAAACGGACGCCTCTGGTCGAGTCAGGACGAGTTGAAGCCTCCTATTCAAGTCTCTGGTGCCGCTGGCCGGCTGGCGTTTGCGGTGCGGTTGCGACACAGTTGCGTTTGCGGAGTGTTAACACCATTCAAACTGCATTATAGGTGTTTGTGGGGCATTTTTAACGCTTGGCAAAGCCTAGCAACCGCTGCTAAACCACGCATGCGGCGCGTGAAAAACGCTCCGCAAACGCCGGACCAATGCTTGTCAAACACTATAGGGGCGTTTGGCAAGAGTTGGAAAAACAGTCAAGTGTGAACGAGCCCTTAAAGTGATGTCATTACCAAATATGAAAATGACCATATTTGGAAAATGACTTGCCACTGAAAGAGCAGAACCTGATGGGGAACTGAGAGACTACAGTAGTTCTCAATAAAGTCCACAATGCTTTTGATTAACAGTGCATGGCAGGGGATGGATTTGAAAGGCACTGTTGGATTGATTAGTGGCTATCAATCCACCCACAGCCATGGGCTCTCAATCAAAACTAGTCTACCAGTTCCCCATCAGGCTCTGCCTATCCCAGTACAAAAGTCACCAGACTTGCATTTGTCAGTGTGATGGGAATTATGGCCAGGGAGGGAAAGTGGGAGTGTATTGAGGAAGGTGTCTCCAGTATCTACAGTATCCACCTGCCCTCCAGAAGATTTACCCTCCTTCATGACCAGGCCTTTTTTTGCGATATGGCACTGCATTATTTTAATTGACAATTGCTTAGTCATGCAACGCTGTACATAAATAACATTTATGTCATTGTTTCCACACAAATGGAGCTTTCTTTTGGTGGTAATTGATCACCTCTGCATTTTCTATTTTTTGCACTATAAACAAAAAACTTTTGAAAAAAAAAAACAATATTTTTGACTTTTTGCTATAAAACATATCCAAATAAAAAAAAACAAAAACAAAATTTTCTTTATAAATTTAGGCCAAAATGTATTCTATGTCATGTCTTTGGTAAAGACATGAATCCCAATACGTATATATCAATTGGTTTACGTGAAAGTTACAGCGTCTACAAATGGTTGTTTTTTTTTTATACTAGTAATGGCAGCTATCAGCGACTTATAGTAGGACTGCGGGGGGCATTCTGACACAGGGTGGATGGGAGCTGACTAACTGCCACTGACATCTCCAGTGACACTAATACAGTGATCAGTGCTAAATGACACTGTACTAATGACACTGAACAGGAAGGGGTTAACATCTGAGGCGAACAAAGGGTTAACAGTGTACAGTGTTGCGATTACTGTGTGGTTTTTACTAGCGGACGTGCTGCTTTCTATCTCTCTGCCACCCTGTACCAGTACATCTGCTATGGGACAGTTTAAATGTACAGTATATACTCCGACTTCAGTGAGGGCACCAGCAGGTTCACGTACAGTACATGTCTGTGATAAATACATGAATCTGGTGAAAGCACCAACACTTTCTGCAATGCCTTTTATAAATTCCCCAGATTATCTTGTGCTGTCACTTACATTGTGTGATAATGCACAAGTAAATATGATTACAACTTCAAACAAACACATACACCAATTACATGTATTTAGCTAGCTTGTCATTCTGAATAGTTGCAAAATAAAATAACATAACAAAGCAAAATTGCCAAAAAAGGAGTTTTATTTCAAGACTGTACAACCCTGGTGAAATCCTTGTTTTCTCCCTTTTTGTCTGGATGAATTTACAGCAGATCTACAAGGTTTTTTTAAACATCAAAACAATGTAAAACAGGAATGTATGCAGAACCATTCTACCATAATTCAAAAATTACAGCAATTTATGAGTTTTGGCTGTACCCTTTTAAATCGGTCTCACAGGGATTGCCATCTGGTTTTTATGATCTTTACATAACAAAAACAAATATATATATGTTTATTATTACAAAACTTAATACAAATATATTACAAGGATTTCTTCAACTGTCTAAGTTGATAGCTCCAATATTTATTTATGAATAGATCTTTAGTTATATGGTTTGTATTTATATACACTTACTACTAGACTGCTCTGCGGCCTTTGAAACTGTTGACCAATCCTCCTCAATAAACTCCATGCACTTGGTCTCCAAGATTCTGCTCTCTCCTGGTTCTCCTATCTATCAAAGCGCACCTTCAGTGTTACCAATAACTTTGTCTCCTCTCCATTTCCTCTTTTTGTAGGAGTCTCCCAAGGTTCTGTCCTTGGACCCCTTCTCTTCTCTATCTACACCTCCTCTCTTGGTCACTAAATAACCTTGCATGACTTCCAATACCTTCTCCACACCGAACCCAAATCTATCTACTCCTCTACCTCATTTCTTCAGTCTCCTCTCGCATTACTAACTTACTAAGTGATATATCAGCATGGATGTCAGGAATGGACTCAGCACTGGTGGTGGGACTCACCTGCCGTGTGGGCTGCAGTACCAGGGCTGACCAGCGGGTGCTCTCAGCAGCCAGAAGCTCACTCCTGCACTCAGCCAACACCTGGGTCTGATTGCAGGAGGCGTATTTAAGGAATGACCAGGCCTGTGATCAGTGCCTTGGTGTAGGTTTCCCATGAGCCCCTGTACCTTGTAACCTGTGTTCCTGTTCCTCTGCCTATCTGATTTGTTGCCAACTCTGCATTGTTCCTGACCCTGCTGACCGTCTCCTGTTTAACCCCTGGCTTACCTGACCATCCTTCTGCCTGATCCTCTGTACCGTGCTGCCCGTGAGTTCCTGAACCCGGCTTGTGACCCTGACTATTCTCTGCCTGCTCCTTCGGTACCTCGCTGCCCGCACGTTGCTGACCTGGCCTGCCTGACTACGCCTTACGCTACCCAGATGATCCATCCATCCTGCACAGATCCAGCTATCCCTGCTCACACCTTCTGCCTCTTCACATCAGGCTTCCTACCTGCATATACCTCTGGTGGATCCCTCTACCACGAGCAGGTGTACTCAGGGGCCGCAACCTGGTTCCTGTCTGCTCCAAGTCCATCCCCACCATCAGGGGCCCTGGTGAATAAGCAGACTGGGACTTAGACTCCGTGCCCTGGGGAATCCTCTCCTGAGGACTGCTAGGGGTATCAGACAGTCGTTAACAGAACCATATGGCCGGCCTGACCCTTCCACCTCTCCAGCCCTGACTGCGCCTGTGTTCCTGCACATACTAAGATTAGTGGAAGGTTGGTTTATTTACGGAGCGTTGTATATTTGGGTAGCTAATAATAAATTATATTATTATATCATTCCTGAAGCCTGTTACTTCCCTGTGTCAGTCCACACATTCTGGTCATACCCGGATCCCTGACATTGGATGTCGCACCACTGAACGAAATCTTTCCAAAACTGAGCTGGTAATATTTTATCCTGCCTGTGCCCTTCTCCCTGACATTTCCATCAAGATCAACAATACAACAGTCAGACCCTCCCCTCATGCCAGTGTATTCCTAGACTCTGTCCTATCTTTTCAGCCCTAAATCCAATCACTGTCATTAACTTGTCACCTCTGTAACATCTCAAAAATGTGCCCCTTTTTTAACTAATTAAACCACCAAGCTACTCATGCACTCCCTTGTTATCTTTTGCCTTGACTGTTGCATCTCCTTTCTCATAGGTTTACTTTTACACAGGCTATCTCCTTTTCGGTCTATGATGAATGCTGCCGCCAGATTCATCCACCTTAGCAATCACTCAGTGTCACCCCTCTCTGTCAATTCCTCCACTGGTTTTTGATTGCCCAGCGAAAATAATTCAAAATACTAACAACAACATACATAGTGTGACAGTGCGGTGATCTGTCACGAGGTAAAAAGGATATTTTGCCCAGGATTCTCAACAAGGCAGGTTGAAGGGCTACAGGGTGCTTGTTTAAGTAGGAAGAAACAGTGTTTCAAATTTTCTCGGTTCTTTGCAAAACTCTGTTTGGGACCTGGAGCCTGGAGATTTCACAGTGATCTGGGTGGGAGGAAATCTCCAATCCTGGGAGCAGGTTTCGAGAATGGCAAGGGGACTGATTGTGCAGGTGTGTGTGGGTCTCTTCTAGAGTCAGAACCAGGGCTCTGGGCTCCACCCTCCCGAGGAGTCCATGTGGGTGCAAGGGAGCAGCCACAAGTGTGCATGGTGGCACAGTGTAGTCTGACAGAGCAGACAGGGTCCAAGTCTGTGGGCCAGAGAAGCAGGAATGCTGTGAAAGCTCGCTAACCAAGGTACAGTGTTTGTATGTGAATTGTCAAGAGGACCAAGGCATAAAGCCTGAGCAGCAGTGCTGCTAAAGAGAGCCAGGAGGCTGAATCTTTTTCTTTTTTATTGATGGTGGATACCCCATGCGTGGGAAACCTATATTGTATGGACTTTTCTTGTTTTCTTTAATAAAAGTGGGCCAACAAGCCTTTAAACAATCATTTCTGGCATGGACTCTACTCACTGGTAAGTGCTACCCTGAGCTAAATAACCCCCAAATATCACAATAGCCATTCACAACTCTGCTCCAGGCTACATCACCAACCTCATCTCAAAATATCATCTAAACTACCATCATTGCTTCTCCCAAGACCTCCTGTTCTCTAGCTCCTTTATCCCCTTTTCCCATGCTCATCTCCAGATCGTCTCCCATCCTCCCGGAACTCACTACCTCAATCTGTCCAGCTATCTCCTACTCTGGTCACCTTTAGACGATCCCTGAATACTCATCTCTTCAGGGAAGCCTATTCAACCTCCACCCAGCATTTGTAATTTTTCCATCAGCTCATCCATCATAGTTATTGCCTTTTGTACCACTTGCCCCACTATATTAAATTGGAAGCTTTTATGAGCAGTGCCCCCTTTAACCCTCTTGTATTTTATTATATTGTATTGTAACTGTACTGTTGCCCTTTATATTGAAAAGAGCTGCGCAAACTGTTGGCGCTGTGTAAATAATAATAATATAGAGTGTTAAAAATGTGTACAAATGTATAGTTATATATTTAAATAATAGTTATACTGTTTTTTTGAAAAGCAAATACATAGATATATTTGTTTATATAGATACAGTAGTAAATATCAATTTAAACAAACCATTAGGCCTCATTCACACTACAAAAAGTGTTATCTTTATTTTGGAGGAGCCTCATAGGCCTCTTTTATTCCGTATGTGTGGTTGTTGCACCGAGGGCAGAATACCTGTACAGACACTCCAGTCTCAGTACATCGCCACACTTTGTGTGTGCCTCAGATTCACATATCTGTCAACAGGTATATGAATCTGCTGCAAACACTGACATTTGTTGTGTGGAGGCACGTCAGAATTCCAATGCATGTTTTAGATACTTTTTATGAATTCCATTGAGTGTTTTAACTTTCCTGCATATTTTTATTGCCACTCCAACTCCAATAATGTGTGCTTTACCAAAATTAAAGTGTTATTAAAACCACAGCAGTAAAATCAGTCTGTATATGCAGTAAAGCATGCTTGTTATACTCACTGTGAAACCTAAGGGGTTAATCCTCTGCATTGTGTAAAGAGGCTGTTTGATCCTTTCTTCTTTGCCCCTCCTCTTGTGGAAATGATCACCTAATACAGACTGAACCTGTGGTCACATGCTCAGTTTGGTGTGTATTGCTAGAGAGGGTTATTTTTTTTTCTTGGGAAGGTGCATGTGATCAGCACAGGGCCAATCAGCACTGTCCAGACAGAAGGTCAGAGGTTTCACATCTTTCAAGAGCAGAAAAAAAACTCCTCCTACAAGCTTTAACCAGTGCTCTCCTGAAGGTACAGGACTGCTCTAACTGCCGATGAGAAAAAGTATTTAGCAGTTTATATTTTCTAAAATAATTGCATTTCCATGTTGTGTGTACTGTGGGAGACCAGATGTAGTGAATACAGGGTCCTAGGTTTAGTAACACTTTAAGCGTTCCATTTTCTTTTATTTGGGATATCCTGAAAAACATGTAAGGTAAGCTAGTTATTCCCATTCCAGATTTCTAATAACCAGTAAATTCTTGGAGTTAGTATGCACAGTATCGGCTTTGTATTGTAGATCTTGGCCCAGATGAAACTCCACTGTAACAATATAAGTATGTACAACGTGTTGTCGGACAAAGATGCTGAAGTAACAGAGGTGAGTATACAAACATGGGGTTACATTTACATAAAGGAGTGTTAGTGCTAGCATTACCGGGATGGTTAGTGTGAGGGGGCCTTTGCCTTCTGCGTCAATGACTACCATCACTAATCTTCCAGGCGTGAGAGATTATGTGTTGACAAAATGGGTATGCTGATTATGAACCATGTATATCACGATTCTCAGCACCAGACATTTTTACAATATGCACCGTGTGATCTGCTTGTGCAACACAGACACTGGTTCTACCAGCTCATATCTCAGATGAATGTCTTTCCCTATGCCAGTCCTAACTGAACGCCTCAGGAAATTTCACTCAGCACTCGTGCCAAGCATTGTCTATAGAAAAAGCAGAAACAATTAACGTGAGAACTCTTGCATGCAAATTTTATTCCTCACAGTCCCATATTTTAAAAGCAGTGAAAACTGAAGCAAGCATTTTAGCTCCAGGCGTGATGAACCCTTTTTCATGAAGTGCGCAGTGTTCTTAGACATGGATTCCCAGACAGTTGTATATAAATGTATATGAATACAATGTACAATACTAACCAATATACCTAACTAATGCAATTACAAATGTGTATTCTCTCTTCTTAAAGAATATGTCAACCCAACATTTCCTATTCCTGATGTGTGCCTGCTGTACCATGTACTAGTATGAAAAAGTAACCTGTTCTCTTTGTATTGTTTCCTTTGTGTGACACATCTGATGTTCCTGCCAGTCCCCTTGATCTCCTATTAAAAACTGACCACAGTATGCATGAGAGCACAGCATGGTCAGTTTTCTAGCTGTGCGGAAAACTGTCTGCTCTCCTCCAATGATCAGACTTCTGCTGACACGCCCGGCCCTGCACAGCCATTCACTTGGAAGACCAGAGTGCTCCTGTTTCTCCTCCCCTAGCTCTCTGAGCTCCTTATGCAGTGGAGAACAGAAGGTATGTGATTGCTTAATAAAAAGGGGAAAAAAATTAATCTTTAATTTTTTTTTATAGTATATCTATAGACAAATGTTTTGTCTTTAATTTCTATTTTAAACTGAATGGGTTGTTTTACAAGGTTAGGGTTCACATATACAGTATTTTAAGAACCATAGCAATCTTTTATTCATCACAAGGCCTAGTTTACAGCATATACCCATGTGATAGCTGAGTTTGCCCGCACGGGGATGCACAGGTGTTCTGTGCATCCATTTGCGTGTCCCATTCATGTCAATTGTGGCCACAAATGCTGCTCCCGATCTCACATACATGTGGGTGCACTGCCCCAAACACACAAGCACTGTCTGACTGGATGTCAAATCCAGATGAAAAAATGGGACTGCCTGCATGGGGATGCACAGAATACCTCTGCATCTCAATGTGGGCAAACACAGCCCTCACATGGGTGTATGCTGTAATACACCCATGTAAACTAGGCCTTATGATGAATAAAATATTGCTATGGTTCTTAAGATGACAGAATACATGTTTGACATTGCATTAGTTAGGTATATAAGTTAGTACTGTATATTGCATTCATTAACATTTATCTACAGAGCTCTTGCACTGGTATACGATGTAGTACATCCATGTGAACGAGGCCTTAGACACTTATATATTAAGAATGAGTGAGGCAGAACTCACTCGCTGCCACTTGACACAAATTGATCCCAAAACTAAGGAGTACTTATCCTGCAAATAGAATGTAGATATAGGATAAGTTCACCTTTTGAAAAAAATAAAAATAAATGCACATTTTTTTGCAGGTAAATAAAATCATGGATGCAATCTCAGGCTCCTGCAGACTGTCATGGCAGAGTACGGGCAAGCAATTATTTGACAGCAGGAAGAATCAATGAACTACCAGAGCGCTCAACAGCATCTTTGCAGTTCATTGAGAACTATAAGCCGTAATAGCTGGCGATACTTGTAGTCTATTTATTCACATGAAACATGTCCACACTATTTTTAAAATGTGACATCGGGTGTGGGGAGAAAGATCCAATGCCCGCCAGGGCCAGGACAAGGGGTGGGTAGACCGGGAGGGGAGATAATGCCTGGCCACAGGGGCGGACTGACCATTTGGAAACTTGGGCACTGCCTGAGGGCCCGGGGTCAGTAGGGGGCCCTATGAGATGCCCCTGGTACCTTTTTCATAGGCTTTTTTGAGTTTGGGCAAGGACACAGGGGCCCCATGATCCCCTATTTCCCGGGGGCCCCATGAGTTGTCAGTCCACTCCTGCCTGGCCATCAACTCGCTGCAAGAGGATTCCCCACCTTTCACAGGTACATGTGTCATGACAGGCTGCTTGCAGACCTCTGTTACCCGTGGTAACCACTTACTGTCTTCGTACCCCAATGTGCCTACTGACCCAAATTGGAAACCACGTGTGCCACTTACATATACCTCTTTCAAATAACTTCAGACCAGGCATAGGCAAAGTTTCAAAAGCTTTACTCAAAATAACTAGGGATGACAGTCAAACAAAGGCAACAGTCTTTCCCTACACTAGTCCCTAAGTCAGGCTTGGCTTCCCCAGCATGCCTGCACAGATGAAATCCATGACAAGGAAAGTCCATAATGGCAGATCTCCAGAACTGATGTCTTCAGGGCAGACTGCCAGTCCCAGCAATCCCCCTACATGTGGAAGGTTTCAGGACACAGTTCTCTGGTAGAATGGAACGGACCAGCCCATGTCTGTCAGGGAGCGAGGAGCCAGACACACAAGGAGGTGCAATAAAAGGTAGGTTTATTGTACAAAAACAAGACAGAGTCTATGCAAGTACAACAGCAACAGCGGATGACTGGGTAGGACAGTAGCCAGGAAGGATGGTCGCCAGAGCCGGGGTCAGAAGCCAGGAAGGATAATTGCCAGAGCCAGGGTCAGAAGCCAGGAAGGATGATCGCCAGAGCCGAGGTCAGAAGCCAGGAAGGATGATCGCCAGAGCCAGGGTCAGAAGCCGGGAAGGATGATCGCCAGAGCCGAGGTCAGAAGCCAGGAAGGATGATCGCCAGAGCCGAGGTCAGAAGCCAGGAAGGAGCAGCACAAGCTCTGAGGAAAGGTAGGACCTTGAAAATGTCACAGCCAGTGGGAATTCCAACTCTTTACATTGCTCTGATATAGATGCCTGTCCTTTTTTTTGTAATCAATACAAGACCAGTGGGTTGAGCCCAGAAATCCCACAAAAACAACACCGGAAGTGGTGGCATAAAGAATTAACTCTCCCCCTTCTGGCCGGGGCAGCAACTCACTAACTACCAGTAGGCATCCTGCCTACTCACTGGATAATTAACATGTTAAACAAGTTGATCATTTATCACTTGCTTTTTCACATGTTTTACTTTGATTGTAAGAGAACGGTATCTATGTATATAAGGGGAGCGCAGCACTTTATTGGATTTATCCTGGGTGACTTCACTGCCTGAATACTTATTCACCTGGGGGGTGGGGGGTTGGATATCTGAGGGCCCCCTTATTTTAAAAGTTTTCAGATCTCCATAAATCTCCCTTGAGCTCCCACATCCAGCAGGCAGAGGACATACGAAAGAAGTATTTGCCCTCATCAACATGTTGAGGGTATATGGCCCAGTACTGTTTGGGAGAGGGGATTTTACTGTCCCCTCCTTTCCTGGCCAGCTAAGCTGCATGCCCAGATAAGGCTTTGGTATGGATTTTGAGGGGGACCCTATGCCATTTTCTTATCATAGGGTCTTCCTAAAAATCTATACTATTATCTGGGATAAAGGTCTGGTATAGATTTTGAGGGGGACTCGGTTTTTTTATTATGGGGTCTCTCAAAACCCACACCAGACCTTTATCTAGGCATGCAACCTGGGTAGCCAAAAAAGGGGGGGCAGTGAGCAAGCGTCCTTATCTCCTGAGACACATCAGGCCACATGTCCTCAACATTGGGAGGGTTCCTTGCAGGGGGTCCCTCTGACAAGGCATCTTTCCCCCATGTTCACAGGGACAAGTGCCTTATTCCCCCATCTCTGGCATGGTGAATGTGGGGGTCTGTGAGGGGAGAATCTGGAAGCCCCCTTTTGAAAAAATGCAATCCCCAGATATCCGCCCCCCTCCACATTAATTATTAGGGCTATGTAGTACCCCTTGTAAGTCATTCACAAACAAGATTTATATAGTAAATAACCACACAGACACCATTAAAAAAGCCATTTATTAAAAATAAAAAGATAAACATTGTCCTTCATGTATATCCAACATCAATCATATGTCCAGTGATATAGATCCATCATCAATCACAATGACCAATAGCCCAGAGTATGATGATTCCCTCCCACTGATACCCCTGCCACAAATTAAAGCTCCCCAGTTGGCTGCTAAATGTCAACAAATCGCCAAGGGATGCTGGCTGACTGTATGCTTTTACTGATGTCACCCGGGATCCCCCGATATGGGAAAATGTTAATTACTGCTGGTAGTTTTCTTTATTTTAAATGTCACTTTTGTGAGCGTATATCCTACAGGTTTTTCACTTCATGTGCAGGTTTAGGGCACCTTTAAAATATGTTATTTAAACGATTTGTATATTTTTAATGTTGCCCTTTAAGTCGCATTAAAAGAGACGTGCTCTTCACTGTACAATTTATTTAAACTTTTTTTTACCTTTTTTTTACCAAAAGCTTGCAAATGAGTAGATTTGTCTCCCATAGACTTCAATTGGTTTCAAGTGGTATGTTTGGGGTATGCAATTTTTTAAGTCTTAACAAGCAAAGCATTGTCCCAGCAAGATCCTATCAAGAATTCTCCAGACACATTAATCCAGCAACATAGCTTTAAAGTGATCTCCAACCTGCCACTGTTCTGCTAAATAGCCTAAATCCAAAATATGAGTAGGTATTGACATGTTTACATATTTGTTGATTTTGTAAAATTGAATCCTTTGTATAATGACAGAAGCTGTAAGTGGAAAATATGCCCTTAACATGTTTAGTATTTCCCCATAGATCTTGGATTTTGGGATATCTGGAGCAGTTGAAAATATAATTGCAAACGTTTTAGCCTCTCAGCAGAACTGTGTTTTGTTTTTTTTTTGTTTTTTTTGTTTTTTTTCATGATCATCCACTTATTTTTAAGAAGTATGATAGCCTTACTGCATATAAATCTCAAGAAATAGCATCTTTTACATTAAATTTTATGTGTCCCAAGGCATCCATCTTTTGCAATTTCAAGCAATCCAGATGTGTGTTTCCTGAGTGTACTTCTCCTGTTCTACTGTTGACTAATCACAGCAGATACTCATCTCCATTGCCACAAAGTGTTAAAGTGGTTGTAAAGGCTAATATTTTTTTTAAATTAAAATAAAAAGAGGTTTATACTTACCTACTCTGTGCAACAACATTGCACAGAGCAACCCCTTACTTCTTCTTTGGCGGTCCCCCACGATGCTGTTCTTTCCTGACTCCCGCGGGTGCCCATGGCAAGCCCTGTGCCTATGGCTCCTGCTGCTGCCTGAGTCTCCTGTGAGAAGAGAAAGTGAAGGGAGAAGAGCTGAAGCTAGGCACAGTGCTGGATCAGAGGAGAAGTGTTTAGGGGCAGGGGGGAGAGCGTTAGAAAAGGCAGCTAAATTGTTTTTACCTTAATGCAAGGAATGCATTAAGGCAAAAACATTTAGACTTTAGAACCACTTTAAGTTCATAGTCTAACCCATCCTCGAACATACTAGAAAATGTCTTAATTCAACTGTAGGCTCTCCAACATTACAGCATGGAAAAAAGAACAAGAAAAATATATAAAACTAGCCAAATATAATAGAGAAAAACACATCATAAATATGAGACCAAAGTGTACTCTACTGGTACACAACATACTTTACCAAGTTTGTTGGTGTCTACTAGAAAACAATATAAAAGTGATAGCCAGCATTAATTAATTAATGAAATCTGTCAAACAAATGTACCTTCTTATGTAAGGCAGTAAGTAAAGAGGGGACTTTGCTAATGCATTTAACACAGTTTACTGCAGATGGCTAATGTGTGAATCTGGGTATACACATACTGAAAATTGGCCAGTTCAGCAGGAACCGGCCAAAATTTGGTAAGTGTGTATTGCTGTCTGTTAAACAGAAACCAGTCTAGTGCTTGGCTTCTGTCAAGCAGTCATGTTGGAGAACCAGCATTCAATCAGCACTGATCTGGGTGAGAGAGATCTACATTGCTTGCTTGTGTTGATGTGGGGGATCTGTACGTTTTTTTTCATTAAACTCTGGCTGAAAAAAAAAAAAACTACCCAGTGTATACTGTACTTAGCTTAAGCTATAATTTATAGGCTAAGAAAATTCAGTTTGTAAATGTATATAAAAAAAATCTTAACTGCTTGCCGACTGTGCTATAGCCAAATGGCAGCTACAGTGTGGTTGTCTAGTTCTGGGAGGGTGCCCATGGACATCCTCCCAGAACCCCACCTTCTGGGGTACGTTTCAGGCCCTCTCTGTGACTGCTGTTTCCTTTGGACACAGCTGATCACAGGTCAGAGTAAAGGGCCAATCACAGCGGCCCTTTACCATGTGATCAGCTGTGTCCAGTCACAGCTGAACACATGTAAACGGACATGCCGGTTATTGGCAGCCCTTTCCTCCTTGTCTGTGTGAGGAAAGGACAGCCGATAACAGACAAGACTGTCAGTACATGATTTACATTGATAATCCGGACACTGATCATCAGTGCCGTTTATCAGTGTAGCCCCATCAGTGCAGCCTCATTAGTGCCCATTTGTGCAGCTTATCAGTGCCCATCAGTACCGCCTCATCAGTGCAGCCTCATCAATACAGCCTAATCTGTGTCCAACAGTGCGGCCTCATCAGTGCATCCTTATCAATACAGCCTCATTAGTGCAGCCTCATCAGTGCCCATCAGTGCAGCCTCATCAGCCCACATCAGTGAAGTAGAGAAATTACTTATTGCAAAAGTTTATAACAGAAATTAAGAAACTTTTTTTCCCTAAAATTTCCAATCCTTTTTAGTTTGTTTAGCAACAATTTAAAAAGTCAGCGGTGATTAAATACCACCAAGAGAAAGCGTTATCTGTCTCAAAAAATGATAAACATTTCATATGGGTACAGTGTTACATGACCGCGAAATTGTCTTTCAAAGTGAGACAGTACTGAAAACTGAAAATTGGCCTGGGCAGGAAGGGGTTGAAAGTGCCCGGTATTGAAGTGGTTAAAGACATTGTATCCTTACAAATGTTTTTGTTGTTTCAACTAGGTGTAGTTATATTCCCTGTGTCATTTGTTCGCCTTACCTTATAATAATGTCTGTATCAAACCTAATCTCACCCGAGGAGCACATGACTTAGATCCAGGGATTCACAAGAACTGTTCTACAGGGTCATGCACTAACCTGGGTAGTGCCATGTGTCATGTATGATGATTTTTTTGTGTTCAACCAGCGGGGTGCACAAAAAAATGTCTTGATTCCCCCATCCACATACTCAATGCAGATGAGAGAAATCCTCCCCCCTGAATATTTGTATCCTGATAGTGGGGAGAACTCCAGCTCTCAAATGTTATAACAACCATAGGTTTGTTTTTACCCTTTAGAATCTGGTTGGAACTTACCGCCCCTGTACATCCACCTGGCTCTAGAGAACTACCCAGGACCCCTTATCCACTGGCCCTCCTTTTGTCCCACAACCAAAAAAAATTAATTGACTACCACAGAAACAGCTGTATGGGTTTTCAAAATAAACACTTCTTCCACAGAATTGTTTTAATTAGTGTCTTTTTCAGCAGAACAGTGAGCCTAATTCCTGTTTCGCTTCTCAGGATTTCCAGTGTACCCTTTTTAGTTATATTATAGCTACTGGAATCCTTTTTTTAATTTATAGTGGATGGATTGGGGACAGTAGAAGGGGAGGACCAGAGAAGACAGGGTCAAACATCCTTTTTATACAATGGAGAGGATTAACCCCTTAGGTTCCACAGTGAGTATGACAAGAATGCTTTACTTCTCTATACAGACTGATTTTACTGTTGTGGGCTTACAGATTATTTCAGCCTTTTCTGTGCAGAAATCATTGAACACCACCACCTTATAAAGAAACCAAGTAAGAGATGAGTACCTCATGGGGTTTACATAGACTTTAAAGTGTTTGTAATGCCAAAAAATAATCAACTATAAATAGCTCTTTTGAAACATTTGAAATAACATAGCGTTTGATTTACTAAAACTGGAGAGTGAAAAATCTGGTGCAGCTCTGCATGGTAGCCAATCAGCTTTTAACTTCAGCTTGTTCAATTAAGCTTTGAAAAAAAAACCCCAAAAAAACAAAACTGGAACGGATTGGTTTCTATGCATAGTTGTACCAAATTCTGCACTTTCCAGTGTTAGTAAATCAACCCCATAGCGAATGCATTTTGATGTTGTTGGCAGAAATGCATAGATTTTACTTGGTGACCCTGCCACTTTTTATGGTCTCTGCGCACCGCCTGTAGTAGGCTGGCAACACTAATCACAGGCTCCTAATACAATGGAATGTTGTCACCTTCTTCTGTGTGCATGTTATATCAGCATGCCTCCAGTAAATTCTTCACAAGAAATGGCCCTGCAGAGTTATCTGGCAGTCACAGGACCATTAAAGCAATATGCAAAAAAATGTATTTAAAGGTTAATTTTTTAATTGCTGATTAGCGCTTAGGGAACATGGGTGCCTACATTACACCTTGCCTGGCCGGGACAGACAGGGCTCACATATACTTTCAGCATCTTCTGTATTTCTCTTCCATGTACTCCTTCATGCATTCCACTGATAATCCATTTGCCCTCCCTTTCCCTACCAGCAACTGAACACTTGTACATTCATATACGACCACAGAAACAGCTGTACATGTTTTTAAAATCATCTTTTCACACAATTGTGTGTTGAAATCAATGTATCCTTATCAGCAGTATCACAAGTTTGGGCTCCAGTTCTTCTTTCTCTTTCAGGTTTATGTTGGGAACTTGCAGTTTGTCCTTTTGGTTGTATTTTCCAGTTAAATCTTATCTGAGGTTACAAAGAAGCCAAGGCAGCATAAAAAGTAAAAATATAAACAGTTATTCAGTTTTGCAAACAAAGTACATTTTTTCCAAATTAGTTTTCTTAATACTGCTTTTCTTGGAAAAAAGTCATGTGGTATATTATTGCGATCATTATTTCCTGTGCTTAAAGTGGAGTTCCAGCTAAATTTAAAAAAAAAATAAAAGCAGCTACGAAAGCTGCTGACTTTTAAAATACAGCACTTACTCCTCCCTCAGGTGTCGGCATCTTAAGTGTGGGCACCTGGCTGTGACAACTTGAGGCTTCACAGTCGGGTGCCCACTGCACATTTGCAAGTAGCACTTCACTTTGTGAATGGTCCCATAGTCTTCTGGGACCTTCCCATCGCCTTAGGCGATCGCACCAGAAGTGGGAGTGGGTACCTGCCAAATTCAGGTACCCTCCCCCCCCCTCCCGAAAGGTGCCAATCCTTAACTGGGAGCCGGGGACAAAGTCTTAAAGCAGAAATCCCCTTTTGGGTGGAGCTCCGCTTTAAGTGAAATATATAAGAAAATAAATATTGTTGCTCATTGAACTGAGCTGAGTTCATCAAAGGGAATGTATGTTGAGTTTGCACATATTTTATTTATTTATTAGGCTCCATGCACACTGGGCGTAATAATGCTGGTAGCGTTAACTGTGGAAGTTTTTAAGCGTTTTTTTTAGCATTTTTGCATTAGCGTTTAGCAGTGTTTTTCTGCATTTGCGTTTTTTAGCATTTTTTACACACAAAAAAATTAGCTAAAAAAAAGCCCAAAAACACCAGTTTGCTGCATTTTACCGTGTTTTTCTGCATTTTTCAGCGTTAGAGAATTTTTGCAGCTAAAAAAACACCTCTAGAAACCCGCTAGTTTTATCATTTTTTTGAGACAGATAGAGCTCTCTTTTGGTGGTATTTAATCACCACTGTTTTTTTTTTTATTTTTGCTAAACAAACGAATAAAAACTGACTTTTTTTTTTAAATGTTTTTTTGGTTTCTGTTATAACAGTTTGCAAAAAAAGTAATTTTTCTTCTTCACTAATGTGCACTGATGAGACTGCGCTGATAATCTGTACTGATAGGCACTGATGAGGCTGCACTGATAAGGCACTGACATGCTGCCCTGATAAGCTGCACTGATGGGGCTGCACTGATCATCAGGGCACTGATGATCAGTGCCCTGATTATTAGTGTAAATGTGTGCTGTCACAGGATTTCCTTTCCTCACACATGCCAATAACCAGCATTTGTTTACATTGGATCAGCTGTGATTAGACACAGCTGATCACTTGGTAAAGGGCTGCTGTGCTTGGCCCTTTACCTTGATCTGTGATCAGCTATCACAGAGCGCGCCCGATGCCCGAGGAATGGGGTTCTGAGAGGGCGTCCATAGACGCATTGTAATAACAATACATATAATAGTTATTTGTGACAATCCAATATAATCTTACTTGAAAGATCTGCTCTCATGTTGTGAGTGCCGCCTATCTGCTGGCCACCTCTTTCCACAACTTCCTGGATTCCCTGCATGATTTTCAGCTTCTCTTCTGCTGTTTGCCTTCAATTTCTAAGGACTACATATCCCATGCTACCTTGCTGCCTGACAGTAGTGATTCCTGTACTGACTACGCCTCCCGAAAATCTTCCTTTCAGCACCTCTGTTGTTCAGAAGGCAGGCTCTGTGAAATGTGACACAGCAGTACCTACTCACAGGGCATAGAAAATAGTGTCACAAAATTGAAAGTAAGTAAATGTGTGGGGATCTTCACAAAGTAAGTTTGCAAACTTCAGGATCTTTCAGATTAATATGAGTAGGCTAGAAATAACTGAAATACAATGTGGAAATAAATGTGTGATTTACATATTGATAGATACATTTTAACCCTTCCAAATGTTCCTGTATCTCATTTGCTCCATTGTTGTAAAAATCTTGTTTCCAGAATGTAGTACCTAAAGCTGCTTAAAGGATAAGTATACATTTAAAGTGTAAGTTTTGTTTAGAAAACGATCTTCTCCGGGTGATCTATGGCAATTGAAAGGAGTTATTTAAACTTTGTGTTAGACAGCTATTTCTTCAGAGCAGAAAAAGGTAGCAGTTTGTTTCACCATGTCTTGTGCAGACTGATTCTGAATGGGAGGATCTGTGTTTATTATAATCTCAGTGTTCTGATGAGAAATGCTGCATTGCCAGCACCCCTTTAGAAGAATTTAACATTTGGGGAGTATCTCACCAAAATTCAAGTTTCAGGGGTGGCTAAAATCTGACTTGCATCTTAGTGCAGACTTCTGGAAAAATCAGTGATCTAATGTACAAACTACAATTCTGAGGGCATTCCATACACCAGGGGTGTAGAGAAGGCCTCCATGTTACCATATTTTTTAATATTAAATTACAATGTGGCTTGTGTAGTATTTGCATGTGCTCTATTTTTTATTAAATTTTTTTCCAATGTATGTCTTTCCAAAGTGAGTGGAGTTATCCTTTAATCAACGTAAAGGATTAGTTTACGTTTTCTGAAAAAAAAAAACACCTATAGGTAAAGGGTACCTATAGTTAAAAAAAGAAAAAACAGCGCAACTTTGACTAAAGTTGAATAATGCCTTTTCTCTAGGTTTAGACCATTTATGTGCCTTCAGAAGCCTTGCAAAAAACTCCCTGAGATGGCACTATCCCATCCTGCCTTGTTGCTAGGACATGGGTAAGAAGTTCTCAGCCATTGATGCTTGCTCTCACCATCCCAGGAGAGAGCTCTCTCTCAAATTGAAATTGCACATGTGCTTCTCTTCCCCAACGTAGTAGCTCCATGCTGTGACAAAGGCAAACCTAACAGGTACAAGTTTGAATCAGACTGAGAGCACTTATGATGATGGGGGAGAGCAGTAGCAACTAGTAGCATCTTAGCAACATCATAACAACACAACAAGGCAGGATCTCCACCTTGGAGAGTTTCTGTCCAGGATTCGGAAGGTACCTAAGTGGCCAACACCTAAATCAAGGGCATTGCCCATTTTAGTCAATGCTGCACAGTTTGTCTTTATCTAAAGGTGGTTCATACTTGCATAGGTGAACTAACTCTTTAATCTTAAATGACCCCCCCCATGATAAATATACCCAGTTCTTACCTTAGATCAGAGGACTTGCTGGGCCAGGATCATGCTGGGCCAGTTGGTGCTCTGCTCCTCTTCTTGGCCAGTGGACCACATGGTAATTCACAAGTACAGCTTTTCTCTATAGCATCTAATGAAAGGGAGAATAAAATGTAGATGGCGAATAGAAGAACACTGGAGCAACCCCCCCTCTGGCCTGGCATAGACTGGGACTAAAATAGAATGTGTGGGCCTAGTTAAAAGAGAGAGAAGGGATGTTTGAACTGGACAAAATTCTGTTCTTTATATGATCACCATCTTTAGCACATCTTTCTGACTGCATATTTTCATCACATTATTCAATTATGAATAATGCTACCTGAATTATTCACTTTAATGACCACACAACTTCAGCTACCCTTTTTCCAACAACCATTAAAAGGTTGCTTCTACTTCTGAGGATTATTCTTAATGCAAATTCTTTTTGCTATGAAGTCATCCATAATTATGCTGCTTAAACAGTTTTAATAATGTTACCCACTACTGTCATCCCAATTTCAAATCCTCGTCACCATACCAAATTCCCTTCAAAAAGATGTGAAAGACCTGTCATGGGAGCTACCATTGCAGTGTTAGTTAACTGTCACGCTGAGCCACTGACAAACCTGCGGATCAGGAATGTCAAGAGTCCTTATCTCCATTTTTTTTTCTGGATCGATGTCTCAGAGTACTGAAGCAAGAGGTCGGCATGGCCCAGAATGTAAGGCATCTAAAGTATCAGCATGACAGCCAGACAACTAGCATTTTCACAAGTAGGGCTCATCAATGCCAGATTTTTTTATGACAAGTTTCCTTTATGGCTCAGTTAAACTAATTCAAATTAGTTGAAATCTTCTAAATACTGCATACTCTGTGTTAAACAAAACATGCAAAAAGTCTTATAGTTTGTAATCAATAGGCCTCATGTACACTGCTGCTCCTAAACATGAGTTTAGGAGCTTTTGGTGTTTTTTTGCCAAAGCCCCTGAACTCAACTCAATAAAAGCCTACAGTGGGGAAAATAATTATTTGATCCCCTACAGATTTTGTTTTCCCACTTACAAAGAAATTAATGGTCTTAAATTTTTTCATAGGTGTATTTTAAATGACAGAGACAGAATATCAACCAAAAAAATCCAGAAAAAACATGATACAAATGTTATAAAATGAGTTGCAGTTCAGTGAGTAAAATAGGTATTTGACCCCTAAGCAAAACATGACTTAGTACTTGGTGGAGAAACTCTTATTGGCAAACACAGAGGTAAGACGTTTCTTGTAGTTGGTTACCAGGTTTGCACACATCTCAGGAGGGATTTTTGGTCCACTCTTCTTTTCAGATATTCTCTAAGTCCTTAAGGTTTCAGCTCTCTCCATAAATTTTCTATTAGATTAAGGTCTGGAGACTGGCTAGGCCCCTCCATGACCTTAATGTGCTTCTTCTTGAGCCACTCCTTTGTTGCCTTGGCGGTACGTTTTGCGTCATTGTCATGCTGGAAAACCCATCTACGACCCAGCAGAGAAAAAGCCCAAAAACATAATGTTTCCACCTCTGTGCCTGACTATAGAGATGGTGTTCTTAGGGTCATAGTCAGCATTTGTATTCCTCCAAACATGGCAAGTCAAGTCACTGCCAAAGAACTCAATTTTGGTCTCATCTGACCACAGCACTTTCTCCCAATCCTTCTCTGAACCATTTAGATGTTCATTGGAAAACTTTAGACTGGCCTGTACATGTAACTTCCCTCACTTTTCTCATGATCATCCTTACCCTATGAGGTGAAATCGTGCGTGGAGCTCCAGAGTATGAGCGGTTGATGGTTATTTTGTATTTCTTCCATTTGTGACTAATCACTCCAACAGTTGTCTCCTTCTCACCAAGCTTCTTGCTGATGATCTTGCAGCCCATTCCAGTCTTGTGCAGGTCTACAATCTTGTCCCTGATGTCCTTTGACAACTCTTTGATCTTGCCCATGGTTGTGAGGTTTGAATTGAAGAAAGAGATTCTGTAGACAGATGTCTTATACACATAATGAGTTGTCGTTAGGAGCACCTTCTTAAATTGACAGGACTAATCTGTGTACCACATGAGCACATAGCAAGTCATTGGGAGCCAGAATTATGGTTAGTTGGTAGAGGATCAAATACTTTTTATTCACTGAACTTAAACTCAATTTATAACATTTGTATCATGTGTTTTTCTGGATTTTTGGTTGATATTCTGTTTCTATCATTTTAAATACACCTATGATAATACATTATAGACCCTTTAATTTCTTTGTAAGTGGGCAAACTTTCAAAATCTGCAGGGGATCAAATACTTATTGTTGCCACTGTATGTGTCCACGTACACATAGGCTTTTAACAGAGTTTAGAGCAGCAGAATGTAAGGGCAGTTAAGTGTTCCTCTCCTGAACGCAGAAGAATGATCGTTTAGTAGAGGAATGTTTTGGTCAAATGGAAAATACTCTGGCCAATCAAATAAATAAACGTCCAAGAGCTAAATGTGGGTAAACACGGCTAAACGGGGTACCGCATTTTCACACATTTTTGCAGTGTTTAACTTTTTTGGTGCCAGGAGAGCTAAATGCCTAAGGGAGTTCATGTGTACATAAGGCCTAAGAAAGAAGCCACAGCCTGAGTAAAAAAGCCTGTCCTCTGCCAAGAAAAAGGAAAAGTTCAAAAAAGGTTTGCCACACAGGGGATGTTCACCAGCAAAACAAGTATTGAAAACAAAACACCTGGCTCTTTCTTAAGCAGCACCACTGCTCTTGTCACTGATCTCTCAGACTGTCTCATCCAGCTTCTCTAGGCTCTCTGGGCTTTCCTGGCTTACTCAGCCTGTAGTTATACTGTAGCTCCTTGCTTTGTGGGCCTGCTCCTGGCCTCAGTAGGAGTTGTCCTGACACTCCCGGCACCCTCACTCCTCTTTGACTTCCAGATTCCATAAGTCCCCTAGACTCCCAGTCTCACAGACTCTCTGTGTCCCAGAACTGCTTAGCCACCTCAACTCTCTCAGCCTGGTGGATATGGAATCTTTCTTCCAGCATGGAGTGCTGTCTCTTGAGTAGGGCACCTCTGTCTCTTAACAGAAACACACAAGTCTCCAAATGGGAGCTGTGAGCTATCCCCTAGCCTAGGGATGTCACCTCATCCCTTAAAAATGGAACACATATAGATTACAGAGGTTCTGTGGCTGATTAAAGTGGTAATTAAACTCACTTAGTGCCTTACCTCCAATAAATTAGCCTCAGAATCTGTGTAATTAATATGTGTTCAGGTTTTAAAGGGATGAGGTGGCAACCCTACCCAAGCATACCGTTATAAGGGCTACGTACACCTGCACTCAGCCTCTCGCTTTCAGCAAGACTTGGACATTGGGTTGGAGATTTCTTCCCTCTCAAAACACTTCAAAACCTTCAAACTGTGCAGCCCATTCCAGAAATGCCAAAATCCATAGAAAACTGTAGTCCCACACTCTGCATACGTGCGAACCCGTTTAACAACCATTTTCACAGTGGCAGGGCCTTGCACTGTCACACCCTAATAGGGAGCTTTCCTGTCAGGGCAGTAAGTGATGGCATATATTTCCAATAGGGACAGAGGCAATAACAAAAGCACATTTTTTTTTAGATTGGGAGATTTACAACTTCTGACTTTTTTTTTTTCTAGTGAGAGACTACACAGCAGACAATACTGTATACAGGATACAAATCAACAAGTCATTTCCTTTCCAAAAAATCCCAAGGATCCTATAAAGTTTACCTAAACACACTTACAGTACGCAAAAGTACCATGAACATCTAAAAAAAATCTGCCTATTTTTATTTTCTACAAGGAAAGGATCATGCTGTGCTAGGACTGGAAAATTACTATGTGTTGACACATCAGCATTGTGAACATACAGTAACTTCCTAGCTCTTTCCTGTATCACACCTACAATGACCACCTGCTGTGCATCCTTAAATTCTTTGCACTTTTTTATGGAAAAAATATTTTATTTATGTTATAAATAATAGGGGTCTAATTCATGAGCTATTCGGGTTTAGGATGAAAAGCTCAACATTTCATGACACAGTTTCGAGCATATTGTAATACAGTGCACTTGTTTAGACTTACGTTTAGCTTGTATGTTGGGGCAAAATATAAAAAGTATCTCTTGTACTGGATAAAACCAAAAAGGAGAAGATCTCCCATCAGCCATCAGGTTGCAGTGGCAATCCAAGCATAAGTTTAGCCCCCCTCCTTCCCCACAGCCGTCTGGGACACATCACAGTTCCCAGAAAGGTGCGAGACAATGCAGATTGCGCAGCACAACTCACGCATGCGCAGTGAGCAGCTGGCTGTGAAGCCACAGTTAGTATGCCGGTGTGGGGGACCTAAGTCCTGTTAAGAAACCAGCTGGGTGAGGAGCACACTGGACCCTGGGATAGATGAGTGTGTTTATTAAACATCAGCTGCTACAGTTTTTGCAACTGCTGACTTTGATTTTTCAATCATGCACAGTGCGTTCCTGTGCAATTCAGCTCCAGGTATAGTGTAAACCGGACCTCAGTCTGAGACATACTAAAAGAAGAGGAGAAATTATCATGGAGGAATACCATAAAGAACTAGCTTAGTTATGTCCCGTACACACGATAAGCAAATCGTACGAAAAATTTAGCGGAACCACTGATCGAACGATTTTCTCTTCGTTGATGAGCAGGATGTTTTAACCTATAGCGATATTGTGAATGAAAAAATCCGGTTGAACAACAGTGAAAAATATTGTCATTTCGCATACGAACGACCGATTTTCTATGCGGTGGTATGACGGTCATACGAAAAAATCTATCAAGCGCTATCACGCATGAGCGGAAACAGAAGATGACCTGGATGTTTATGTCCAAGGAATCTTTGTAAATACGAACAAAAAATCCAAATGTTAAAAGTAGATTGGCCTAACGAGATAATGAAACCAGAATTCTGCATATTATATTTTATGTATCACTATTTATGTATATAGTTACTGTAATCTACTATAGTATACTCACTGTTGTTAATTGTGTATATCGCTCGTTCTGGCCGGAAGGGCGTGGCTACAAGGTGACACGCACACTGCATCACTTCCACTTGTACAGAAGAGGTCAACACTACGTATTGCCTGACGAACAATTTTTTTAGATTGGTTAATGTTGGCCACGATTTCAACCAACGAACGAACGCCTCTCGGTCGTTGGATGACCGATCGGTCGATTTTCTAATAGTGTATTCCCACCTTTACTAAACAGAAACCTGCCCTGATTGACTAAAGAGTGCACCGCACTCCAGCATACTCCAGCAGCTTCTCGCTAGTGCAGTCCTGCATCTGGGGTCAAATACTTTTATCATCTAATGACGCTTTCACTTGACATATAACCTTCCCTAGATGCATCTTAACATAAAAGAACAGCAAATGCTAAGAGCAGGTACCTCCCAGTTTCCAAGTGCAGCTGATCTGGTTTTTAGTTGGCTGAATACCTGCACTCGGCACAGACACCGAGTGCAGGTATTTAGTTGAAGCAGAGATGCAACTAAAGTAAAGGGCCTAGCTGTACTTAGGAAATTGGAAGCAGACTGAGTATGAATAGAATGAAGTTTATTCATGTACATGCCACCAACAGAACGACAACAGACCATAAGCAAAGAAAAAGTGAAGATAGACCTGACAGCGAAGCTGTCATGCCTACCCCTACAGATGTGTGGAAATTTTTGAAAAAACTACTTGTCCAGGGACTAAATCGATGTCCCAATCTACTTGTCCCTCATGACAATCTGCTTGTCCAGATAAAAAAAAAATTTTTTTTAACCAAAACCGTATTTAAATCTGCTTTAAGCAATGTCTGGGGCTTTTAAAAACAAAAGGGGCTTTATGGCGACTTAAACATTTAATATTTTTAACATTGCGCTGCTTATCTCCACCTCCCCTCCCCGCCTGTCTCCAGCATCGCACCCGGGGACTAGCAGGGAGGGGAGAGACTGTACAGTGTAATGAGCACTGATTGGCTGCTCCTCAGGAAAGGGATGTATCAGGCTTATCCTTCATTTCGCTGCCAGGGCTGTTTTTGCGTTTTTTGCACACGTTAAAAAAATTATTTAAGGCCTGAACCCCCAAACATTATATATTTTCTAAAATCAGAGATCCTAGAGAATAAAATAGCGGTAGTTCCAATTTTTTATGTCACACAATATTATCACAAAGGTCTAGGTAGGAAATGCAAAATTTCTGTAAAAAATACACAAGTTAATTTTAGGGCACAAAAAGCAATAAATTATCCATTATTTTTTAAAATATAAAAGATGAGGTTGCATCGAGTAAATAAATATCCAACATGTCAAACCTTAAAGTTGCGTGCACTTGTGAAATCGCAACAAACGTTAGTATCCTATATTTTCTATAGGTGGTGCTTTTAAAGCCCTCATAGGTCATCAATTTAGTGTTACGGAGGAGGTCTGGTGCTAGCATTATCATTCTGGCGTGCGCTGCGATAACCGATGTTTTCATGTGTACACGATCGAGCATTTTTATGTTTGTGCGTGCATACATATGTGTTGGTGGGGTGGCCTTAAAAATTTTGGGGGGTGGTTATATGCTTGGGTGTAACTTCCATTTTTTTTTTTTTTTAAATATTACTTAACTTTTTTTGTTTTAACCACTTCCCGTCCGGCCCATGTACATACACAGTGCAGGAGCGGATTGCCATTCATAAACGGTGCCCGCATTTACAGGCTGTGCGCGCTTCCTGGGAGCTGTACGGGACCTCTGTGTGAGGTCTCGATCATGTGATCACTGATTGGCCAATCAATGATCACATGAATAGTATTAAGCAAGATGTCACTTGCTGACATCATTGCTTACTACTAGTGAAATCTGAATGATCACAGAGGTCACATGGTACAAGGCTATTCCCAACAGCCTTGTACCATGTGACAAGCTGTGACCAATCACAGCTCTCACAGTATTTCTTAATGGCTGCAAGAATGCAGCCAGAGAGGAGAAATGACTGCTTTTACACTCATAAAGGCTGTAAAAACAATCAGTGTAAAAAAAAAAAAAAAAAAAAAACTTCATCACCCCCCACAAGTAGTACAGTGTCACTGCTAGGGTGACAGTATGTTAAAAAAAAAATAAAACCATAAATAATAATATAAAAAATTACAAAAAAATATTTTTTTTAATTATAATTTTTGGTTATAAACTAATTTGGGTAATTTTGTTTTTACTAAAAAGATAACTAAATAAATTTTGCCCAAGATTTATGAAGAAAAAGTATTTATTTGCAAAATTGTATATGAAAAACTGTTTCTAAATTTTTGTACATTTTCATTTATATAGCAAAAAAAGAAAAATCCCAGTGGTGAATAAATACCACCAAAATAAAGTTTTATCTGTCTCAAAAAGAAATGCTAAAAAATTCATATGGGTACAGTGTTTCATGACCGTGCAATTGTCATTCAAAGTGTGATAGCACTGAAAGCTGAAAATTGGCCTGGACAGGAAGGGGGTAAAAGTGTCCGGACTTGAAGTAGTTAATCACATAGGGGACTTTTTAGTGACAGGTTCTCTTTTTTGAGACATCCAGGGTCTAAAAAACCCTGGATATCTCCCCTGTGCTCCACTGAATGTAATGCAGTGCACATCGCACCGCATTACATTCTTTCTTGGCCTCAATGACTCTGGGAATGTGTCAAACGGGGACTCGAAAGTGACATCATATCACCTCTGGGTCAGGAGAAGAAGGGGAGGGGAGTGGATGTATCCGGTGTCCTCTCTCTCCTACACCATATCCCGCCGGCGCACACTGAGCCAGTCCCGGGCCCGCAGATGGGCAAGCAGAACCCGGGACATATAGCGGGTAGGGGGGAGAGGCGTGCTGTGTGGAATGCTTCCACCTGACAGATGAGCCCTGCTGCGTGCCTGCAGCAGGGCTAAAAGCAAAAAAAAAACTACCTGTCCGGCGCCCAGAACTACATGTCCCGTGTGTTGGGCAATAGGAATTGCACATCCCTGCCCTAGCATTGGTGGTCACCCACTATAGCTGGCTTCTGTGTTCTTCACCTATAGCAGCCCCTTTTCCCATAAAGAAAGCAGCACCTAGCTACCACAGCACAGTGGGTACTTGTGGTTGGCAGACAGGCAGAGTGGTCAAATGGTAGTCTGGGTTGAAGACAGGCAGTAGTAGTCAGGGTCAAATCTGTGGTTAAAAGACAGGCTGAGTTCAAAGCATAGTCAAAGGTCCAATCTGAGATCAATAACAAGAAAATCCAAAATAGCTGGCAGGCCTAGGCTCGGGTGAAGATGTAGGTCAAGGCATGTGCACAAGGCAGGAAAACACGGAGCTTGCAGCATGTGTTGCAAACACTATCACATGACACTGAGAGCTTGGCATGCTTAGAACTGGTTTGAACACCATCCAGAGGCTGTGCCTAGCAATTGCCCTGCAGGTGGACAGCTCAGCCAATAACAGAATGCTGGAAAGAGACCAGCAGCTATCATGGTTCAGGATCTTTACATGCTCCTGACAGAAGCAAAACCAAACCACCAACCTAACTATAATACTCCTATATACAAATGGAAGGACGCTAACATAGACAGGGCATGACCAGGACTGGGGCTGGAAATAAGGTGAGCAGAGATGAAGTAACAAGATACAGGATAAGACAGGGATCAGGATGAACAGCAAACAGAGATATGGCCAACAGGCAAAACACTAAAGCACAGATGAAATCAAGGCAAGGGTTATATACCTTCCCAGCAGCCAGCATCAGAGCCTAATTACTGGGATCTGCTGGCTGCTGGGAGACACCCGCTGGTGGCCACTGGAACTGTGCCCTTCAACTCTGGGAAACACAGTGTCACTAGCAGGTCAAAATGGATAGCTTAACCAGAATATGCTGAGAGAGATGCCAATACATGCTTTCAGGTGGGTGGCTTCCTTACTACTGACTATGGGAGAGCAGAAATACATACAGTGAATAAACTACAGATGGGAGAGAGAAACAAACTAGCTAAACAAGCAATCTCAAATAATGAACAACATAACTCCTAATTATGTGGGACACAACACTACCTGCCATAAATCTTTAAATTTCACTATTATACACATAACATTAGTCCAGGTTCATAACTTAACTTGTCCTCTGAAACTCAAGACAAAGAACATTAACAAACCATGGAATAAATGGGTTGCTTGTAGAAGTAATGGGTATTAGGACTTCAGACAAGGAAATTGCAAGGCTGAAAGTTAAAAGCATGACTCCCAAAGAGAGAGGCATAATGGGACTTGTAGTTTCGCAACAGCTGGAGGGCTGCAGTTTGACACTTGTGCTTTAAAGCAACCCATTTTTATATCAACCACAATATGTCAGGCCTCAGCCGGATCATGCACAATGCACTTGTAACGAGAAAAGTAAACAGAACATATCCATGTTTGTTCAGTTGAGTAGATGCTGGTAGTCTCAATCTTGCCCTGGGGTGGAGTGGATTCTCCCTGAGGTAGACGCAGAACCAGCTCAATAACAGGTCTAGAAAATATTCTAGTTGTGCCTCCTTTGGTAATCTTAACTTCAACTTCTGTGTTTTTTTTTAGCTTTACTGGTTTTTATGATACCTCTGGTCAACCAATCATTATGATGAACTTCCTTACAGCTCTCCAGAAATCTGTTGCAAGAATCATGTAACACAGCTGTGAGTTTCACTTGCTGCAGAATCTACTAAAAGGATCATCAGAACAACTACTATATCCCACAGTCCAATGTGATACCTGTCTCTATGGTGCGCAGCTGCACACACTTAAAGGTTGTACCCACAGTATCGTGGCCACAGCCAACCAGTGCAGATGGTTTTTAGACTACAAATTTGGAAATTTGAATAGAATATAAAAAAAAAGAAAAGAAAAAACAGAATAAAAAAGACCAGAATAGAATAGAGAGGAATAATGAATGCATTAGGAGAGGGAATGGAAATGAGAGAGGAGTCACTGCAGGCATATATTACAATCATACCAAAAGAGGGGAAAGATATGTCTCAGTGTGCCAGTTATAGACCAATATCGCTACTAAATATAGATACAAAATTACATGACAGGATGAAAGAGTTGATGTCGGAGTAGATACATTTAGATCACGTGGGTTTTATCCCAGGGAGGGAGGGAAGGCATAATGGATTAAAATCCTTGCTTCTTCTGCACAAAATTAAGAAAGAGAATTACCCGGTGTTAGTTCTGTCAGTCGATGCCAAAAAAGCCTTTGATTGGGTAGATTGGGGATTTATGATTGATACATTGGAAGTACTAGGAATTGGACCTAAAATGAATGGTTAAAAATTAATAAAAGGTTATATAGTTTTCCATCAGCAGTGGTCACATTTTTTCAAAATGTACAATGGAACAAGGCAGGGATGTCCACTCTCTTCCCTACAATATGTTATATCCCTGGAACCACTATTAGCAACTTTATGAAGGAATATAGACATAAAGGGAATCTTGATAGGAGAAGTGGAACATAAGGTCGGAGCATATGCAGACGACATGTTATTTTATATCTTGAACCCCAGAGTAACCTTACCTAACCTAATGAAAATTTTTAATTATTATGGAAAGTTATCAAATTTGAAAATTAACCCCTCGAAGCCAGATATTAAATATTAATGCTCCGAAGATAGATAAACAGATATTACAGAAAGCTTTTCCCTTTGTATGGAGGGAAAAGGAATTGAGTTACTTAGGTGTAAAGTTAACCCCTTTCTTAAAGAACATATATCAGATAAAGATTTAAAATTTCAAGTCCTGAGCTACTAGCCAGGCCTTAAGAGTTACTCGCCACCAACAAACACACACAAACAGAGACACCTGTACACACACACAAACATGTACATACATACACACACAGAAACATGTACACACACACACAGAGACAAATGTACACACACACACATACAGACACATGTATACACACACAGGCACGTGCAGACACGCATACACACAGATACATGCACATACACAGAAATACACATACACAGACACATGTACACACAGACACATGTACGTACATACACACACACACACACACAGACATGTACAGATACACGCAGACACACACACGCATGCTGTTAAGTGCTCTCTCCTCTCCCCTGAAGCCACCACTGGCTGATGTAGAGGATCATGTGACCAGAGTGAGCTGAATTTAGATACACACATACCTATAAAAAGTTGCAGTACTTCGTTGTCCACTCACAGAGCCGGGTACTGCACTCTAGGGGGAGGCAGAGAGCACAGCACACACTCTTTCCTTTGCTTTCACTGTGCTCAGCTATTGAGCAGTCTGACAGCTCCCAGTGCCAATGACAGATCCGGCCTGAGCTCCAAGCCTACTCAGCAAGATGACCCTGAGGGACACACTTGCCCCCACCATAATTTCCACTCGCAATTGGCGAGCAGGTGAGTGGAAATTTCAAGGCCTGAGGTAAATTACATTCCATTAATAAATGAGTTAAAGGATGAATTGAGGAAAATAACAATAGGATCAGTCTCTTGGATTGGCCGTATAAATATGTTAAAGATGGTGATCATCCCAAAGATCCTGTATGAATTTTAAATGCTCCCAGTATATCTACCGAGGTCATTTTTTGAGATTATACAAAAGATGATACTTAAATATATATGGGTAAATAAAAAAACAAGAGTTAACTATGAGGTATTGTGTAAAGATAGACTTAATGGGGGTTTAAACGCGCCAGACTTTTGTTGATTTCATGAATAGCACCTTGGATATATAATTCACGGGGGAAAGGTTTGGTAAAGATGGAAAGCACATTGAGTGAATCAGAATTAGATCAGATTATCTAGCTTCCACAATAGTTTAGAACTTTTCCTGAAATTACAAGCACTTTAACACAGAATGTTTTCAGGGTATATGTGACAATCGCGGCGTCAGACCCTTGACCTTCTCACCAAACTCGTGAACGAAGGACTAGCCAATCTGAAACCGCGATGTCACATGCGTAACAATGCCACACCCAACTGCACCCTGCACAACGATTTTCCAGCTAATGGACCACCAATCAATGTACCGGCAGCCTGAATGCGATTGTTACTGGGTCAGGTTAATTACGCAATTAACCCTTCACACTGCCACCACCTCCTTTTTGTACACAGAAAAAGGAAACTCGGCAATATCAGCAATAACACTATGATGGTTGAGATAATTGTCTGTACAGCACTGTCACCGCAGACAGGTTATACAGAGGGTTAAACACACACAGTAGTGCTCTTTTAGAGGCAGGAATTTGTAAGTTGCATTAACGAGCTATAGAAACAGTTCCACACTTTCAGAAAGAAAAATTTATTACTAAAAGGTCAAAAGGGTGCAATAAGAATATTTACAGAAAAAAGATGTAACCAATATATTTATAAATATACAGAGAACAATAGCACAGCAAAGAGGTAACAGAAAGGAGGTTAAAGGGTTAACGTACTTGCCAATCAGCCTTGGGTTTGCAGATCAAGTTTCAGAGCAAAAGGGCATGGTCTCCCAAGGTGGTTCTGATGTTAAAAGGGAGAATTCTTCAACTTACTTCTCTTAGGCCTGACAGTCCATTTTGTAGTCCCCCAGCAGGGGGTGTCTCTGAAAACAAGGATCAATGCCTCATTTAGGGAGGGATCGTCTGGGTGGAGACCCAAACTAGAACCAAAATCTCTCCTAACTCATATTTTGGCTCATAACTTTTTCTAGGCACAAGTACCATTCCACCCGCGGGTAGATTAGTATGCAGACGCATCTGAGGAACGGGTACATATGAAATATGAAATACATATTTGAAGGGTTTAAGAGATGTAATTTTCTGCTTTCCTAGGTATTTCAGTCAGGGAGTGTGACCTATCAAACGATTTGTCTAATCGTGGGCCATCTGAAGATAGGCCTGGTTTTTATGTAAGTCTCTCATATTCCAAGATATGAGACATAGGGAAAAAATGGATTTTAAAAGTGTTATCTAGTTCCTTACTCCTCTGGAATGTCTTTGAACTCGGGGGAAGGCTTGGGTTATCTTTTTACGAGTTGCCAAATTGCTCAGCTTCCCAGCCCACCCAGCACCCAGCTCAAAGATGGTTTATAGCTTGGAGCTACCTGCTGTGTCCTGGCCGGCCTGTGACACTTCCAACACGCACACACTGACCATATGTCACTGTGTATGAACAGAGAGGAAGGGGGGATGATGGGAGAACATGGAGAATTCTTAAAAAAATGGAGGACTGCGTCCTTTTCTGTGGGCATGATTGCTACAGTATGGGATAAAATTCATAAACAAAGGGGGTGGGAGTATAACTCAATGTTAATACCGCTGAGGGGAACAGAATTTTTCCCTCTGGGGAAAGAGAATATTGCAGGTAAATGGATAAAAAATAGAAATACACATTTAAAAGATATCACTGATAAGGAGAATTTTGTTCTTTCTTAGATTTAAAAAATAAGAAAGAAGTATTTTTTATGTTGGACAAGTGGCGTTATTATCAATTAAGACATTTTGTTGCAGCGCTCTTGTAGCCACTAAGGACGGTGGAGGACAATCTATTTGAACAACTTTTTAGTCTGGATACAACGCGAAAACATGTTACCTCCTGCATATATAAGATCCTTACTAGAATATATGGATCTGTTTCTCCACCATTTTTGGAAAAGTGGGAAAAGGAGCTTGGAACAAAATTAAATTAACAAGAAAAAAAGAAACAGTAGGAATGAATTATAAATGTTTAGTAAGATGGTATATTACACCTAATGTGGCACATAATCAATGACCAGAGAGTTCACCTTTATGTTGGAGGGGGTGTGGGATGAAAGGTACAATGGCACATATATGGTGTGATTGTCCAAAAATACAGGAATTTTGTCAATGAATAATACAACAAATACAGGAGATAACGGGGATCAGTATATTGAAGGATCCTTGGGTCTGTTTATTTCATAATTCTGATTTTATGGTGAAACAATACAAGAACATGATGATATTTTATTTAATAAACGCGACAAAAGGAATGATCCCTAAATTCTGGCAGATACAGGAATCCCCGAAAATAAAAAATTGGATAAATAGAGTGGAGTACATATAGAGGATGCAGGAACTATATCATATTGGAGAGGATAAAATTGAAAAATGTAAGAAAATTTGGGATAGATGGATGGATTTTAAAACATCCAAGAGATATTTAGAACTGATCGGAGTGTAAAGGAGAGGTAGAGACAAAATAGGAATGATGGTTCTTTTAGTTTTTGGTAGGTAGGTAGGGAACGAGAGCGGAGTGATGAAGAAAGATGGTAGGAGTAAAATAGAGGAACAGGAAGAAAGAGGAAATAGTAGCAGTTGACCGGTTGAAGGGGGGTAGGAAGGAGGGGAAGGGATTATATAAAATTTGTTATGGAAATTGTGTGATTCTAATGTTTGGAAAAATGGATGTATTTATAATATAAAATTTATAAAAATATAATAAAAAAAAATAGAGAAGAATAGAATAGGAAAAAAAACAGAACAGAAAAGAATATAATAAAATAGAAAGAATATAGCCTTCTGAAATTGAATTTGAATAGCATAAAATAGAAAGAATATAGCTGTCTTCCCAGATTCCAACTTCGAATAGTGAATAGAATAGGACCAACTATTTGTCATAATGAATTTGGATCAATTTTATATTATTTTAATTCAAATTTGATTCGAATTTGAAAATTCAAATCTGGTTGAAAATGAATAAACGAAACTAAATGAAACTAAATTAAACAAATGTTATGAATGCAACAAAACTAAATTTAGTAACTTAAATCGATCCAAAACAAAAAGAAACAAATTTTTTCGGTCTACATATCTATCCCCAACCCTAGATAGAAGCTGCTTCCTATTGTGGCACACATGCAGGCTCGCTCCTGAGCTCCGCTATCTGTATATTTACACAGAGCAGGGCTCGCCCCCCCCCCGGCTTCCTCATTATAGGATTTGATTCAGAGGCTCCCACTCCAATCAATCTGCCCAGTGAGGAGGGACAGAGCCAGAAGAGCCAATGTTCTCCTGCACAAAGCTGTATCGAGATTGGGCTCAGGTAAGTATAAGGGAGACTGGGGTGGGGTTCTCTACAACAGAAGGATTTTTACCTTAATGCATAAAATGCATTAATATAAAAAAAGCCTAAAGGCTTTAGAACAACTTTAAAATTTTTATCTTATATGTGTGTAAGTGTTTTTAGATTGCGCATGTGGTTTTACACTTTTTCTGGATTTGGAACCATGCCCCTTGGTTCATAACTTTATTGTCTATACAAACATATTTCTTGTTTTCTATTGGCATGGTAATCTCTATTGGGGCTCTGTGGGGATATTTATCAAGCAAATTAGTGACACAGTCGCAAATCAGGCTGTGTCTCCTTCAGCAAAGACTCTGTGACAGCTTTACAGACCTTTTGAATCTGCATCCCTAGACAGCCAAATGCAACAGCTTACAGATATCTGAACCAGATTTATTACTGAAAATAAGGCAAATTTCCACTATAAACAGATGCATAGTTAAAGCGGAACTACAACGTATCTGAGCACCACAAGCCCAGAACGCTATTTAAAGCGGCACTCCAGTCTCCTATGTAAAAATAAAAAAAAACTGTAGCTGCTGCCTTTTAATAAACAGCTACCTGTCCTGCGTTCCAGCGCTGTGCTCAGCCCAGCCGTTTTCATCCTGTGTGTGTCTCGTTCCATGGGCGGCATCTTTACTATGGGCACCTGCTGTGACAGCTTGCAGCTTCACAGCCGGGTGCCCACTGAGCATGCATGAGCGGCGCTGCGCACCATGAATGGTTCGGCAGACTTCTGGGACCTGTCATGTGTCCCAGAACACTGCGGGGGTGGGGGGGCAGTTAACTTCCAATCGCCTAGGCTGTTGGATCGGAAATAGGAGCGGGTACCTGTCAAAATTGCTCCCCCCTCCTCCCCAAAAGCTCCATTTCACAAACAGGATCTGGGGAGGAGGCCTTAAAGAGGAACTTCCCCTTTTGAGTGGAGCTCTGTTTTCATTCATTTTTATTATTTAACTGCTTCCCGACAGCACTATAGCAGAAGAACTGCTACAGGGCAGTGCAAAATCACGTATATATATGTGTGATTTTGTATTTCCAAGTAGGGGGTGCGCGCACCGCCCAGCCCACGCCACCACTGGCGGATACAGCTGTCGATCACCAGGTCCCAGCCGGCACCCGCCAATCACCGATGAACACTGACAGGAGAGATCTGTATGTAAACAATACAGTTCTCTCCCCTGTCAGCACCTACACACACAGACAACACAGTAAAACACAAACAGCACACAGTTAACCCTTTGATTGCCCCAGATGGTAACCCCTTCCTGCTCAGTGTCATTAGTACAGTGTCAGTACTTTTTATTAGCACTGATCACTGTATTAGTTTCATTGGGATGTCAGTGGCAGGTAGTTCCCCCCCCCCCGTGTCAGAATGCCCGCCGCAGTCTCACTATAAGTCGCTAATCCCCGCCATTACTAGTATAAAAAAGAAAAATTCCATTATACAGTATATACCGCCATTTGTAAATGCTATAACTTTCACGTAAACCAATTAATTTACACATATTGGGATTTTATTTAGCAAAGACATGTAGCCGAATACATTTTGGCCTAAATTGATGACGAAATTAGATTTTTAAATTTTTTTTACTGGATATGTTTTATAGCAAAAAGTCAAAAATATTGTTTTGGTTTTTTTTTTCAAAATTGGCGGTCTTTTTTTGTTTATAGCGCAAAAAATAAAAAATGCACAGGTGATCAAATACCACCAAAAGAAAGCTCTAATTTGTGGGAAATTCATTTGGGTATGGCGTTGCATGACCGCACAATTGTCAGTTAAAGTAACGCAGTGCAAAAAAATTGGCCTGGTCAGGAAGGGGGGTTAAAGCAAAGTCACCCATTCATTTATGTCTCCATGCTTTATTTTGCTGATAAATCATTTAGAAAAACACCCTCTAGCATTTCTGGCTGTGGCCGTGAGTAACGTCAGATGATTCATGTGGCAATTACTTCCTGGAATTCATCTGCCCTTAGCTCATTTAGGCATACAGGAGGGTGTGCTTAGCTAAGAAACCCCCTCCTCCCCTCTGGAAGACTCCTGGGATGTGTGATATAATTTCCTTAGGCATGAAAACTAGGAAGAAACTAAAGAAATACAAATCTGTTTAAAACGTAGTTTTAAAAAGTAAATATGATATACTTTCCTATCTATATATTATTGCTAGCAGCATAAGGATTCAATAGTCAATGTTGGTTATTTTGAGTGAAGTTCCTCTTAAAGAAATAGTCTGGATCAGGTTTCATTCAGTTGCAAATGTGACTTTAGAGCAGCCAAAGGAGGAATTTATGTCTCAAGCTGTATAAATCTGTCTCAAGATACATTTCACTGCTCCTATTTGGATTGCTTTGTCCTGTTACAGAATTATGTCTATGGACCTGGTCTAACACAGAGAGAGGGAAACAATTCTATGTGGCGTAGGTAGCGAAGCTCAGCAATCCTAGATTTTCTTTTCTAGGGTGAAGGAAAGAGGGAATCGAAGGTACTAAAGTCAACGTACTACGTTTTATATTGGACTAGGTTTCTTTCTATTGTACCCAGTGATGTATTTTGGTTTTGTGCTGCCCTAGGCAAGACTAAAATTGGGTGCCCCCCCAAGACTAAAATCAGGCACCCCCAGCAGCTGAATTTGTCCCACGCCAGCCACGGTATACCATTTGGTGCCAAATTATGGTACCTAAAAATCTCCATAGGAAACATTTTAAAAGCCTTTACAAGTTAGCAGTTTAGAATTACACAGGAGGTCTGGTGCTAGACTTTTTACTCTCACTCTGACATTCATGGCAGTACCTCACATGTGTGGTGCGATCACCATTTACATGTGTGTGAGGGACCTATGTGCTGTGAGCATGGGGGAACGGGGGTGCTTTAATTTTTTTTTGCTATTTTATTATTTCTTTATTTAATTTTTTTGTACACTGTACCTTTTTTAACTTTTTTTTTTATCAACTTTATTTCTATTACAAGGGATAAACAACATCCCTTGTGATAGCATGGGCTATGACAGTTCCTGTTTATGGAGAGATCTAGGGTCTATTAGACCCCAAATCTCTCCTCTTGCCTCCTAATGCATGTGATCAGACACAGATCATTCTGGTCATTTGCATTGGAACTACATGGTAGAGCCTGGTAAAGGCGTCGGTGGCAGGAGGGGGGAGGGACGCCCTTCTGCTGCCTGTTAAAGTAATCCAGCGGCTTGTTAGCCCCCAGATTACTTTTATCTTGTGCAAACTAAGAGAGAGGGAGGGAGAGAGAGAGGAGAAGAAAGAGAGGAGAAGAGAGAGAGGAGAAGATAGAGAGAGAGGAGAAGAGGGAGAGAGAGAGGGGGGTGGAGAAGAGAGAGGGGGGAGAAGAGAGAGAGAGAGGGAGAAGAGAGAGAGGGGGGAGAAGAGAGAGAAGGGGGAGGAGAAGAAAGAGGGGGGAGAGAGGAATGGAAAGAGAGGGGGGGGAGGGGGGGGAGAATAGAGAGATGGGAGAGAAGAAGAGAAAGAGGGAGGAGAAGAAGAGAAAGAGGGGGGAGAAGAGAGAGGGGGGGGGAGAGAGAAGGGGGAGGGGGGGGAGACTCTATTTGACACGTAATGGAGCACTTATCTGGGGACCGTGGTGTCTGTGGCTGCACTGATACCTGATATGCAGCGATGGTCTCTTCTCCTGCACCCCCTCTTCACGGTCAGCTGACCTCTGCCCTCCGGCCATATGCAGTGAATGGAATAGACGGCCAGCTGGCTGCAGAGAGGTCGGGTCAGCGGAGCATAGCTGCGATGGTCAGTCCGGGCCTGGGCTTCCTGCCGGATCTTAACAAAGTCAGTGGGTGCAGCAGGGAATCAGCACTCCAGGAAGGCACAAAGAGGGTAAGACAGGCTGCTTACCATTAATTCAGGATGGGATAAGCCAAGCCCACCTTCCCCTGCTCAAGACTTGTTGAGCCCGCCCCCTGCCTAAACCCTGCCTTCCGCCTGAGCCTGCCTCCAGCCCGAGCCATGCCGAGCTCTCCTGACCTGCCAAGGCCTGGCCCCTTGTCCCTAAATACTGCCGCCCTAGGCAAACGCCTTGTTTGCCTCATGGCAGATATACCCCTGATTGTACCATATGGTTTATTCTCATCGATGTTGTGAAACCAATTGGTTATCCTAATCAGTATCCTGCATTATGGTATACATGCTTATCTAGGAGTTATAGAAACCTAGAAGAGCTACCACAGAAAAAACAATATGGTCCTTTAAGTCTTCCCATTTTTGATTTTTTTTTTCTCTTTTTATCTAAGTATAAATCTCTGTTTATCCCAAGAATTTGCTTACTGCTGACTAACGCACTACCTCTGCTGGAAGTCTGTTCCAAGCAATAACTACTGTTTTGATAAAGTAATATGTTCTCGGAAGTAAATTATGATCGATCAACTTGCTGTTGTTAGTGTCTTTTACATCTGAGAAGACTGAACAGAAGTAATTGTTTAAATGGTGTGCCCCATCCAGGCCTTCCTCAAAAGAAGTGCCTTATCTGCTTTTAGGGATGACCAGTATATTTCTATGTATTCTGAATTTCTTGTTCTACCACGTAAGGTTCTAGATTATTTGATTTAAGCATGTGAAGATTTTTTGAAGGTGCAGCAGGAACTGTTTGTAGTTATATAAAAGCACCCAAACCAAGAAAAGGTGACTCTAGTGCAGGGGCGGACTGACCATTTGGAAACTCGGGCACTACCTGAGGGCCCGGGGTCAGTAGGGGGCCCCATGAGATGCCCCTGGTACCTTTTTCATAGGCTTTTTTGAGTTTGGGCAAGGACACAGGGGCCCCATGATCCCTTATTGCCTGGGGGCCCCTTGAGTTGTCAGTCCGCCCCTGCTCTAGTGTATGATCGGAGGTCTTGAGTGGCTTTGTTAGAGGAGTGGGACATTGTTAATTTCCACTGAGGTGTAGATATTTATGAGAATGTGAATATTTATTTGATAACATTCATTTATATTTTAATGGAAAAATTTGCTTGTATATGTAAAATAAATGGGTGAGGCATGCTTATGTTGAGTAGTTCTATTTTGCCATAATTTACTTAAAAAGTTTACTCAAAGTGATATTAACCACTTGCAGTCCTGAGAATTTACTGACCAGGCCTCTTTTTGCTATTCGGCACTGCACTATTTCAACTGGTAATTGCGCTGTCATGCAATGCTGTACCCAAACAAAATTTGTGTCCTTTTTTTCACACAAATAGAGCTTTCTTTTGGTGGCCTTTGATCACCTGTGCGCTTTTTATGTTTGACGCTATAAACAAAAAAATACTGAAAATTTGGAAGAAAAATTATAATTTTTACTTTCGGCTATAAAAAATATATAGTAAACTCAAAGTTAGTCATAAATTTAGGCCAAAATGTATTCTGCTACATATTTTTGGTAAAACAAATCCCAGTAAGTGTATATTGATTGCTTTGTGTGAAAGTTATGTCTACAAACTATGGTATAGATACTGCAATTTACACCATTTTATGCTGTACAGTGCTGCACTAGTTTAACTGACAATTGCACGGTCATGCAATACTGTACATAAATGAAATTTATGTCCTTTTTTTCACACAAATAGAGCTTTCTTTCGGTGGTATTTGATCACCATTGCTCTTTTTTTTTTTTTTTGCACTATAAAGTGAACATTTTTGAAAAAAAATATTTTCTCATTTCTGTCATAAAAAATATCCAAAAAAACTAAACTTTCATCAGAAATTTAGGCCAAAATGTATTCTGCTACATGTTTTTGGTAAAAAAAAATCCCAATAAGTGTATATTGATTGCTTTGTGTGCAAGTTATAGCATCTACAAAATATGGTATAGATAATGGAATTTACACAGCTTTTACTTTCTGACTGACTATCACATTTCTTGAGGTGCTAAAATACCAGGATAGTACAAACACCCTCAAATGACCCCTTTTCTAAAAGCAGACACCTTAAGCTATCTGCTGAGAGATACAGAGTCCATGGAAGATTTATTTTTTTTCCACAAGTTTTTGGAAAACAACAAAAGCATTTTTTTTTACACAAAGTTGTCATTTAAATGATATAATGCTCACACAAGCCATGTGTATATGTGGCATTACACCCCAAAATACATTATGATACTTCTACCGAGTATGGGGATACAACACGTGTGAGACGTTTTGGGAGCCTAGCCACATACAGGAGCCTGAAATCCAATGACCACTTTGAAAGCCTGAAGGTGCATAACTTCCTCATTTCACTTCCTCACTACCTATCACAGTTTCGGAGGCCCTGAAATGCCAGGATAGCACCAAACCCCTAAAAATTACCCCATTTTTGAAAGTACACACCCCAAGGAATTTAAAGAGGCATGGTGAGTATTTTGCAGATATCATTTTTTTCTCACAAGGTTTTGAAATATAAAAAAAAGAAAAGAAAAATATGTTTTTGTTTTCTTTCTTCATTTTCCAAAACTTGTGGAAACAAAAAGGGGTCTTTTTTTTTGGGGGGGGGGGGGGGGGTTGGTGCTATCCCAGCATTTCAGGGCCTCCGAAACTGTGATGGGTAGTCGGGAAGTGAAATGAGGAAATTACGCACCTTCAGGCTTTCAAAGTGGTCATTGGATTTCAGTCTCCTATATGTGGCTAGGCTCCCAAAAAGAAAGGAAATAAAGCCCTTTAACCACTAGCCTACAGGGCACTTATACCCCCTTCCTGCCCACGCCAATTTCCAGCTTTCAGCACTGTCACACTTTGACAATTGCGCGGTCATGCAACAATGTACCCATATGAACTTTTTATCATTTTTTTGAGACAGATAGAGCTTTCTTTTGGTGGTATTTAATCACCTCTGGGATTTTTATTTTTTCTTAAACAAACCAAAAAACACTGAAAATTTTGAAAAAAAACAGTTTTTCTTAGTTTTTGTTATACAATTTTGTAAATAAATGATTTTTCTCCTTCACTAATGTGCGCCAATGAGGGTGCAGTGATGGGCACTGATAGGCTGCACTGATAGACTCTGATAGGTGGCACTGATGGGCACTGATGAGGAGGCACTGGTAGGTTGCACTGATGGGCATTGACAGGCATCACTGATGGGCACTGAAAGGCAGCACTGATACATGACAGTGATACATGCACTGATATATGGCACTGCTAGGTGGCACTGATAGGCGGCACTGACTGGCACTGATAGGCAACACTGACTGGCACTGATAGGTGGAACTGATTGGCAGCACTGATAGGTCTCACTGATTGGCATTGATAGGTGGCACTGACTGGCACTGATGAGTGACATTGAAAGGCAGCTCAGATGGGCACTGATATGTGGCATTGATGTGCACTGGTATGCACTGATATGTGGCATTGATGTGGCACTGATGGGCACTGGCACATGGCACTGATGAGCACTGACAGGTGGCACTTCTGGGGCCCCACTGATCATCAGGGCACACTGATCATCAGTGCCCTGATGATCAGTGTACATGTCCCCTCGGCAGAAAGCCGATTACCGGCTCTCCTCTCCTCTCGAGCTGTCAGAGTGACAGCTCGGGAGGAGAGAAATGCCGATAACCGACATTTCCGTGTTTACATGTGATCAGCTGTGATTGGACACAGCTGATCACATGACTGAGCCGACATCTTCGGCTCTTTCCGTGATCCACTGTATCCGAGGGACACAGCGCACCGGAGATCGCCGCGCTGCACGCTCCCTAAGCCGCGCATGCGCAGTGGGAATGGTAGGACGTCATATGATGTCCTATCAGAACAAGAGAACCACCTTGCGCCCGTCATTGTACTATAGAGCAGGCGGAAGGTGGTTAACAGCCTGAAGGTGCTTATTGGATTTTGGGGTCCTGTACTTGGCTAGACTGCCAAAAAGTCTCCCACATGTGGTATCCCCATACTCAGGAGAAGTGGCAGAATGTATTTTGGGGAGTAATTCCACATATACCCATGGCATGCACGAGCAATAAATCATTTAAGTGACAATTTTGTGTAATTTTTTTTGTCATTTTCCAAAAACGTGTGGTAAACAAATTCTTCTATTGACTCAACATCTCAGTAAATAGTTTGGGGTGTCTACTTTCCAAAAACGGGTCATTTTGGGGGGTGGGGGCATTTTATGCCCAGCATTAGAAGTTCATGCCACACATCATTCACTCTTCTAACTACCTGAAGACCAAGCCTTTTCTGACACTTTTTGTTCACATGAAAAAAATCAGTATCACGTGATGAGGTAAAAGGCCAATCACAGCAGCCTTTTACCACGTGATCAGCTGTGTCCAATGACGGACTAAATACAGTTGCCAGTTATCGGCAGCACTTTCCTCATGCTGTCACAATGTGAGGAAAGTACTGCTGATAACCGGCAACTGTCACAGAGCAGATCAGCACTGATCATCAGAGCACTGATGATCAGTGCCCTGCAGTGCCACCCAGCAGTGCCACCTACCATTGCCCAGCAGTGCCACCCACCAGTGCCCAGCAGTGCCGCCATTCAATGCCGCCAGTCAGTGCCACCTGTCAATGTCGTCCATTAGTGCCACCTATCAGTGACCTTAATTTCTGCATATCAGTGCAGCATCATCAGTTCCTTCTCATCAATGCCAACCAGTGCCGCCTCATCAGTGCAGCCTATCCATGCCATCTCATCAGTGCCCATCAGTGCTGCCTATCAGTGCAGCCTCATCAACGCACATCAGTGAAGGAGAAAATTACCTGTTTGCAAAATTTTATAATAGAAACAAAGAAAAACTTTTTTTTTTCAAATTTTTTGTACTTTTTTTGTTTATAGTGCAAAAAATAAAACACCCAGTGGTGATTAAATACCACCAAAAGAAAGCTCTATTTGTGTGAAAAAAATGATAAACATTTCATATGGGTACAGTGTTGCATGACCACGCAATTGTCATCCAAAGTGCAACAGCACTGAAAGCTGAAAATTGGCCTGGTCACAAAGGGGATAAAAGTGCCCGGTAAGCAAGTGGCTAAAATGCTAGTTCTTTCTCTATCATTGGCTTCAATACTTCTTGAGTCAGTGACCTAGAGCAAGCATGAAGCTAGTGAATTACAAGGAAAGCCAGGTCTCCTAATTTGCTAATTTTTTTTTAGGTTAGTAACCTAAAAAGTATAGAAACCTTTGGATCAGCATTACTATGAAAATGTATTTTTAAGGAATACTTTATAGTGGCAATCTCTATATGTTTGTTGAAAAGTTTGCTTAGTATACCTTCATTCCAACATCCTGTGTTGCCTCTGAGGCAAGGAAAGCTTTGCTTTATACAATACAAATGTGATTAATGGTGGGAAGCAGACAAAAAGTAAGTAATATAAGTTGATGTGTTAGTATGCAGGTGTCAGAGAGCACTTACTCTAAATGGAATCCTCAAATTACACCAGGTGGTAAGGCAATTACTGAAAAATATAAAAGAGTTTATTACAGCAGTTCTTTATCAAGATCCCTTATTTTTCCATTAGAGTATAAAGGATGTTAGGTCACTCATTCCAAAATTAGATCAATAGGGATTGTGCTGAAATAGAATTACTTTAAATTTTGTATATAGGGTCAATGGGGAAAATCTGTGGGGGTGCACAACTTTTTAGATCTGGCAAATTTTCTCGAGAAACAAAAGGTAACTTAATGACTGTCAAAGGAAGTCTTTACAACAAAAACTGATTTCATGAGACTCTGAAATATCACTACTTGACCTTTTGGCTCACTTGGCTCAGAAGTGATAAATAGCACTATTAAAAACCATAGTTCACCATTGCCTAAGGAAGGAGTCCTAAGCGACTCTGAAATATTGCATTATCTGGCAGTGAATAAAAGTTCTTTCCTGGAAAACTTCTTCATCAAACTGATACAAGGCATGGATGAGCTCAGCTATGAGGAAAGATTAGAGGAGCTGAATTTATTCTCTCTTGAGAAGAGGAGATTAAGGGGGGATATGATCAACATGTATAAATAAATCTGTGGTCCATATAGTGAACTCGGTGTAAAGTTATTCACCTTAAGGTCATCACAGAGGACAAGGGGGCACTCTTTATGCCTGGAGGAAAATAGATTTAATCTCCAAATACAGAAAGATTGCTTTACAGTAAGAGATGTGAAAATGTGGAATAGACTCCCTCAAGAGTTGGTTCTGGCAAGGTCAGTAGATTACTTTAAAAAACGGCCTGGATTATTTACTAGATACACAGAATATACCTGGATACTAACATTTATAAGTAATGTTGATCTAGGAAATATCCAATTGCCTCTTGGAGAATCAGGAAGGAATTTTTAGCCCTGCAGCAGCAAATTGGAACGTGCTTTGCTGGGGGGGGGGGTTGTCGGTTGCCTTCCTGTGGATCAATTGTGAGTATAGGATATATAAGAAAAAAAAGTTTTTTATTTTTTATCTCCTTTTATGGTTGAACTAGATGGACTTGTCTTTTTTCAGCCAGACTAACTATGCAACTATGTAATTCGTACCCTTCTACATTTTCTGGTTAAGACCTTACTATCCTTAAACGTTTATTAGCAGATACTACTCTGTACATAACCTACCACAATTTTTTTTTTTTTGTTTCTTTTTTTTTGTTTCAAAGTTAGTCCAAACCTAGCAACATAATAAACATCTATTCCCTAGTTAGTCAAATTGAAAAAAAGATTTGTGTCCACTAAATTCGAATGAAAAAAGAAAATTAAATTTAAACTACTGAATCCTCAGAACCCACATTTGATTCAGAGGATATAAAAAAATATCTATTTTCAGTTTTCACGGACAGGGAAAAAACCTTCCTGATCCCCAAGAGCAATCTGATATCCCTCAGATCAACAAAACTACAGTTTGTTTCTTATAAATTTAGCTAGCTATATTTTGTGCTATATTTTGTATTTAAAGACACTGACAGCTCTTTTTTGAAGCAATCTACTGAGTTGGCTAGAAAGAGTTCCTGTGGAAGTCTATTCTACAATTTTATAGCTTTCACTGTAAAGAACTCTTTCCTTACGTGGAAGTTAACCCTATTTTCCTTCAGGTGTAAAAAATGCCCCATTATCCTTAAAATAAACAACTTTGCACCAAGTTTGCAAGATATTATTAAGTCTGCGATCTAACAGCACACACTGAAAACACTACATTTTTTAACCCCAATCAAACTGTGCATCCATATCAGCTTGTAAGTCAGGGCCATCTTATAGTGACTTTATACCACTACATCGCTTGGTGTCATCTACAAACACATCAATGGTATATTACATTTTTAAACAGGCTAATAAATAGTGTCCTTAATACTGAACATAAGGGTATACCAGTAACATCCTTATGTTCGGAGGTCACCCTCTAGGGCCTGAAATCACATTAAGAAGCTATTTAAAATAGCACTCTACAGGTTTACACACGTCAAGCTTTTATTCTGCCAAAATGCTGCTGCTCCTGAATGCGCTGGCAGTGGGGGTTTTTTTCTGCCTATAAATGCCCCTGTCTCTAAGGGGTTTATTTACTAAAGCTGGAGAGTCCAAAATCAGACTCCCTTCTGCATAAAAACCAATCAGCTTCCAGGTTTCATTGCCAAAGCTTCATTGAACAAGCTGAGGTTAGAAGCTGATTGGTTTCTATGCAGAAGGGAGTCTGATTTTGGACTCTCCAGCTTTAGTAAATAAACCCCTAAATGTCCACGTGTGCATGGACACATAGACTTACAGGAAGGGGCATTTAGAGGCAGAAAATTTGCATGAGGCCTTAAGGTGTTCAAATCCCAATTCATTATTATTATTATTACACAGGATTTATATAGCGCCAACAGTTTGCGCAGCGCTTTACAATATAAGGGAGACAGTACAATTACAATACATTTCAGTACAGAAGGAATAGGAGGGCCCGGCTCGTGGAGCTTACAATCTAAAAGAAGGGGGAGGTGAAACAAAAGGTGATAGCTGTGGGGGATGATCTGGTTGAGGTGATTCAAGTACAGTTCTTAGGTGAGGTGGGGTAGGCTTCCCTGAAGAAGTGAGTTTTCAAAGATAGCCTAAAGGAAGACAGGATGGGGGCTGACCGGACATGCTGTGGTAGGGAGTTCCAGAGGATGAGAAAGGCTCTGGAGAAGTCCTGGAGGCGAGCGTGGGAGGAGGTGATGAGGGAGCTACAGAGGAAGATATCTTGGGAGGAGCGGAGTGGGCGATTTGGGCGGTATCTGTGGATGAGGTTGGCGATGTAGCTAGGGGCAATGTTGTGGATGGCTTTGTAAGCTGTGGTTAGTATTTTGAATTTTATACACTGGGTTAGTGGAAGCCAGTGAAGAGATTGGCAGAGAGGGGCAGCAGTCGCTGATCAGTTGTATGAGTCTAGCAGCAGCATTCATAATAGATTGAAGGGGGGATAGCCTGTGTAATGGTAGACCAGTGAGGAGGGAGTTGCAGTAATAAAGGCAGGATATAACCAAGGCGTGATAAGTTATTTTGTGGTGTCATTGGTAAGAAAGGGGCGGATTTTGGAAATGTTCCGGAGGTTGAGGCGGCAGGATTTAGCCAGTGACTGGATGTGGGGACCAAAGGAGAGGTCAGAGTCTAGGATTACGCTTAGCACCCTGGCATGAGGGGAAGGACCAACGGTTGTGCTGTTGATCTTAATGGTAAAGTCATGAGTGGGGGATCGGGGAGGAGGAAATATTACAAGCTCAGTTTCTGAAAGATTGAGTTTAAGGTAGTGGTGTGACATCCATGCTGATATGTTGCCTAGTAGATTTGTGATACGTGAGGAGATTGAGGGGGTGAGCTGGGGAGTGGAGAGATAGATCTGGGTGTCATCAGCATACAGTTGTGACCAAAATTATTCAACCCCCAATGCTGTAAAGGGGTTTAGGGACTATAGTGTACATTTGGAATTGTATTCAGAATCAAATCCTACAAGGACGTTGTAACTACCCAAATGCAACTAAAATGACATCAATTGTTTATGTAATACAGTAGTAAATGGTTCTTATGTGGTTTCTTCATTGCCACAATTATTCAACCCCTTAAAGACTACCACTCTGAAGAACAGAGGTTCATACAGGTGCTTTCCATCAGGTATTGAAAACACCTGTGGATGTCACCGAGCAGCAATCAAGCATAATAAGCACCAATTAGGCAGCTTTAAAATGACTGTGATACTCAGCTCCTTCTAGACATTTACTGGTGTGGTTACAAACATGGTGAAGGCAAGAGAATGGTCCAGGAAGACAAGAGAAGAGGTGATTTCTCTTCACAGGAAGGGCAATGGCTATAAGAAGATTGCAAAGATGTTAAACATACCAAGAGACACCTTAGGAAGCATCATTCGCAAATTCAAGGCAAAGGGCACTGTTGAAACGCTACCTGGTCGTGGCAGAAAGAAGATGCTGACTTCGACTGCTGTGCGCTACCTGAAGCGTAGAGTGGAGAGAAGTCCCCGTGTGACTGCTGAGGAACTGAGAAAAGATTTGTCAGATGTGGGTACAGAAGTTTCAGCCCAGACAATAAGACGCACACTGCGTAATGAAGGCCTCCGTGCCAGAACTCCCAGGCGTACCCCCTTGCTGTCTCCAAAGAATAAGAAGAGTCGACTGCAGTATGCCAAAAGCCATGTGGACAAACCACAAAAGTTGTGGGATAGTGTTCTGTGGACTGATGAAACAAAATTAGAACTGTTTGGGCCCATGGATCAACGCTATGTTTGGAGGAGGAAGAACAAGGCCTATGATGAAAAGAACACCTTGCCTACTGTGAAGCATGGTGGAGGGTCAATCATGCTTTGGGGCTGTTTTGCTTCTGCAGGTACAGGGAAGCTTCAGCGTGTGCAAGGTACCATGAATTCTCTTCAGTACCAGGAGATATTGGATGGAAACGTGATGCAGTCCGTCACACACCTGAGGCTTGGGAGACGTTGGACCTTTCAACAGGACAATGATCCCAAGCATACCTCCAAGTCCACTAGAGCATGGTTGCAGAGGAAAGGCTGGAACATTTTGGAGTGGCCATCGCAGTCACCAGACTTAAATCCGATTGAGAACCTCTGGTGGGACTTAAAGAAAGCAGTTGCAGTGCGCAAGCCTAAGAATGTGACTGAACTGGAGGCCTTTGCCCATGAAGAATGGGCGAAGATACCCGTAGATCGCTGCAAGACACTTGTGTCAAGCTATGCTTCACGTTTAAAAGCTGTTATAACTGTAAAAGGATGCTGTACTAAGTACTAAGATTGAATGTCACTTGGGGGTTGAATAAAACTGATAATGCTGTGAGCACAGAAAAGACATTTGTGGTTATTTCATTATAACTGTTATGTTATATTTGTCTGACCTACAAGTGCCTCTTTAATGTAAATGTAAGCAAGATGACTGAATGATCAAAAGCAATGTCAAACTGGCCAAAACACTCAATTTCAGTGGGGGTTGAATAATTTTGGTCACAACTGTAGAGGTGGTATTGGAAGCCATGGGATGTTATCAGTTGGCCCAGGGAGGAGGTCTAGAGAGAGAAAAGGAGGGGCCTAAGGGCAGAACCTTGGGGTACCCCAACAGAAAGAGGAAGAGGAGCGGAGGAGGAGGAGTTGTATGTGACACTGAAAGTGCACTGAGAAAGGTAAGAGGAGAACCAGGAGAAAGCAGAGTCACGGAGGCCGATGGAGTGGAGGTTACTGAGGAGGAGCGGGTGTGAAAGACAGCAGAAAGGTCTGTGTCAAAGGCAGCGGAAAGGTCAAGGAGCATGAGTATGGAATAGTGGCCGTTGGTTTTAGCAGTTAGTAGGTCATTAGTGAGTTTTAGTAGGGCAGTTTCTGTGGAATGTTGTGGGTGGAAGCCAGACTGTCGGGGATCAAGAAGGTTGTTGTCGGTGAGGCAGCAGTTCATACGGTTGTGAAGAAGGCGCTTGAGAAGCTTGGAGGCAAACGGGAGCAGGGAGATGGGTCTTAAGTTATTCAAACAGGTGGGGTCCAGCGAGGGTTTTTTGAGAATGGGGGTAACCAGTGCATGTTTGAATGGGGAGGGAAAGGTGCTCATGGAGAGTGAGAGGTTGAAGATGTTGGTTAGAGAGTTTAGGATAGAGCAGGAAGGAGGCTGCAACAGTCGTGAGGGGACAGGATCCAGGGGACAGGTGGTGAAGTGGGCCTTGGAAAGGAGTTCGGTAATTTCCTTGGTGGTAACAGGGTCGAAGGAGGAGAGTGTTGAGTTTGGTGTTGGGCCTGGTATGTTGGTTAGAGGAGGAAGCTTGATACTGGAGATCTCATCACGAATTGTGTCGATCTTCTTCTTGAAATGACTGGCAATCTCCTGTGCAGTAAGTAAGTTGGTGAGTGGAGGCAGTGGGGGGTGGAGTAAGGAATTAAGGGTAAGAGAAAAGTTGACGAGGATTGGATGAGAGGGTCTTGATCAGAGTGTTGTAGTAGGTTTGCTTAGCAGCGTGGAGGCTGGAGTAATATGCAGGGTCAGGGAGACTTAACCACTCACCCATAGTAGGATACCTATGCCAAAAATGGTAGAATACCTGGTTTGTCCAGTGGGCGCACAAGCTAGACCCTGTCCATATAGATGTGTCAGCCCAGGCTCAGCTCTTTGTAGACCATATGGAAGTCCAACACAACCTAGCTGCTCTGCTCATCCAAGTTCTGGAATGGCTGCTGATATTCCCACACAGCTTGGTTGCAGGTTATCTGTAGCAAGAGATCAGGCAGGTAGGGACACTCTATCCTATGCTAAGCCTTAACAACCCAGTTAAAGTAATGCTGTAGCCATGCTAAGCTGGTTAAACACTTTCTGCAAGCCCCAACAGGGTTAAGGTATGCATCAGGGACTCTGTGGAAGTTGATTGTGGAGTTTTTCCTCTGCAGAAACAAAAGGGTCCCTGCCAGGGGGTGGTACAAGAGACCCTTTGCTGCTGTCAGGCATCTTGCAGATTGCTGACTCAGTAGGTCCTACCATCTCATTTCTGCTGGATATCAGGGAGAACTGATCATTCCAATCCCTAAAAGACAGGTCTGTAGCTGAGACCAAAGCAGTGGGTACAGGACCCTTGGTGGCAGAATCTCTCTCAGTCATGGACTTGGTGTCTGCCAGTGACAGTGTCAGGTTCTTCCACAAGAGCTGTTGCAGAACTGGGTCCCATCAGAATCTGTAGGTGAACTCAGAGGAATGGAATCTCCACACATTGTAGGAGTATTGTTAGAGATAGATCTACCAAACTGTTTGCGGGAACTTGCAGTGTTGGGTCCCCCACATCTTGATTCAAACCCAGGTGCAGTGGGGGAATCAGAGTACAGCCACACTGAACCAGCTGGAACAGGGCCATGGGGACATTGCACACAATATTTTTCTATCTGAGATGATACTTGCTCCACCAAAGGTGGCTGGGACTTGCCAAGCCCATGGAGAGAGTATGTTGGGGAAAATTATCTGCAAGACACGCAGATCACATGCAGCAGGTCTGTGTTTCCTACTCAGATGTGTGCCAGTGCTCTTTTGCGTCCATATGTCACTCTCATGTCTGTGAAAGACTGCTTGGCACCCCACCAGAGTGCTTCCATTAGAGAACTGCTTCCTTGCCTCTGGAACACAGGAACAAGGTATTATAGCTGGGCATTGCACCCAAGAACTAGACAATACTAACTTAGGTGTGAACTGGAAATACTTTATTGAACAGAAATACAGGTTTTTATACACGTCAAAAATAGGGGCAGTCCCCACACGAACAATAAAAACAAATATTACACATTGGAATAAACTTTCTAAAACTGATTAGGTAATGAGGTAGAGTTGATACGAGACTAATCCCATTATGTGGGAACCTCCAGGAGGACTAGCCAACAGACAGAAATAGTAGGTGACTCAATTAACTCAATTAACAATGGGACAAAGCCAAAATAGTAAACACATCACACCTTAATAAACAGTTCACAGCAAGAGACCTCAGCATCAGGTATTTTGAGCTGATATCTGTATCCTGGCCCTCCAGTTGTTCAGAGTCTGTGTGTTTCGGAGATACATGGACTTGAATCTGAAGTAAAACAACTCCAAAGGTCTCCCCGGGTACACAACTTCCAAAGAATCGAACCCCTCAGATGCCATGGCCCATGGTCAGTAGGCAAAATGCTAGCCTTCAGTCCCCTCCAAATGCCCCTGTCCCAGCTGAGTCTGTCACAATGTCCATAATAGGCACTTCCTAGGCAACACTTGCTTGGACATGGTGACACAACTGGCCTACTCTCAAGACCACATGGTGTGTGGGGCTCTTCCACAGCAAACATCGTTTGTTTAACCTGCTATATTGCAACAGCCAATGAAATCAAATTACATCATCAGACATCACTGGTCATGGTCTGATTACTCTCCTGCACATGATTATAGTCACGCTCCATTGCCAGGAGTATTCTGTGGCATGGTGTATCCTCCTGACTTTGCCAGGTGTTAAGAGGTCACCCCCAAGGGGTCAAAATCACATTAACAAGCCATTTAAAGTAACATCCCAACTCAATGTTTTGTTTGGGCATTAACTCTGTCAGGCAAGAAGCCAGGTAACACTGTAGCACCACACCCTTTACCAGAGGATCATATCCCCTCCTCAGCTGGGAGATGGATCTGTTCCTATCTGCCCTGACACTGGACTCTGAAGTGCTTTGAGCAGGTAATGTTGAGCATGTCTTATACTCCACCAGCCCTCACATGTCTTCACCAGACATCCTCACCTTTAGTTCACACCTCCAGCTCTGTACCTTAGCTGATTCCACCTCTTACTGAACACACAGGGAGGCCAGTGTACTTCTGCTTTGCAAGGCCTTGCTCTCATGATCCCAGGCTAGATCCATAGGCAAGCCCTATAATGCAGCACTCTAAGATGGAGAACCAACCGCTAGACAGGGAACATGAAGTACACCTGTTCCAACATCTCTAGGGCTCCGTCACCTACCACTGTCACCAGCTTCCACTGCTTGCTGGCTGCTATTCCCTCTTCACACCTTCACTCCATAGCCATAAAGGTTAACAGTGATATTCACTCACTTCTCTTAACCGCACGGATTAACATAGTTATGTATGTAAATATCTCTGCTTAATCCGGAGGGTTAACATGGCTTCACTCTCAGTATTAATGTTCTTTGCTATACACCATTGTTATATCTTGCATTACACTCAAAGTCCCTGTTCCCTGTAACTGACTCAGACACTTCTCTTTTACTTGCAGAATTGTAAGAATTGGACCATAATATTCTCTATACACATGCAATTACATTGATTAATCAGCTGTGCTGTACTGTTCCGAGTGGTGCATAAGATAATGGTGCATAAGTTAACATGAACAGTGCTGCCCATACTTCAAGATGCAATAGTCCATAGCAACAAGTCCATTTCACATGGTCACCCTAAAGAATGGAAACCATTGGATGGAGGCTTCATGTGAAGAAGAGCTATATACAGTAGAACATGGATCCTTACTGTCTACTTCCCACATTGGACATTCCTCCATGAGGTCAGATCCCCTTCACAAGGGGAAGTGACATACCTGCAGGGGAAACTATGTCACAACTGACCTGACCCCTTCAGCATCAGCCAAAACCCTAAAGTCACAGTAACACATTGGACAATAACCATACAATCCCACAATGACCTGCCTACACTTACACCTTTCAAAGTTTGAGTCATTAAGCACTACTCTGTGAATGAGGTTTCTAATCATGTTGTCTGTTTACAGGATTTTTTAACCCTATAGACTCATGCAGGCAATACATGGGTCGAATTCCAAGATAATTTTCTTTAGAAAATCATAACAAAGAGTTTTGTTTGAATTTTGCACCATTAGTGAGCCACAGTAATGGCCGATTTTTGTGCTGCCATTGAATTTGAGCGATCGGGCATGCTGAAATTTTTTTGAAAGACAAACCAATTTCTAATCAATAAGGGGAGAATCGTGCAAGAAATATATAAAAAAAAAAGCAATGACCATGAGCTGTGACCTGAAAAGTAAAGAAGATACCCACCTAGGAAAATTATTTTCTGTAGCAACATGAGGTGAAATAGAAGACTTGGTTGGTCGAATTTAGAAATCAATGGTGGCACCTTTGGATTACAAAAAGCACATCTGTATTCCTGCCTTACACATTACCTTTCTGTGGAAAACTATGTGAAAATCCTTATGTGAAAGGTTACCTTCTTTATGTATTTTCCACTTGTCTGGCACACATACCAAATATACATGCTCCAGCCAAGTGGGTACTGCAGCAGATGCATGTTTAAGGGTGCATTTGACAGCAACAATCATTAAATAGAATATTGTGTTATGTTCACTTAAATAGTGCTTGAGCAAAGGGGATCTTACTAGCCTGTTGTAGTCCTTCAGTGTTTGATCTGTGATTCCTTTAAATGTTCCTGTGACTGTTTCATATTTTTATATTTCTATATTCTATAATTCTGTATTTATATTTTTCAGACATACAAAAAGCAGAAAGGGGGGGGGATTACAAGAAATAGAACTAGGTAAGGGGAGCGGTATGGGAGGGAGCAGGATAGTACCAAAGAATTCTTTCTTGCATTCTTTCTATTTAAACTCATATAGTCAAAGATATATGAAGATATACAATCTGCCAATGATAGGTTAAGTGCTGACAGAGGATGGGTCACCCATGAAAAGATAGCAGATGGGCCTAATCAAGAAGAGACAGGAGATGCCCCTGCATAGTCAGATGGATTTAACAACCACTTCTAAAAAGAGGGGAACTTGTGGCATAGGAATTAGTTTAGTTTTGTAAGGATTGGGCAGGGAAAACTGCATAGAGGTTGGAAGTAGATGTGCAATTCGTTTTGTTATGAATTGAAATTCAGACAAAATTTTTGTTATTCAGAGATTCATAATCTCCAAATCAAAATAGTAATTAATTTCAATGAATCTGAAATAAATTATGAAACAAAAATTTAATTTGTATTCATTCGGATCACAAGCTGCAATAGTTTTGGCCTTTTTTAATGTCAGAAGCATCCGAAATAATGTGATGACTTAACAAGTGATCCAACTTAAATTGGATCCTTTCCTTTTTCTTTTGCATTAACATTTTTCAATATTATAAAAAGTGTACTACATACGAAATGGAAACATATTGCAATAAATACAGCAAGGTATAAAAGTGAAATTAGATGATGATTCCTGCTTATTGTGTTTGGGTTGGGTAGAGGTGGAGCCATCAGAATCTCCAAATCATAACATAACAAATGAATCTGAAATTAATTTAATTCCATTTGTTCTTTTGGATTCATGGTCGATATCGTTCAAACAGCTCATTCCATTTCTTTTTGTGTGTTGGATTAGCTGGGATGACCCAGAGTGCATAAGTAAACTCCCAAAATAGTGAATGAACACATTAAAACAAATATAAAACAAAAATATTTCTGAAAATGCGAATTGATTCAGAACAACGAATATACCAAACGAATCCAAATATACTAAATTAATTCTGCAAACGATTCATTCCAACATAACGGATATGACAAAACAAAATGATTTACTTAATGAACGAATCTGAAAGATAATTTGTAACATAAATGAAACATAAATTATTTTTCTGTCATGCACATCCTTAGTTGGAAGTTGGTAGGGAGAAAGAATTGGATCGTAGTTTTGTCCTCATCCAGTCTTTTGAATTCCACCAACTGGCTTTCAGCTTCCTAACTAGACTATTTCTAGTTCCTTATTCCAGGGCTCAACAAATCCTAGGCACCAATCCTTCTCTCTCTCCCCCCCCCCCCCCGAGAGTCTGATGTCTGGCTGTCAGGCCCGGTGCAAGTGATATAGTTGGGGGTGGCTGGCTCCTCTCCTCAGGGGGCCGCTGTCCTCTCCCCCAATGCCCGAGCAGGGTTCAAGGATGAACGGCTTCTCTTTGTTGGCTCTTCTGCTGCCCGTCGTGCCCTAGCAGCATCACCTTCCTTTCCCCGGAGCTCACCTTGTGCGCACATGGGCCGGGAGGCAGAGTAATTGACGGGGAGGGGGAGAGGGGTCCTCGGTGGCCCGTGTACTTCCCTGTGTAGCCTCTACCTGACAGACTAGACGGACTGGCAGTACTCTAAGTGGGAACTGGACGCAGTGGAGCTGTTCTGGTGGAGGATGGAGTGGGGGAGCTGCCTAGGCAGAATTTTCATCCACTGTCCCCCGGGGAGCCGCTACATTCTTCTCTTCTCCCACGGGAATGTGGTGGATCTGGGACAGATGTGCTCCTTCTTCATTGGCCTGGGCTGCTGCATCAATAGCAACGTCTCTTCCTATGACTATTTTGTGTGTGTGTGTGTATATATATATATATATATATATATATATATGGAACTGGACCCAGGTGTATACAGGGGTGAGGACCAGACCCAAAGGGTATACAGGGGGGTGGGCTGGGGTGTAAATAGAGGGGGAGGGGGGACTGGATCCAGGGTGTATTTGGGGGGGTAGAACAGAGCAAGTGTGTATACAGAGGAGGTGGGGGGCAGAGTGTATATAGGGGGGAACCAGACCTATTGTGTATACAGAGGAGGGGGGAACTGGGGTGTATATGGGAGGGAGCAGGGCCTGAAAAATCCCAGGCACCAGGTCGCCATGGTGATTAGAAACCGTGTCTCGGCACCTGGACTTCTGCCAACCCACTTACTGCCCTAGATATGCAGCTCTGGGCGCTGGGCAGCAGACAACATCCAAAAACAAAAACTCCACCTCTGCTCCTCTCCCACAAAGTTTCTCTCTTCTTTTCCACACTTTCCTCTCTCTTAGTACCAGTCAATCCATGCGCACTGTGGCCCACTCCTCCTTCTCTCCGCCAGTCCCCACGCACAGCGCTGGAGACAAGCAGGGAGCCGAGCAGAGTCCAGCCCACACAGCATGCCACAAACCACAACACACATACACATCAAAAACTTCAGCCCCAACAAGCCGTCCCACCCAGCAGCATTCCCGACTCCAGTTCTATGCGCAAATTCAAGATCTGCCATCTCCGTATTAGAAAAAAAAGCCCTGATAGTCAAGAAAAGACTGGCTCATAACTTTTCAGGTGGCTCCTAGACTCAAAGTAAATTTGTCAAGCCCTGCTTTATTCCCTGGTACCAATCTTCCAACCTTTAGCCTGGGTTCACACTGATGCGGTGCGGAACTCGCAGCGTTTTGTGTGTGAATTCCGCACCGTATCACAATCACACCACATTCATGTGAACCGCTGTCGGTGTGTATGTTAACAACACCACAAAATCGGTCTGCAAAAAGCGGTGTGATGTGCACAATCGGATCGCATGGGTGTGAATACCCTTGCGATTTGATTCTAGTGCGGACCAAAAAAAGGGTCCTGCAGTGCGGATGCAGTGTGATTTGAGCCATACAAAATCTATGGCTCCAATCACATTGCACACAATTCGCATGTGATTTGCACAGGAATGCGGTGCGGTTCCTGTGCGAATCACATGCGATTTACCAAACCGCACAAGTGTGATCCCAGCCATATTATGATATGATTCTGCTTACTCATACCATTGCTTGTTTTCACTGCTACCTGTTGATTTGATGCTTTGTCTTGAAACTTCAGTATCCTTGCTACATATCAGCTGTTGCCAGTACGCAAATGCTAGTAGCTTGGTTGGCCGAGCAAGCAATCCCTTGCACAGGACCCAGAGGATCACAGCTATCACAGTAGTAGCTTTGACTATTAGGCTCCATGTACACTTCAGCTGATAAACTCATGTTTAGGAGCTTTTCTGCGTTTTTTTTCAGCAGAATGTGAACTCACCCTAATGTTTTCCTACATGTCCATGTACACATTGTCGTTTACAGTCGTTTACAGGCAGTTGAGTTTACAGTAGTTTTTTTGAACGCACCAAACTTGCGTTCAGGAGTAGATTTTATCAGCATTTGAAAAGCCAAATGCGTGTAAACGCGGCTAACCGTGTTTATAAGTGTTTGCATTTGGAAATTTTTTTTAACACTTCCATTTCCAGATGCTGTCCAGAGCCTTTTTTCATCATGAAAAATGCATGCAAAGCGTTTTCCCGGTACTGAAATGGACCTGGTACACCATACTTTAAAGTTTTGCATGAAAGAAAAATGTTAGACACCGCTGCAATAATTTCTTCACAGAAATTAGCTGAAACACATCCAAACACCACAAAAAAAAAAAGACAACTAATCTCAACAAATACTGCTCTCTCTGCTTCTATTCTCTCTATTTCTCTTAAACAGTCTGAAATAGGTAATAATTTACCATTTTCCAGTGCATTCTGGGCATTTGGGAGGTTCTCCTGTGCTTATCTTTAAAAAACATTTCTGAACGCAAACGCTCATAAACACGGCTAAACGCGCATTAACGCGGTATGCAAACGTGGCAAAACTGACGTTTTTTAACCTGCGTTTTCCTGCTGTCAATTTCCATAGTTCAGAAGAGTTCTCCAAACGCACCGTGTACATGGATCCTTACAGTGATTGTCAGTTTTTGCAGCCATCCAGGCTGCACCAACGTAAGTGTGCAATGAAAATCATAGCTGGAGTTTAGCTTTAAATTCTACTGATCCTTCTTCAGCATAATGTCTATATACAACCCTTACTAGATTCTATGATGTACCCACAGGCCTGTTCACTAACTGTACATAACTGACTATAGACATTCCTATGACAATATCACTTTAAGGAAATATTTTCAAGGATTATTTATCCAGAGAAAATACAAACAAGAATTATAATGCTTGGGAATTCAGCTCTGAATAACATGAAAAAGAAAGTATTTTCTGAGAACCAATTAATCTAATTTCAGAAAAGGATCTGTCCAAAGAAACCTCTTGTAATTTTCTTCTGTTCCTCTCTTGCTATCATTTTACTGGAGTAAGAACACCTGCAAAGACGGAACAATACATGACTCTACATGTGAAAGGATTACTGATTGCTAGGGATTAAGTAAATGTATGGTACTTGCTTTCAGTAAGGTAATTCCATGCTAGGTAAGTCGGCTGTAAACTTTGAAGCTGTATTTATTATTGTACTAGACTGGCAGAAAGAACATTAATTGTGTGCCGTGAAAAAGTGTAATTGGAAACAGCGCGCACACAGAGTAGTAGATTAACCCTCTAAATCTCTCTCTCTGTTTCATTGCTGCTAGTATCCCCATTGGGGAGACTCACCCCTCTATTTGTACTGGTTACCATTGCTGCCAAAAATGAAAGTGAGGCAAGATCCCAAATGTTTTAATTGTCCCCAGAATAGTAGGTGGGGGAAATTTTCTAGTGGCGACATCTGTTTTTGGGATAACTCTTTAAAGTATAAGTAACTTTTAGTAAAAAATAATAAATGCAATTTTTTTGCAGGTAAAATAATTTGCATTTATTATTTTTGTCTGCAGGAGCCTTTAAAGCATTGCACCAGCAATCAGCAAATTGCTGGTGCCATGCAGGTCTGCAGATCTGTCAGAATATCTGCTTGTTCGTATGGGATGTACGCGCAAGCAGATATACTGACAGGAAGAATCAATGAACTACCAGGGAACTCCACAGCGGTGTGGTAGTTCATTGAGGACTAAAAGCTGACAGCCAATAAGGCTGCTGGGACTTGTAGTCTCTCATTCTCAGAATGCTGTGAATGAGTGACACGGCTGGCTGGGTGGAGCTAGGTTTGCCACCTCATTCCTTTGAAACCGAACACATATTAATTACACAGGTTCTGTGGCTGAGTAAGGTGGCAATTAAACTCACTTATGCAGGCCATAGAGGGGTCGAAAATCGGCCGATTTTTCAGCCCAAAAAAAAAAATTGGCTGATTTTCACACCGTTAGTGGGTTAATTGGTCGGCCGTTTTTCAGGATTTTGGCACTTTTTTTTTTATCAGTGAAGTTTGAAAAAAATCGTCCAATTTTGACGATCGGACGATTTTCCCGGCAATGATGGGCAAATCGGCCAATTTTCGCAGCAATGATGGGCAAATCGGCCCATTTTTTTACCGATAAAAAATCTGCGCATGAGCCGTGACCTGCAAGAAGAAGAAAAAGAAGAAGAGGAAAAAGAATAAGACTTCCAGTCCGCTATTATATTTGATATGAAAAATTATTGTGGTTGCAACAATGTATCTATTTGTATCCGAATAAAAACATCTGTATCCGAAATGGATACAAATAGATACAATGTTGCAACCGCAATACTTTTTCATGTCAAATATAATAGCGGAGCTCTCTGCAGGGACAGAAGTAATTAAATGCCGGCCGTAGAAGGGACGAAAATTGGCAGATTTTTTTTACCGTTGTTGGTAACGTTGGCTTATTGAACGACTGATTTTTCGTTTTTAAAAATGGACAGTTTTTGACCAGTCTATGGCCCGGCATTATAGCCTTATGTGCATTAAATTAGCCCCAGAACCTGTGTAATAAATGTGTTCAGGTTTAACAGGATGAGGTGGCAACCCTAGGCGGAGCCCCGCACAACCACATTTGTTTTCTATTTTAACATATATTTTTACATATATTTGTAAAAGCATTCCAAAAGTGTAGATTTATATTTTTAAAGACATACGGTATATTTGAAATGTATTTTTAAAAATATTTTCATATATTTTGTAATAAAAACGCATTTCAACATGCAGTATATATATATTTATTGAAATATATTTTGAAATATATTGAATATGGCCAAAATTGTAGCATTTCAAATAAATGGCAATATATTTGGGAAGAATATTTTTAAAATATATTTCAAATATATTTTTCTTCCATGTGGGAAAGCGGGGATCGTGGGGCTGGGGGCTGGTCAGATTGTAACATATTACATGTTACACCCTGAATATGGGTATAACATGTAACATGTTACGAAAGGTAAACTTATCCTTTAAGCAGGGAATTTGCCTCACTTTGGAAGAGTTCTTTTAGCTTGTTGACTCTATGGGGGTGATTTACTAAAACTGGATGACTCTGAATATGGTGCAGCTGTGCATGCTAGCCAATCAGCTTTTAACTTCAGCTTGTTCAATTAAGCTTTGACTAAAAAACCTAGAGACCTCTTTCACACGGGCGTTCGTTTACAGATGAAAAATGGACAGCCATGTATTTCTATGGACTAGCATCCGTTTACATCCGTTAATGTCCACATCTGTTAACATCCATTTTTTTGAATGGAAGAAAATCCTAACCACAAAAACAGATGTAAACAGATGTAAACAGATGAGAAACGGATGAAAAAACTGATGTAAACTGATGAAAAACTGATGAAAACTGATCTGTTTTTTCTTTGAAAAAAGTGACTGAACTGATGAAAAAAATGGAGCGCCTGTATGAAAGGACCCAGAAGCTGATTAGTTCCCATACACAGCTGCACCAGATTTTAATAAATCTCTCCCTGTGGGACATAAAATGAAGGGTAATAGCACTATCGTACACAGACAGCAAAAAATAACCTAGCAGGAGTTTTTAACCTTCCCTACTCTATCTAAAATTAAAAATGTTTTGGCTATACATATTTATTAAAGGTGCACTCCATCCAGAACTAAGAGTAAAGCCTTGCAATAATTTTCAGGAGCACAGCCTACCAGCTCAAAACTTTATTTTTTTTATCCAGACTTTGGTGTAGTGTACTATTTATTTATTACAGGTACTTATATAGTGCTGTCAATTTATGCAGTGTTTATACATATATATTGTACATTTACATCAGTCCCTAACCCTCAAGGGGCTTACAATCTAAGGTCCCTGACTTACATTCATACATACACAAACTAGAGACAATTTAGACAGGATCCAGGTAACCTTCCAGCATGTCTTTGGAGTGTGGGAGGAAACCAATGCAGGCACAGGGAGAACATGCAAACTCCAGGCAGGTGGTGCCATGGTTGGGATTTGAACCAATGACCCTAGTACTGCCAGGTGGCAGTGCTAACCATTTAGTCACTGTGCTGCCCATAGCCCAACCATCTTCATTTTGCCTGAGATCTGGTGAACACATCTGCTGGGGCAGCCTCCCTACTGCCATTCACATACAGAAATCTGGAAATAAAAAAGTGTCAGTGCTAAGAACGTTCTATTGACCACCAATCAGACTCATGGAAGTTGAAGTGAGATTGGTGATACAAAACACAAGCACTAGATCTGCCTTTCCTACTTTACATACAGTATGTCCTTAAAGGAAATCTATGGTCACAGTATACATTTTCTTTTTATAACGTCAGCATTGTAATAACAATACAACATAGTTATTATTGACAATCTAATAAAAGCTTACTTGAGAAATCTCTTTTTGTGTTCTGAGTGCTGCCTGTCTGCTGGCTACCTCTTATCACAGCTTCCTGGATTCCCTGAATGCTTTGCGGCATCTCTTTTGCTTACGATAAATTTCTAAGGACTACATATCCCATGGTACCTTGCTGCCTGCCAGCAGTGATCCTTGTACTGACTTTACTTGTTAAAACACTGCCTCTCAGCACCTCTGTAGTTCAGAAGGCAGGCTCTGTGAATTATGTGACACAGCAGTGCTTACTCACAGGGCATAGTGAACAATAGCAACAGAATTCACGGAAGGAAATGTGTGCTGATCTTCACAAAGCAAGTTTACAAACTTCTAGAAAGGTTAGAGTAACAGGCTAGAAATAATTTAAATACAATGTGTAAATAAAGATATGATTTTACATTTTGACCATAGATATGCTTTAAAAGAAATTTATAGTAGCTATCAACATGGTTTTTATCTTTATTTATTATGGCCTAGTTGTAATGTCAGAGCAGATCCCATTAAAGCTGAACCCTGGCCATGGAAACATTTAGATAAATATATTCCCACTTGCTCTCCAGGAGATTTACCCCACTTCCTGACCAGGCCATTTTTTGCGATACGGCGTTGCGTTACTTTAACTGACAATTGCACGGTCATGCAAGGATGTGCATAAATGAAATTTGTATCCTTTTTTTTCCCACAAATAGAGCTTTCTTTCGGAGGTATTTGATCACCTGTGCATTTTTAATTTTCAGTGAGACAAGACTAGTCACCCTGGACAAGGGCAGAGAGCAGCAGTGAGTGGGATTAACCACTTGAAAACTGCCCCATAGTAGTTTTACTGCTACAGGGCTGTCCTACTGTGCAAAATCACGTGTATATATATATATATATATATATATATATATATATGTGATTTTGCACTTCCGGCATAGGGAGTACACACTCGCAGCCAGTGGCTTGCTTCTGCTGTGAACACTCACAGTAGAAGCAGATCTGCGAGTTCCAATGAACTGATGTTTGCCAGCACCCGCCAATGGTCGGGCAGGAAAAAAAACATGTAAACAAGGCAGAGCTCTGTTCTGACAGGTGGGAATGTAAAGGATCATGTGTCTCTGCAAAGCTGGGAACACGGTCCTCCACTTCCTCTAGTACAAGCACCACCTAGTGTTCACCAAGCACATAGCTAGGCACACATTTAACCCTTTGATTGCCCTAGATGTTAACCCCTTCCCAACCAGTGTCATTAGTAAAGTGATCAGTACATATTTTTAGCACTGATCACTGTATGAGTGTGACTGAATCCCACAAAGTGTCAGTTAGTGTAAAAATGTCCGCAATATCACAGTCCCGCTATAAGTCGCTGATCGCCACCATTACTAGTATAAAATAAATAAAGAAATAAAAAAATTCCAGTAAATTTCCCATAGTTTTTAGACGCTATAACTTTTGCGCATACTAATCAATATACACTTATTGGGATTTTTGTTACCAAAAATATGTAGCAGAATATATTTTGGCCTAAATTTATGAAGAAATTTGATTTTTAAAGTTGTTTTTATTGGACATGTTTTATAGTAGAAAATACAAAAATCTTGTTTTTTTTTTCAAAATTGTTGGTCTTTTTTTGTTTATAACGTGAAAAGTAAAAAATGCAGAGGTGAACAAACACTACCAAAAGAAAGGTCTTATTGTATTTGCCCTATTGCAAAATATGGCCTGCTCAGGAAGGGGGGTAAATAGTCCGGAGGGCAAGCGGTTAATACAGGAAGCTTCTGCTAGAATACAAAGGTAACAAAAATCTGAAAAAGAAAATAAAATAAAAACTGGAATAGAGATTACCCATTTCCACCTTTTATAGAACAAAAGTTTTTTTTGCATCAGCTTTGATCCTCAGTAACTGTTAACCGTGCATGTTAATGCAAATCTGATTCTTTGAAGAGATGTGGAAAACACGTCGGCCTATACAGCCGAAAACAAGCAAAATTTTGGAAATTGCAGCAAGAAATCAGAATCCTTCTTCACTGTTCTAACTCTGGTAACTTGAAATCTGGTTAGCTACTAGTACAGAATGGATTATCCAATCCAACCATCAACCTACTGAGCCTCTACAAATTATCATCTTCCTTCCTACCTAATGTGCTGTCTTTCACTGTATTCCCTATGATGCAGGCTGGGTTTGTACATCATAAATAGAGATGAGCGAAGAAATGAAAAATTCGATTCGACTGATTCGGCGAATTCGTGGACAATATTCGATTCGAGTCGAATAAATTCGCTGTGAATTTAACTTAAAAAAGGGTGTTTCTAGGCTTCAGAGAGACTTAATATTAGTGCAGAACACTGTACCTTTAATTTAAATGCCCTTGGAGTCTGCTGGGGAAGAGAAATAATACTGTCTGTCAGTATGACATGCAGATGAGTGCCGTCGATCTTAGAATCACTGCACACTTCACTCCTTTGGCCAGTCACGGGGCCAAAACCAGTGTTTGGAGCCACAGTGTGGCGGTGGAGGCAGCAGCAATGGGAGGCCATACAGCAACCTATGACAAAATGGAAACCAGCAGGAGCGTGAGGAGACCTGAAAGTGGCACATGGCAGAGTGGGAGCAATGGGAGGCGGTACAGGGACCCAGGTCACACTATGGGCCCAGCAGCAGCGTGACCAGGCGGTACGGGGGCCCATGGCCGATATGGGGCTTGGTGGCACCTATGGAAGGCCTGTAATCTGCCAGCAACCTATGACAAAATGGACAACCGCAGGAGTGTGAGGAGATTTCAAAGTGGCACATGGCAGAGTGGAAGCAATGGGAGGCCGTACAGGGACCCAGGTCACACTGTGGGACCAGCATCAGCGTGAACAGGCGGTACGGGGGCCCATGGCCGATTTGACCTCATTCATCCCATAGTCCTGCCGACTCACGAATAGCGTGGCCTCCTCAAAGGGCCTGAGCAAGCGCAGGTGTCACACATGAGCTGCCAATGGCTGACATCTAAGTTACACAGGGAGTACCTTTATCCGCTTTTAACATCAGGAAATCTGTGATGGCCTTTAGCTGTTCGTAAAGGCGGTCTAACATATGTAGGGTTGAATTCCACCTTGTTGCAACGTCACAGCATGAGGAGTCGGTACGGGGGCCCATGGCAGATTACATGTCTGGCAGCAGCTATGTGAGGCCCGTAATCTGCCTGCACCCTATGTCAAAAAATTTAACACACCAGCAGTGTGAAGAGACCTGAAAGTGGCACATGGCAGCAGAGTGTGGCGATGGAGACAGCAGCAATGGGAGGCCGTACAGGGACCCATGAGAGACTCTAGACTTGGCAGCAGCATGAGGAAGCGGTATATAGGGGCCCATGGCAGATTAGGGGCCTGGCAGCAGCTATGTGAGGCCCGTAATCTGCCTGCACCCTATGTCAAAAAATTTAACACACCAGCAGTGTGAAGAGACCTGAAAGTGGCACATGGCAGCAGAGTGTGGCGATGGAGACAGCAGCAATGGGAGGCCGTACAGGGACCCATGACAGACTCTAGACTTGGCAGCAGCATGAGGAGGCGGTATATAGGGGCCCATGGCAGATTAGGGGCCTGGCAGCAGCTATGTGAGGCCCGTAATCTGCCTGCACCCTATGTCAAAAAATTTAACACACCAGCAGTGTGAAGAGACCTGAAAGTGGCACATGGCAGCAGAGTGTGGCGATGGAGACAGCAGCAATGGGAGGCCGTACAGGGACCCATGACAGACTCTAGACTTGGCAGCAGCATGAGGAGGCGGTATATAGGGGCCCATGGCAGATTAGGGGCCTGGCAGCAGCTATGTGAGGCCCGTAATCTGCCTGCACCCTATGTCAAAAAATTAAACACACCAGCAGTGTGAAGAGACCTGAAAGTGGCACATGGCAGCAGAGTGTGGCGATGGAGACAGCAGCAATGGGAGGCCGTACAGGGACCCATGAGAGACTCTGGACTTGGCAGCAGCATGAGGAGGCGGTATATAGGGGCCCATGGCAGATTAGGGGCCTGGCAGCAGCTATGTGAGGCCCGTAATCTGCCTGCACCCTATGTCAAAAAATTTAACACACCAGCAGTGTGAAGAGACCTGAAAGTGGCACATGGCAGCAGAGTGTGGCGATGGAGACAGCAGCAATGGGAGGCCGTACAGGGACCCATGAGAGACTCTAGACTTGGCAGCAGCATGAGGAGGCGGTATATAGGGGCCCATGGCAGATTAGGGGCCTGGCAGCAGCTATGTGAGGCCCGTAATCTGCCTGCACCCTATGTCAAAAAATTTAACACACCAGCAGTGTGAAGAGACCTGAAAGTGGCACATGGCAGCAGAGTGTGGCGATGGAGACAGCAGCAATGGGAGGCCATACAGGGACCCATGACAGACTCTGGACTTGGCAGCAGCATGAGGAGGCGGTATATAGGGGCCCATGGCAGATTAGGGGCCTGGCAGCAGCTATGTGAGGCCCGTAATCTGCCTGCACCCTATGTCAAAAAATTTAACACACCAGCAGTGTGAAGAGACCTGAAAGTGGCACATGGCAGCAGAGTGTGGCGATGGAGACAGCAGCAATGGGAGGCCGTACAGGGACCCATGACAGACTCTAGACTTGGCAGCAGCATGAGGAGGCGGTATATAGGGGCCCATGGCAGATTAGGGGCCTGGCAGCAGCTATGTGAGGCCCGTAATCTGCCTGCACCCTATGTCAAAAAATTTAACACACCAGCAGTGTGAAGAGACCTGAAAGTGGCACATGGCAGCAGAGTGTGGCGATGGAGACAGCAGCAATGGGAGGCCGTACAGGGACCCATGACAGACTCTAGACTTGGCAGCAGCATGAGGAGGCGGTATATAGGGGCCCATGGCAGATTAGGGGCCTGGCAGCAGCTATGTGAGGCCCGTAATCTGCCTGCACCCTATGTCAAAAAATTAAACACACCAGCAGTGTGAAGAGACCTGAAAGTGGCACATGGCAGCAGAGTGTGGCGATGGAGACAGCAGCAATGGGAGGCCGTACAGGGACCCATGAGAGACTCTAGACTTGGCAGCAGCATGAGGAGGCGGTATATAGGGGCCCATGGCAGATTAGGGGCCTGGCAGCAGCTATGTGAGGCCCGTAATCTGCCTGCACCCTATGTCAAAAAATTAAACACACCAGCAGTGTGAAGAGACCTGAAAGTGGCACATGGCAGCAGAGTGTGGCGATGGAGACAGCAGCAATGGGAGGCCGTACAGGGACCCATGACAGACTCTAGACTTGGCAGCAGCATGAGGAGGCGGTATATAGGGGCCCATGGCAGATTAGGGGCCTGGCAGCAGCTATGTGAGGCCCGTAATCTGCCTGCACCCTATGTCAAAAAATTAAACACACCAGCAGTGTGAAGAGACCTGAAAGTGGCACATGGCAGCAGAGTGTGGCGATGGAGACAGCAGCAATGGGAGGCCGTACAGGGACCCATGAGAGACTCTAGACTTGGCAGCAGCATGAGGAGGCGGTATATAGGGGCCCATGGCAGATTAGGGGCCTGGCAGCAGCTATGTGAGGCCCGTAATCTGCCTGCACCCTATGTCAAAAAATTTAACACACCAGCAGTGTGAAGAGACCTGAAAGTGGCACATGGCAGCAGAGTGTGGCGATGGAGACAGCAGCAATGGGAGGCCGTACAGGGACCCATGACAGACTCTAGACTTGGCAGCAGCATGAGGAGGCGGTATATAGGGGCCCATGGCAGATTAGGGGCCTGGCAGCAGCTATGTGAGGCCCGTAATCTGCCTGCACCCTATGTCAAAAAATTAAACACACCAGCAGTGTGAAGAGACCTGAAAGTGGCACATGGCAGCAGAGTGTGGCGATGGAGACAGCAGCAATGGGAGGCCGTACAGGGACCCATGAGAGACTCTGGACTTGGCAGCAGCATGAGGAGGCGGTATATAGGGGCCCATGGCAGATTAGGGGCCTGGCAGCAGCTATGTGAGGCCCGTAATCTGCCTGCACCCTATGTCAAAAAATTTAACACACCAGCAGTGTGAAGAGACCTGAAAGTGGCACATGGCAGCAGAGTGTGGCGATGGAGACAGCAGCAATGGGAGGCCGTACAGGGACCCATGAGAGACTCTAGACTTGGCAGCAGCATGAGGAGGCGGTATATAGGGGCCCATGGCAGATTAGGGGCCTGGCAGCAGCTATGTGAGGCCCGTAATCTGCCTGCACCCTATGTCAAAAAATTAAACACACCAGCAGTGTGAAGAGACCTGAAAGTGGCACATGGCAGCAGAGTGTGGCGATGGAGACAGCAGCAATGGGAGGCCGTACAGGGACCCATGACAGACTCTAGACTTGGCAGCAGCATGAGGAGGCGGTATATAGGGGCCCATGGCAGATTAGGGGCCTGGCAGCAGCTATGTGAGGCCCGTAATCTGCCTGCACCCTATGTCAAAAAATTTAACACACCAGCAGTGTGAAGAGACCTGAAAGTGGCACATGGCAGCAGAGTGTGGCGATGGAGACAGCAGCAATGGGAGGCCGTACAGGGACCCATGACAGACTCTAGACTTGGCAGCAGCATGAGGAGGCGGTATATAGGGGCCCATGGCAGATTAGGGGCCTGGCAGCAGCTATGTGAGGCCCGTAATCTGCCTGCACCCTATGTCAAAAAATTTAACACACCAGCAGTGTGAAGAGACCTGAAAGTGGCACATGGCAGCAGAGTGTGGCGATGGAGACAGCAGCAATGGGAGGCCGTACAGGGACCCATGACAGACTCTAGACTTGGCAGCAGCATGAGGAGGCGGTATATAGGGGCCCATGGCAGATTAGGGGCCTGGCAGCAGCTATGTGAGGCCCGTAATCTGCCTGCACCCTATGTCAAAAAATTTAACACACCAGCAGTGTGAAGAGACCTGAAAGTGGCACATGGCAGCAGAGTGTGGCGATGGAGACGGCAGCAATGGGAGGCCGTACAGGGACCCATGAGAGACTCTGGACTTGGCAGCAGCATGAGGAGGCGGTATATAGGGGCCCATGGCAGATTAGGGGCCTGGCAGCAGCTATGTGAGGCCCGTAATCTGCCTGCACCCTATGTCAAAAAATTTAACACACCAGCAGTGTGAAGAGACCTGAAAGTGGCACATGGCAGCAGAGTGTGGCGATGGAGACAGCAGCAATGGGAGGCCGTACAGGGACCCATGAGAGACTCTAGACTTGGCAGCAGCATGAGGAGGCGGTATATAGGGGCCCATGGCAGATTAGGGGCCTGGCAGCAGCTATGTGAGGCCCGTAATCTGCCTGCACCCTATGTCAAAAAATTTAACACACCAGCAGTGTGAAGAGACCTGAAAGTGGCACATGGCAGCAGAGTGTGGCGATGGAGACAGCAGCAATGGGAGGCCGTACAGGGACCCATGACAGACTCTAGACTTGGCAGCAGCATGAGGAGGCGGTATATAGGGGCCCATGGCAGATTAGGGGCCTGGCAGCAGCTATGTGAGGCCCGTAATCTGCCTGCACCCTATGTCAAAAAATTAAACACACCAGCAGTGTGAAGAGACCTGAAAGTGGCACATGGCAGCAGAGTGTGGCGATGGAGACAGCAGCAATGGGAGGCCGTACAGGGACCCATGAGAGACTCTGGACTTGGCAGCAGCATGAGGAGGCGGTATATAGGGGCCCATGGCAGATTAGGGGCCTGGCAGCAGCTATGTGAGGCCCGTAATCTGCCTGCACCCTATGTCAAAAAATTTAACACACCAGCAGTGTGAAGAGACCTGAAAGTGGCACATGGCAGCAGAGTGTGGCGATGGAGACAGCAGCAATGGGAGGCCGTACAGGGACCCATGAGAGACTCTAGACTTGGCAGCAGCATGAGGAGGCGGTATATAGGGGCCCATGGCAGATTAGGGGCCTGGCAGCAGCTATGTGAGGCCCGTAATCTGCCTGCACCCTATGTCAAAAAATTTAACACACCAGCAGTGTGAAGAGACCTGAAAGTGGCACATGGCAGCAGAGTGTGGCGATGGAGACAGCAGCAATGGGAGGCCGTACAGGGACCCATGAGAGACTCTAGACTTGGCAGCAGCATGAGGAGGCGGTATATAGGGGCCCATGGCAGATTAGGGGCCTGGCAGCAGCTATGTGAGGCCCGTAATCTGCCTGCACCCTATGTCAAAAAATTTAACACACCAGCAGTGTGAAGAGACCTGAAAGTGGCACATGGCAGCAGAGTGTGGCGATGGAGACAGCAGCAATGGGAGGCCGTACAGGGACCCATGACAGACTCTAGACTTGGCAGCAGCATGAGGAGGCGGTATATAGGGGCCCATGGCAGATTAGGGGCCTGGCAGCAGCTATGTGAGGCCCGTAATCTGCCTGCACCCTATGTCAAAAAATTTAACACACCAGCAGTGTGAAGAGACCTGAAAGTGGCACATGGCAGCAGAGTGTGGCGATGGAGACAGCAGCAATGGGAGGCCGTACAGGGACCCATGACAGACTCTAGACTTGGCAGCAGCATGAGGAGGCGGTATATAGGGGCCCATGGCAGATTAGGGGCCTGGCAGCAGCTATGTGAGGCCCGTAATCTGCCTGCACCCTATGTCAAAAAATTAAACACACCAGCAGTGTGAAGAGACCTGAAAGTGGCACATGGCAGCAGAGTGTGGCGATGGAGACAGCAGCAATGGGAGGCCGTACAGGGACCCATGAGAGACTCTGGACTTGGCAGCAGCATGAGGAGGCGGTATATAGGGGCCCATGGCAGATTAGGGGCCTGGCAGCAGCTATGTGAGGCCCGTAATCTGCCTGCACCCTATGTCAAAAAATTTAACACACCAGCAGTGTGAAGAGACCTGAAAGTGGCACATGGCAGCAGAGTGTGGCGATGGAGACAGCAGCAATGGGAGGCCGTACAGGGACCCATGAGAGACTCTAGACTTGGCAGCAGCATGAGGAGGCGGTATATAGGGGCCCATGGCAGATTAGGGGCCTGGCAGCAGCTATGTGAGGCCCGTAATCTGCCTGCACCCTATGTCAAAAAATTTAACACACCAGCAGTGTGAAGAGACCTGAAAGTGGCACATGGCAGCAGAGTGTGGCGATGGAGACAGCAGCAATGGGAGGCCATACAGGGACCCATGACAGACTCTGGACTTGGCAGCAGCATGAGGAGGCGGTATATAGGGGCCCATGGCAGATTAGGGGCCTGGCAGCAGCTATGTGAGGCCCGTAATCTGCCTGCACCCTATGTCAAAAAATTTAACACACCAGCAGTGTGAAGAGACCTGAAAGTGGCACATGGCAGCAGAGTGTGGCGATGGAGACAGCAGCAATGGGAGGCCGTACAGGGACCCATGACAGACTCTAGACTTGGCAGCAGCATGAGGAGGCGGTATATAGGGGCCCATGGCAGATTAGGGGCCTGGCAGCAGCTATGTGAGGCCCGTAATCTGCCTGCACCCTATGTCAAAAAATTAAACACACCAGCAGTGTGAAGAGACCTGAAAGTGGCACATGGCAGCAGAGTGTGGCGATGGAGACAGCAGCAATGGGAGGCCGTACAGGGACCCATGAGAGACTCTGGACTTGGCAGCAGCATGAGGAGGCGGTATATAGGGGCCCATGGCAGATTAGGGGCCTGGCAGCAGCTATGTGAGGCCCGTAATCTGCCTGCACCCTATGTCAAAAAATTTAACACACCAGCAGTGTGAAGAGACCTGAAAGTGGCACATGGCAGCAGAGTGTGGCGATGGAGACAGCAGCAATGGGAGGCCGTACAGGGACCCATGAGAGACTCTAGACTTGGCAGCAGCATGAGGAGGCGGTATATAGGGGCCCATGGCAGATTAGGGGCCTGGCAGCAGCTATGTGAGGCCCGTAATCTGCCTGCACCCTATGTCAAAAAATTTAACACACCAGCAGTGTGAAGAGACCTGAAAGTGGCACATGGCAGCAGAGTGTGGCGATGGAGACAGCAGCAATGGGAGGCCGTACAGGGACCCATGAGAGACTCTAGACTTGGCAGCAGCATGAGGAGGCGGTATATAGGGGCCCATGGCAGATTAGGGGCCTGGCAGCAGCTATGTGAGGCCCGTAATCTGCCTGCACCCTATGTCAAAAAATTTAACACACCAGCAGTGTGAAGAGACCTGAAAGTGGCACATGGCAGCAGAGTGTGGCGATGGAGACAGCAGCAATGGGAGGCCGTACAGGGACCCATGAGAGACTCTAGACTTGGCAGCAGCATGAGGAGGCGGTATATAGGGGCCCATGGCAGATTAGGGGCCTGGCAGCAGCTATGTGAGGCCCGTAATCTGCCTGCACCCTATGTCAAAAAATTTAACACACCAGCAGTGTGAAGAGACCTGAAAGTGGCACATGGCAGCAGAGTGTGGCGATGGAGACAGCAGCAATGGGAGGCCGTACAGGGACCCATGAGAGACTCTAGACTTGGCAGCAGCATGAGGAGGCGGTATATAGGGGCCCATGGCAGATTAGGGGCCTGGCAGCAGCTATGTGAGGCCCGTAATCTGCCTGCACCCTATGTCAAAAAATTAAACACACCAGCAGTGTGAAGAGACCTGAAAGTGGCACATGGCAGCAGAGTGTGGCGATGGAGACAGCAGCAATGGGAGGCCGTACAGGGACCCATGAGAGACTCTAGACTTGGCAGCAGCATGAGGAGGCGGTATATAGGGGCCCATGGCAGATTAGGGGCCTGGCAGCAGCTATGTGAGGCCCGTAATCTGCCTGCACCCTATGTCAAAAAATTTAACACACCAGCAGTGTGAAGAGACCTGAAAGTGGCACATGGCAGCAGAGTGTGGCGATGGAGACAGCAGCAATGGGAGGCCGTACAGGGACCCATGACAGACTCTAGACTTGGCAGCAGCATGAGGAGGCGGTATATAGGGGCCCATGGCAGATTAGGGGCCTGGCAGCAGCTATAGGAGGCCCGTAATCTGCCAGCACCCTATGTCAAAAAATTAAACACACCAGCAGTGTGAGGAGACCTGAAAGTGGCACATGTTTGAGGCATGATTCATGGCGGATTTAGTCAGTTGTGTCAGGAACTGGTGGTTTGAAATCCAGACTAATCCACGCCTGATTCATTTTCACAAACGTGAGTCTCTCCACACTTTGGGTGGACAGTCGTGTCCTCCGCGGAGTTACAATACCTCCTGCCGCACTAAACACGCGCTCCGATGCCACGCTACTGGCCGGGCATGACAGCCTTTCAAGGGCAAATTCAGCTAGTTGGGGCCAAAGGTCAAGTTTCGTTGCCCAGTAGTCAAGGGGATTGTCTACCTCGGTTGGCAGGGTGCTGTCCAAGTAGGCCCAAGCCTGTTGTTTGAGCTCCAGCTCCAGGTCCACCTGATGCTGCTGCTGCTGCTGCGGCTGGTTAGTAGTTTCCTCACTGCGCTGGTGAAGAAAGCTACTCATCATCGACTGCAGACTGAGGCAGCCACTGCTGGTGGAGCTGCCACTGCTCCTACCACCCCACCCCTCCCCTGCTGCCATGCCAGCGGAACGCGAGCGCACAGGGCCCACAGTGTCTGAGGATGGACGTTGGCGCACAAAGGCAGAGACCAACTGACTACATAGGTGGTTTTTATAGTACGTAATTTTGGCCTCCCTCTCAGCAGGTGTGAAAAAGGCCACCATTTTGGACCGGTAGCGAGGGTCCAACAAGGTGGACAGCCAAAAGTCATCCCTCTGTCTGATGGTTATTATTCGGCTGTCGCTACGCAAGCAACCGAGCATGCTATGGGCCATTTGTGCCAAGGAATGCGAGGGACTCCCTGCCTCCATCTCCACAGCATACTGCCACGGTGCGTCTGGGTCCTCTGTCTCCTCCTCCTCCTCCTCTACCAGATGCTCCTGCTCCTCCACTCCTGTCCGCTGAGTGGAAAAACCACCCATTTCACTCAATAATTCCTGAGCACAAATGTCCTCCTCTACCTCCTCCTCTTCTTCCTGTCCTGCCCCCACAGGGGTCATGTGGCGTTGAGATCTGTGCGCCACGTCTACCGCACCCTGACCAGCCATTGTTAACAGCATTTGTTCCAGGACGTGCAACAGAGGAATGACGTCGTTCATCCCATAGTCCTGCCGACTCACGAATAGCGTGGCCTCCTCAAAGGGCCTGAGCAAGCGGCAGGTGTCACGCATGAGCTGCCAATGGCTGACATCTAAGTTACACAGGGGAGTACCTTTATCCGCTTGTAACATCAGGAAATCGGTGATGGCCTTTCGCTGCTCGTAAAGGCGGTCTAACATGTGTAGGGTTGAATTCCACCTTGTTGCAACGTCGCAGATCAGGCGATGCTGTGGAATTCCGTTCTGCCGCTGCAGCTCAATGAGGGTGTTCTTTGCGGTGTAGGAATGGCTGAAATGCATGCACAGTTTACGTGACATTTTAAGGATGTCTTGCAGTGGGATGGTGGATTTTAGGAACCGCTTGACAACCAGATTGAACACGTGAGCCATGCATGGCGCATGGCACAACCTTCCTTGACGCAGAGCAGACACCATGTTCTTTCCGTTGTCAGTCAACATGGTTCCGATTTTTAGTTTGCGCGGAGACAGCCATCTGTCGATTTCTCTGTTCATTACACTCAGCAGTTCCTCCCCTGTGTGACTACGTTCGCCAAGGCATACCAGGTGCAGCACAGCGTGACACCGTTGCGCCCTGCACATGTGATATGCCGGTCGGGTAATGGGACTTGGCACGGGGGTGGCGGCTGAGGACACGGCGGAAAAAGAGGTGGTAGAGGCGGACATGCTTGCTGGACCAAGGACGTGCAAACGTGGAGGCAAAAGCGTCGTGACCTGTCCAAGTTGCTGGTGCGGCTGTGCCGGCACCACGTTCACCCAGTGGGCCGTAAATGACATGTACTGTCCCTGACCGTAGTTACAGCTCCACACGTCGGCGCTGCCGTGCACTTTGGCAGAGACCGACATGCTCAAAGACTGGCCCACCATCTCTTCTACATGTGAATGCAGGGCTGGCACTGCCTTTTGGGCAAAGAAATGACGGCTTGGCACTCTCCACCGCGGCGCGGCACAAGCCATCATTTCTCGGAAAGGTGCTGAGTCCACCAGTTGGAAAGGGAGGGACTGCAGCACCAGCAACTTGGACAGGAGGACGTTCAGCTTTTGCACCGTCGGGTGCGTGCTCGCAAACTGTTGTCTCTTGGATACGGATTCCAAGAAAGACTGTTGACGGAATCCGAGAAGAGGAGTAGCAGGAGAAGGAGCATCTGAACGAGCGGAAGATGCCAATGAGCGACAACTCCCCTCAGCAGAGGTGTTGGAGCCTTGACTGGCTGATAGAGGGCGATTGACGACGTCGGGTGACGGAGCAAGTAACGGAGCGGGTGATGGAGCGGGGGCTGGGGCAGGCAGAACCGCCGTATGTTTATCACGGTTTTCCCAGGCCACCGAATGGTGACGCTGCATATGCTGACGCAACGCTGTAGTCCCAACATGGGCCCCCTGGCCACGCTTGCATTTCTGGCCACATAGTCGACATACGGCTACGTTTACTTCCTCGGGCGGCTTGAGGAAAAATTGCCACACCACCGAGTAGGAAACTTTGCCCCCGCTACTCTTCACTGGCTGACTGCTACTTCCTCCGTGCGCAACGGCACCACTACTGGCCGTGGTGGTAGGCTGCAGTGGAGCTGGTGCTCTACTCCGTGGACGTTTGGCTCCACTGACACTGATGCGACCCTGCTGCTGTCTCCTGGGCAACCCACCGACTGTTTTGCTCGCTGCCAAGCTGCCACCCTCTTCTCCTGATGATGCGGAAGAAATTGCCTGATGACGACGAGGCTGCCAAGTGCGATCAACCTCCTCATCATCAAGTAGGGTCTCCGCCTCACTACTAGCCCCCTCGGCTGCGTCTGGGTCAGGAGACAGACCTGTCTCTAGACCGGCTACCGAGCCACTCTCCTCGCCAGTACTTGTTCGCTTGGCTGCTGAAAAGGCCGATGTCTCCCCCCGTTCCTGACCGCCCTCTGTTAGCTCTTCCTCACTGTACAGTGGGGCTGAGCCCACAGCATGCGATACTTCGCTTGGTGAGGGAACAGCAAAGGACAGGGGCAGGTAGAGGACACGTGATTTCAGTGGGCTTGGTCCCGGGCCATGCCAACTAACGGTTGTGTCTGACGTACCCACCGACCGTTGGCTGTAGGTGTCAGAGGTGACCTGGGAAGAGGAAGACGACCGAGCCAACCAATCAATGACGGCAGGGTTGTCGGTGGAGACACGACCGCTGGATGACACCGGGAGCACTGGCCTCTGGCTGCGAATACTGCTGCCTCGACCCCTTCCTCTGCTGCCACGTCTGCTCGCTCCTAAAACATTGCCTCCTCTGCCACTCCTCTGCATGTTGTCTGACATACTATTTAATTCAACGATTAGGTGTCCCTGAGTAACAATTCTCTGGCACTCAGTAACAATTCTGTCTGTCCCTGAGTATGAATTCTGTGGCCCTGAGTAACAATTATGTGTCTGTGCGAGTAACAATTCTGTGTCTGTGCGAGTAACAATTCTGTGTCTGTGCAAGTAACAATTTTGTGTCTGTGCGAGTAACAATTCTCTGGCACTCAGTAACAATTCTGTCTGTCCCTGAGTAACAATTCTCTGGCACTCAGTAACAATTCTGTCTGTCCCTGAGTATGAATTCTGTGGCCCTGAGTAACAATTCTGTGTCTGTGCGAGTAACAATTCTGTGTCTGTGCAAGTAACAATTTTGTGTCTGTGCGAGTAACAATTCTCTGGCACTCAGTAACAATTCTGTCTGTCCCTGAGTAACAATTCTCTGGCACTCAGTAACAATTCTGTCTGTCCCTGAGTATGAATTCTGTGGCCCTGAGTAACAATTCTGTGTCTGTGCGAGTAACAATTCTGTGTCTGTGCAAGTAACAATTTTGTGTCTGTGCGAGTAACAATTCTCTGGCACTCAGTAACAATTCTGTCTGTCCCTGAGTAACAATTCTCTGGCACTCAGTAACAATTCTGTCTGTCCCTGAGTAACAATTCTCTGGCACTCAGTAACAATTCTGTCTATCCCTGAGTATGAATTCTGTGGCCCTGAGTAACAATTCTGTGTCTGTGCGAGTAACAATTCTGTGTCTGTGCAAGTAACAATTTTGTGTCTGTGCGAGTAACAATTCTCTGGCACTCAGTAACAATTCTGTCTGTCCCTGAGTAACAATTCTCTGGCACTCAGTAACAATTCTGTCTGTCCCTGAGTAACAATTCTCTGGCACTCAGTAACAATTCTGTCTATCCCTGAGTATGAATTCTGTGGCCCTGAGTAACAATTCTGTGTCTGTGCGAGTAACAATTCTGTGTCTGTGCAAGTAACAATTTTGTGTCTGTGCGAGTAACAATTCTCTGGCACTCAGTAACAATTCTGTCTGTCCCTGAGTAACAATTCTCTGGCACTCAGTAACAATTCTGTCTGTCCCTGAGTAACAATTCTCTGGCACTCAGTAACAATTCTGTCTATCCCTGAGTATGAATTCTGTGGCCCTGAGTAACAATTCTGTGTCTGTGCGAGTAACAATTCTGTGTCTGTGCAAGTAACAATTTTGTGTCTGTGCGAGTAACAATTCTCTGGCACTCAGTAACAATTCTGTCTGTCCCTGAGTAACAATTCTCTGGCACTCAGTAACAATTCTGTCTGTCCCTGAGTAACAATTCTCTGGCACTCAGTAACAATTCTGTCTGTCCCTGAGTAACAATTCTCTGGCACTCAGTAACAATTCTGTCTGTCCCTGAGTAACAATTCTCTGGCACTCAGTAACAATTCTGTCTGTCCCTGAGTATGAATTCTGTGGCCCTGAGTAACAATTCTGTGTCTGTGCGAGTAACAATTCTGTGTCTGTGCAAGTAACAATTTTGTGTCTGTGCGAGTAACAAATCTCTGGCACTCAGTAACAATTCTGTCTGTCCCTGAGTAACAATTCTCTGGCACTCAGTAACAATTCTGTCTGTCCCTGAGTAACAATTCTCTGGCACTCAGTAACAATTCTGTCTGTCCCTGAGTATGAATTCTGTGGCCCTGAGTAACAATTCTGTGTCTGTGCGAGTAACAATTCTGTGTCTGTGCAAGTAACAATTTTGTGTCTGTGCGAGTAACAATTCTCTGGCACTCAGTAACAATTCTGTCTGTCCCTGAGTAACAATTCTCTGGCACTCAGTAACAATTCTGTCTGTCCCTGAGTAACAATTCTCTGGCACTCAGTAACAATTCTGTCTATCCCTGAGTATGAATTCTGTGGCCCTGAGTAACAATTCTGTATCTGTGCGAGTAACAATTCTGTGTCTGTGCAAGTAACAATTTTGTGTCTGTGCGAGTAACAATTCTCTGGCACTCAGTAACAATTCTGTCTGTCCCTGAGTAACAATTCTCTGGCACTCAGTAACAATTCTGTCTGTCCCTGAGTAACAATTCTCTGGCACTCAGTAACAATTCTGTCTGTCCCTGAGTATGAATTCTGTGGCCCTGAGTAACAATTCTGTGTCTGTGCGAGTAACAATTCTGTGTCTGTGCAAGTAACAATTTTGTGTCTGTGCGAGTAACAATTCTCTGGCACTCAGTAACAATTCTGTCTGTCCCTGAGTAACAATTCTCTGGCACTCAGTAACAATTCTGTCTGTCCCTGAGTAACAATTCTCTGGCACTCAGTAACAATTCTGTCTGTCCCTGAGTAACAATTCTCTGGCACTCAGTAACAATTCTGTCTGTCCCTGAGTAACAATTCTCTGGCACTCAGTAACAATTCTGTCTGTCCCTGAGTAACAATTCTGTCTGTCCCTGAGAATGAATTCTGTGGCCCTGAGTAAGAATTCTCTGGCACTCAGTAACAATTCTGTCTGTCCCTGAGTAACAATTCTCTGGCACTCAGTAACAATTCTGTCTGTCCCTGAGTAAAAATTCTGTGGCCCTAATAACGTTTCTGTGGCCCTAAGTAACAATTCTCTGGCACTGAGTAACAATTCTGTCTGTCCCTGAGTATGAATTCTGTGGCCCTAACTAGCGTTTCTTTGTCCCTAAATAACGATTCTGTGGCCCTCATTAACAAGTCTGTGTCCCTGAGTAATGGTTCTCTGTCCCTAAGTAACTTCTCTCTGTCCCCAATTCTCGTTTCTGTGGCCCTAACTCTGTCCCTGTCCCTAGTACAGAGCGGTCTGCCTCTGTTCAATGACTGCAGGCAAATGAAGATTTCCAAAATGGCCGCTATATATACCTCGACCATTACACAGTGCTGGCTGGCTGGCTGCTGATTGGCTGATGCGATCACATGTCGTTGAGGAATGCATTATGGGGCAGCGCGCCTTGTCTGCGCGCCTTCCCCGACATCCCCGCTCCGTCGCCGCACATGTCAGCCGCCATTTTCGGAAAAATTTCGATTCGCGCGTCCGAATTAGGCTGTTTTTCGGATTCGGCACGAATCGAAATTTTTCCGATATTCGACTCGAATTCCACTTCGGATACTTCGATTCGCTCATCTCTAATCATAAACATCATTTTTGTGGCTTGTACAGTCCACTACTGAGGAACATAATCTAAGACGTTGTGACGGATTATGCTGTGACCTGTCTGCTGAAAGAAATAGATGATAGATTTCTGCACCTTACACAATCATCATTGCTCTATTTACAGTATGCATATAACTGCTTACACATTTTCAACATCATTGCTCTCTGTGCTGTGTTACTGTATCAGTCTGATATATCATTAAAGGAATATTAATCCAAAAACCAAAAATTTTATATATTGCAGCCTACCAATCATTGGATGTGGTGGATGTATTTGTTCTCCTTTTCACCTGGTGATCTGGCCAGTAAAACACCTCCTGTATTTGGGTTCCTACACTCCAGATAAAGGAGCAACAGAGACACCCTTGGACAGCAGCCTGGCCAGTCTGGTGGGAGGGTAGTGTTATATGTACTAGCAGATTTAGATACACTACCAATTTGAAGCCAATCTTTAGCTAATACTTTTTTTTCCAATTTCCAATTTTACAATTTTGTTCCTTTTGGAATAAAGGTTTTACATAAATTATATAAAAGATGACCATTGTAAGAACACTTGTCAGTGGTAAATGATTTGTCTCAACCCTCTAACTGCTAGATCTGCAGTACAGCTTGTTCTGTAGAAAAAACAACAGAGTTACTGGCAAGATCACCAGGTAAAGATAAAAGAAACAAAACTTAAAGAAGGAAAACTAATGCAGCCATCACATCTAAGAATTGGTAGGCTACAGTATAATATTTGCTTTTTGGTTTAAAGTGGTTTAAAGGCAATTTAAAAAAAAAAAAAACCTGTCATACTTACCCGCTCTATGCAGTGGTTTTGCACAAAGCAGCCCCAATCCTCCTCTTCTCGGGTCCCCTGCCGATGTTGCTGGCCCCTCCCTCCTGCCAAGTGCCCCCAGAGAAAGCAGCTTGCTATAGAGGCACCCAAGCAGGTTCAGTCCCGCCCCTTCTCCTCTGGCTGTGATTGACAGCAGCGGGAGCCAGTGGAGGAAGAGTCCCCTGAGAGACGAGGCTCACATGTACATCGCTGGATCACGATGAGGCTCAGGTAAGTATTATGGGGGCACACAGAAGGTAAAAAACCTTCAGCCTTTACAACCACTTTAATACTGCTTAAAGGGTGTTTCTTGTGTACCACCCACCTAAATAGGTGCTAGGACAAGTAGACTATAGTTAGTTCCTCTGCCTAACAGGAGAACTGTTAGGAAAATGTAATTGAGCTTTCTGCTTAACAGAGAGCTGCAATTGTTTAGTAATGCCTGCTCAGTGTGTTCAAGTGCTGCTAGTGCTACCTCTGGCTTCCTCTGTATCCAAGCAACCTAGGAAGGTTCGTGATGGAATGCATTCAGAACACACCTTGATTATTAATGCTTCTCCAGTCTATCCCAGGGAGTGTAGCCCTGAAGGATGCTGGTAGAGGGTATTTATTCTTTGAGCATACTGAGCTCTGGGTCTTTCCTGGAGAGGATTGCACCAGCCTGGGGGGAAGGCATGCTGCCTCCTCAGGCACCTGCTATTGCAGCCACAGATGGGCAACCTGAGGGTCTGAAGTAACATAGAGAGTGACCCTGGTTCTTCAGAAAGCTGACTGAAGGGAGCTGTCCGCCAAAGATCTGTCTGGTATCACTGGAGGGCATCACTTGGAAGATAGGAAGGAAGCTACCATTTTGTCCTTGGGCCTTGCGAGTACAGACACTGTGAGATCTTGTGGACTCTGTGCTTTGCTACCCCTCTGGTGCTTTATCATCAGCATGGGTCTGAAAAAGGGGACACTGTCCACCTAACCCCTGTCTGACATTGGGACTTTGCTCAAGTTTAAAGGAAGTCCTGTCCTCAACTGTAACTAATTCTATTCTTGGAGTATCCTACTAAATTTCCCCCTCCTTACCTAAGTTCTCCAATAATAAAACTACAAAACCAACAACCCTTAGACTGATTATTGCAGACAACGATCAAAAGTGTGTGTGCGCCTAGCTGTGAAACTACCTTGTACCTAGACAGTGCTACAGCAACTCCTAGAGGGGTAGCACTACATATGTAATGCCTTCCATCAACTAGGAAGTAATTTTATGGTCTCCCTGGCTTTGTTTGCATATAGATGGACTTGTGTGTAAATTTTTCATTTCCAGTATTTATAATTGTATCAAATGTTATGTAGCTGGCTTGAGTAATTATTTAGATGTTCGTTTCTATGGCTTCTAGTGGAGATAAAATCTGAGCATTTTGTCTAATTGATATATTGATTCAAGCCCACTCCCTGGACCAGCATTACTGTCACAACATGAATTGTCTCAAGGAGAGGCTTGCTTTTGGGTTTTTCTCCAAAATATTCTCAAAATTACACATATGCATTACCTGCTGTTTCTGTAACTCATTCGACCTAACAGGTTTATCTATGGTAAGAATAAAAATAATCACATATACACTATGTGTGCCCTATTTAAAATAACCCTGGCATTTTTTCAACTTGCTGCCACTTCTTTCCTTTCTTTGAGATAGGAACAGTGGGACAGCAGTAGACTCCATCACTCTCTAAAAATGTGCCATCTTTTCATTCACTAGTTCTTATTAGAGAAGAGGTCACGTTAGCAGCCTAAGTTTCACAAGAAAGTGACATGTAGGCACCGCTTCAACCATCCTAACCAGCCTCACAGTTTGTGAGAAGATGCTAATTCAATGACCCCTGAGAGTCTTCAGAAATATTTTTTAAAAAGGCACTTTAATAAAATGTTACGTAATCTAACAGATTGGTAATTTCAAAAGATATAAACAAAGGTTCTATCCCTATTCCTAATGTAAACAAGAAATTAAAAAAATTAAATTTGGCTGCATTTCTTATGACATTTTTGAAAGTTGGGTTGGAATTTGCTGTCAAAAAACTAAAACCTTACCAAAAAACAACCAAAAAAAATCACTAAGGCTAACAAAATGGAGCATTCAACTTTACAAAAGCTATCAGCAGCAAGCAATCAGATTTAATTTTTCAGATAAAGCAAAAAAAAATCTGATTGGTTACCATGTGTAGCTGTTTCAATGTGATTCCAGTTTTATTTCCCTGTTTTTGGTACATTAACTCCAGAGTGACTTATTACTCTACCATACAACACATATAAGCAGTCTATACATTACATATGGAGCTGGTTGTAAAATAATTATTCTACAAACATGTGTACGGTACAGTTCCCAGAAACAAAGTACTGCCAAACTACCAGAACCAGCATCCTTGAAGGCTAGCTTTTAAGAACACCATTAGAGCCCGAGGCAATAAAGCCAGAGAGGCAGGATGTGCTGCCAGATTAAATATGTCTAGATGTCTGTTTACTAATTAAATGTATTGTTTGTCTGGCAATAGTTTAATGACTTTGAGAACCTTATGAATTTTTTTCAAGCTTTGATCTTGTACTTAGTTTAGATTGGCACAAGTAAATGCAATACGGTGTTTGCTAGCGAAACCACGCAAAAAGAAGGTGCTTTACAGAAACAGTTTACTGTTGTGAACTTTCCTTTAGAGAAATGCTCTCATCCTTCAAATGAAGAATCTCACGATGAAGATTTATTTAAACACAAATAGCTCTGCATATGCTGGATTGGTAAATACTTTTTTTCATTTAGGTTTTTCAGTAAAAAGCAAATATTATTCTCTATGAGTAAAACAACTGGAATGGTAAATACGTAAAGTAAATCTTTAAGTAAAACATGAAGAAAATCTTAAAGTGAAATTAAATATTTTTGGCCATCTGGAAGATCTTGCCAAAAAGTTGGCAAAGCAAATGTAAACATTATGGCACACCTGTAGTACCTTGCAAAGTGGCTCCTCCATTTATGCAACAAAGGTTCTTCCCCTCATCACTCCATTGCTGCCACCTCCATCTTTCCTGAGGTCCAAAGTCTAAAGCCAAACCTTTTTTGGTTTTAGATAGGATACAGAATAGTACTTCCTGATAATGCAGAAGCAAGCCTACCCTTTCTGTCTCCATTTCATACTTATTGGCTAGTGAAGCTGCCCATCATAAAGACAGGTCAGTAGTTATATGTGGGGGTTCGAGGAAGTGGCAAACACTTCAACACTTCTTAAAAGCTTCAGAGTGGCTCAAGAATTGGCCATAACAGAAAGGTTTTAGAGGCTGCTGCAGGCACCAAGCCAAGAAGGCAGTCTGTGTTGTGTGTAATGTCCTTTAAATTGTTGGGGAATGTACTTGGTACTTTTAATACTTGCTCCATGAAATAACTTTCTTCTTGCACAAAATGTCAAGTTAATTAACAGCCCCTTAATAAAGTACAAGAAAAACGAGTATATTTGCAGGTACTTTAATGGTCTCTTTAATATTTAAGTTTGGAAATGGTGTTCTTCTATGGCACCAAAGATCGAACTCAAATACTACTTCTACGGTAAAAATAAAGACTACTAGACCCAGTGTTGTGGTATGAATGGTCCTTTATTATTGGTATAATAAATACAATTTACCAATAATATTGATTTATTTATTTATGACAATACACCTAGTTACTCTTAACTAGACCACCAAATAAGTACATGCTTATGTATACAAATGGTTCAGCCATGAAAGCTCGAACCTTAAACTATTAAAACCAACTGTCCCCTTCCAGAGAAGGGACAAAGCCACACAATAAAAGACAGCGACAAGGGGAGGAAGTTATGTTTCTCCTTCAGCTGCTGCCATTGGTCTGATGCCTGTTAAATTTCTTTAACCTTATAAGTTCTTTGAGTCACCTGACAAGCTGCAGAACTCTCCAGAAGATTTTAAAAAACACATGACAGGCCAGTAGCAAATCAAATTATTTTAATAGTTGAACAGCCCATTCAGCGGGCAGTCCTGTTGAGTGCGAAGTGCATTTAACGGGACTTACAGCAGGAGGAATTTTCCAACATAATATGTACTGTATACATATATGTGCATATATAAAATTATGACTACGTTGGATTTGTGCTTTCCAAGCTGGAACACACAGCGAATAGAATGGGAAATGTAGCACCTTGTGTGACCAGTGTGGAAGATGGGAGTGCAGCAGGGAAGCAAATGGTGGGGTTGTACAGGTGTATAGGGGCACAGATCTCTTGTTCCTAGTATATCACTGGCAAGGAGATTTGTTTTTGCCATCTTGTAACAAGACTCTTTATGGTACTGGTAAGTACAAGCCTTTTTATGTGCACTGCCTCTCTGCTTCATTTGGAATGTCTGACACCTACTTATATGCTCTCTTTAGAATACATCGTATGGCTGACCCATATTGGCCTATGGGTCCTTTTCTCAGGGGCATTTTCTTTAGGTTTTTGTTTTGTCTGAGGGTCACTGCTCTCATCATGTGCATGGTGTCATCTGTTTATATACACATAAATATAATTTTTGGGGTCATTTTACTTTCACTACATTTCCTATGGGCTTCCTTGTCTACTATCTACTCCTTTCTGGAAGTAATATATTTTCTGTGTGAACATGAACTTTGTGTTTGTTATTTTAGAACACAAGGTTGATCACCAGAGGATCTGTGATGATTACATTCACTTCTTATAACCTATTTTACCTCTGGTCCTGATGAAGCCTACCTGTGTGCAAAACACATTGACCTTTGTAACTTGTAATATGTTAAATAGTGTAAATACAATAATGTGATTTTAGCTTTGATAACCATTATATACTTGGCTGAGCAAATAATCTGTATCCTATTTGTAGATACTCGTGTGTTGGTTCTTCGTATCAATAAATATTGTCATTTTGTAATTCTGGAGGTATTTTTCTGCACTACGGTGCTGTATTTTAAAATTCCTTAAAACTATACTTTAACCCATTGGCAGGATATTATTATTGAAAAATATGTGTGTCTTGACATATTGATCCTTCAATAGCTCTCACAATAGTCCTGTCTCTGCATACTAGAAAATGCAACAAACATGCAGCAAACAGCTTAGTCCTCTTCCTGCATCAAAATCTAAATAACAGTTGGTTAGCAGTCACTAAGAAATTTTATTATTAGATAAACTGTGAGGTTGATCTACTTAAACTGGACAGTGCAGAATCTGGTGCAGCTGTGCATGGTAGCCAATCAGCTAATAAACTTCAACTTATTCAATTAAGCTTTGACAAAAAAGCAAACCTAGAAGCCAATTAGTTTCTATGCTTATCTGAACCAGATTTTGCACTCTACACCTTTATAGTAGATCAATCCCAGTGTGTTCATTGCCAAGGGGTTAGAAGGGCTACAGATCATTCTTTTTGAAATACCCCAGTCGCAGCATTGTACTCTTTGGAATGTTGATTGAAGCTTAGCACCCACAACATGACTTTCCTCACCCACTTGCCATGGCATACGCTTTCTTGAGGCAGGAAAAGGTGAATGGCTGTTTGCAGTATTCAGGTCTTCTTCTTCAAGCCAGTTAAGCACTTAATGGGCAAGGATGTAGTAGTACACCCAGACAACACTGAACTAATTACCATTAAGCAGTGTTAAACAAAATGGCAGTCACCATATCGCTGCAGTGATCACAATCCAAAATAGAGGAAAGGGGTTTACAAAGAACATTATGCCTTGTGAAACTCATTTCATCCTAGCATTTTTTTGCAATTATTTTACATCACCTTTTTATGTTCTACTTACTTTTTGTACTATGCTATCTTGTTATCAAATGTTTGCTAAAAATAAAGGCAATTAACAGAACCAGAAGCTTTACTGAAATATGGAAATATATCTGTTTGAGCCACTCTGCCATTTCTTTTCTCCAGGATTTTTGCAACATCACATTAATTGGACACATTTTTAAGTTTCTGATTTCAGACAGAAGCCCTGATAAAACTTGGACATAATGGTTTCCTCAGTGGCTGAAAGCCATCCAGACCCTCAAGACTCCAATATACTTCCTGCACCATACTTCTTAGGCTCCATTCACACCTGAGCAAATTGACACCAGGATTTCAGTTATAAGCAGTGGTACCCCTTCACAATTTGTCACTTTAAATTTGCCACTCAAAAAATGTACATGAGCTCCTTTTTGGGGCAGAGTCATACATTATGGCCCCAATAGACTTCCGTGGGAGCACCTGAATACCACATGAAAAATATCTGTAATACTTATCTTTGCATGTTTTCTTAACTAGTAAATAGATTTCCACTGGCTAAAAAAGGAAAAAAAATGCAAGCCTGAAACAAATGCTGAACGTGCTCAGCTGGAATGATGATAAGTCTGGTGTTTGTTCTGTTTTTCACCAAACACAAGATTGAACCTATTTATCAAAACGTTCAACATTTGCCCCCCTCTGCCCACACATAGCTCATTATTGTATCAGGTAAACCAAAAATTGAATAATTTTATCTAGAACAACTGATCAAAGCTATCTCTTTGACTGTAGCAGCTGACTGATTTACTTAGATATGCCACTTTCCAAATAATATATTAATAATTTGGCATCATTTACCTCTTTAAAACATCTGTTTAATGAAATACATCAGTGTAACATTTTGTATGTTGTTTATTAAAGTAAATATAAATCTAGGCTTTGAAATGTCATATAATCTTTAAAGCAGAACTTTGTGTACCTATTTTCTTTGTAATCTACTACACACAGGTTGGAAAAAAAACAGCTTTCTCTACAATGCTAACCTCCTCTCAGGTGCTGTCCCCCTGCAGATTGATTGCCTGGTGTCATCAGGCAGTGTTCTTTTTCAGGGTGGATTATGAGCAGCATACTTGGAGGTATGTCATCCTACCTGTAGTGCTCACACCCAAAGGGGCCACTGAAGGTTCTCCCAAATAGTACAGAGGCTACCCGTCACCCAAGCACAGTCCCATACACACCAAAAATTACGTTTTTGTAGGGTTTATTGCTGAAGAACTTTAACAGGAAAGGGGTCTAGGATCACGGGATGCTCCAACGTGATCAGTAATCACAGGAGAAGGACTAACTTCCCTCTAATCTTTCCAAGAGCAGCTGGGGTTTCTAGGGTTAGCAGGGTATGGCTAGGATGTTGACTGCCCTGCAACAGCAGTCCATAAATAAACCTCTGGCAACTGGTTCCCCTCTGGTACATGCCCAATTATCAGTCCTAGTGAAGTCTTTACCCACAGTGTCCCAGGAGCTGTCCAGCACCCAGCATCCTCAGGAAAATCCTCTGAAATAGGTATCCCTCTTTCAGCCCAGGACTCAGAGACAGTGCCCTTCAGCATGGGTTCTTCTTTGGCAGTTCTTTTCAGGCACTCAGTCCAACAACCACTGAGGCCCAACCAGCAAGCTCTTGTCTCTCTAGTTATTGCCCAGGGGCAACAGCCCCCAAAGAGACTGAAACTCTCTCTGACTAGGAGAGAACAATCTGCTCATGCTTTCTGCACTGGTATTCCCTCCTCAGCTACCTTTTGGATGCCCTCTTCCAGGGGTTGGTCAGGACATGATACATATTCAGATGATCATTTGAATCTCCCTTCATATGCTCTAGAAGCTTCTTCCAGAGGCAGGGGGAAGCAATAATACTTTCAACTTAGGAATCCTGATCAGACCCAACCGATCGACAAGCACTGAATCCAGGAGGAAAGATCACCCAACCCTACCCCCTGCAAAAAGAAGAGGAAGTGATGTCACTAGAATGCCATGAAGGCCTCAGGGAAAGACTTTTGTAGAGAGTTTAAAATCGATCCAATGGGGGAATCACTGAAGGAAGGAGCTGGAGTACTGCTTTAAAATGTTAATATAATTCCAAAAGCCATTTTCAGGCTTTTCATTAAAAAATTATTCACCCTGCCATGAAGATGCTTGTTTAAGCAATTCCTGTTATAGGGGACCACGTCTTGTCCCTGTCTCTCAGTTGCTCTGCTTTGTTGTCACCTTATCACATGTGCATCTGGTGATATCTAAAGCCAGCCATAAACGTTTTAAATCTTGGCCAGTTCAGCAGGGACTGGACAAAATTGGAACCATGTATGGGCAGATTGAATGTACCTAAGTTGATCAAACTGAAAATCATGCAACTTTGGAGTAGCACAAGTATGAATGGAGCCTAAAAGTGGCCATGCTAATGGAGAGTGAAGTAGCTGCAGATAAGCCTGCAAAAGATCAGCAGCACTGAGATGCAAAAAAGAATGAAAAAAGGTGAAAACATTGTTTTCTTTAAAAAAAAAACCATGTTAAATATTTATGGCACACACTACTTAGTTAACTAAGTATAACTCAGTTAGAGTTAACATCTAAATTAATTAAAACTTGATCCAAGCCCATTTTCCCCACTGTTTGACAACCCCTTGCTCCCTGAAGCACAACATGTGTCCTCTTTTGGGAAAATACAGTCGGTCAAAATGGCCCTTAGCCAGGTCTTTTGTACAATTGATGACTGGATCATTTGTTTTTCACTGATCCAAGGAGGCACATTCCCTAAATTGGCTATTGAAACACCATTTGTTGACATTCAGCAGGTCTCTCCACACTTCCGGTTCAGTGAACAGGCCTTTTACCGAATTTGAAAACGTATGTCTACTCTCAGAACCACCCCGCCACACACTCCTCACTGTTTATAAATCTTTATTACAATCTATTTACGGGAACCTCCCAACCTTTACCAGATTGTGGTCTGGAGATTCTCGAGGAATGGTATAAAGCCTTTACTTATACACATAAATACCCTATATCCTGTTATGCACAGGAAAAAAAATTACAAAGTAATATCTAGGTGTTATAAAGACCCTGCCACCCTCCTCTGCTTTTTCCCTTCAGGCTCGGAGGACTATTGGTGTTGCCTCAATGGATGAGGTACTTATATGCATGTCTGGTGGGGGTGCACCTGAGTAAGGCCATTTGAGAATACTTGGCACAATTCACTAAAGGTTATTGCATGAGTTAAGTCAGTCACATGACCACATATGGCATACTGAAAATGTCAATTCACTATTTCTAGTATGCAGTATTTACCAAAAATAGCAAAAACACTCGGTAAATACTGCAGAAAAAGACCTTAAAGTCAATTCACAAAAGGTAAAAAATAATTAAACTCTAGTGGTAATTAAGTAGTGGCCAAGTCATGCAGTATGTACTGGTAACTGTCATGGGTTGTTAAGGAGTGTGCGGCTTCCCCATCCTTAACAATCTATGAGTCATCAGTTGTCAGCGGGGTTTCCCACTGACAGCTGAATGTAAAAAAATTTGCTGGCAATGAAAAAATAATAAAGAAAATGGCATGGGGTCCCCCCCCCCATCCATACCCTTTGAGCCTGGAATGGGTTTTGAGGGGAACCCCCATTCTAATATTTATTTTTTAAAAAGGGCATTAGCCCCCCAAAATTCATACCAGATCCGAGCATGCAGCCCAGCAGGTCAGGAAAGGCAGGGGATGAGCAAGCCCCTCCCCTCCTGAACCATACCAGGTCACATGTCCTCAGCATGGGGGGGTGCTTTGCGGCAGGTGAACCGTGGGCCCCCGCCTGCTTGTGACATCATCTACCCAGCATGCCCCAGTTGATGACGGGCAGGGTCAGGATCACGCCCCTTAGATATTTCAGCACTGTCAGCCTGGCAGAGCAGTCAGACAGCAGGAATCAGCGTTGTGAGCAGAGCCTTTTTTTTTTTCCTTTTTCCGGTCAGCGTTGGTGGCAGGCATCGTGGTTGATGTTGGATCTACTTCAGGGGACATTTTTTTATTTTTCTTCTGTTAACCTCCCTGGCGGTATTCCAGAGTGTAGCTCGGGGTTAACGTTCAGTATCAAAAGCAGTAACCCCGAGCTACACTTGGGATTACCCAGCAGCGTTGCTCAGGGATTCCCTCTAGCACTTACCGTGTTCTTCGCTCCCGCAATGTCCCCCCTGCAGCATCCCCGGCCATCTCCTCCGGCCGATGTTGGCATTCATCTTCCGGGTTCTGTTCCCTGCGAGCGCCGGGACGTACGGGGGACGGAACGGCGGGAAATTCAAAAATGTTAAAAGTGACATTCACTCAATACACTAAAATCTCATAGTATAACATTACTGTATCAAACCATTTCACATACATTTTGTCCCTAGTGCTTTGCTCTGCCTGCATTTTTACTGTTCTTTCTGCCTAGAAACTGAGAAACGTCCATGGCGTCCAAAAAGCGTCCCTTTAGGTCGAAAGCGATTTTAGACCAGCTAGAGAACAGCGATAGTAAATTAGAACCACTTACAGAATTGAGTGATAATGATTTGTGGGGAAATTCGTCATCAGACACTGAAAATGATTTGCTCAGTGATGTGCTAACTTGGAGCTTTATTTCAAATTTCAGTGTTTTTGGTTTGATTACATTATTGAATTAAATTTTTTATTATTATTATTTTTGATGATTATTTATTATATTATGTTTATGATTTCGTGTTTCAAATTTTATCATACCCGGGATGTTTACTAGACTCTTGTTCGGACAGATTTCAGTGAGTTAGTCCTAAGAATCACAGGCCTACAAAAAAAAACTACATATTTCCATGCAAAAGATTGAGTTTGAGGAAGTGGAGTGACATCCATGCCGATATGTCGCTTAGTAGGTTAGTAATGCGAGAGGAGACTGAAGGGGTGAGGTGAGGAGAAGAAAGACAGATTTGTGTGTCATCAGCATAGAGATGGTACTTAAAGCCATGGGAGTTTATCAAGTGACCAAGGGAGGAGGTGTAGATGGAGAAGAGTAGGGGTCCAAGGACAGAACCTTGAGGGACCCCTACAGAGAGAGGGAGTGGAGAGGAGGAGCCAGAGTTATAGGTAACGCTGAAGGAGCGCTGCAATAGGTAGGAGGAGAACCAGAAGAGAGCAGAGTCTCAGAGGCCAAAAGAGTGGAGTTTTTTGAGGAGGAGGGGATGGTCAACAGTAACAAAAGCCGCGCAGAGGTCAAGTAGTAACAGTACGGAGTAGTGGCCTTTGGTTTTAGCAGTTAGTAGATCATTAGTGAGTTTTAGTAGGGCAGTTTCAGTGGAGTGTTGTGAGCGAAAGCCAGACTGTAAAGGGTCAAGAAGGTTGTTGTCAGTGAGGTAGGAGCTCAGGCGATTGTAGACTAAGCGTTCTAAGAGTTTCGAGGTAAATGGGAGCAGGGAGATAGGTCTTAAGTTGTTCAGGTTGGTAGGGTCCAGGGAGGGCTTTTTAAGTATGGGAGTGATGTGTGCATGCTTTAGAGGGGTGGGGAAGGCACCGTTAGGGAGGGAGAGATTGAAGATGTGAGTGAGGGAGCAAAGGACTAAAGAAGAGGGTGACCGTAGTAATTGTGAGGGGACAGGATCCAGGGGGCAGGTAGTGAGAAAACCTTACTGACCTCTTCGGTAGTAGCAAGGTCAAAAGAGGAAAGTGTTGAGGGAGGTTTAATATAAGGTATGCTAAGTGGGATGGATGTCTGTGCAGTGGAGATGCCCCTACAAATTGCATCAATCTTATTTTTGAAATGATTTGCAATCTCGTAAGCAGTGAGTGACGTACTGGGTGGAGGTGGAGAAAGTAGAGAGTTAAAAGTGGAGAAGAGACGACGAGGACTGGATGATAAGCTATTGATGAAAGTGACAAATTAGGCTTGTTTGGCAGCATGGAGGGAGGAATTGTATGTTAAGAAAGCTTGGTGAGATTTGGTTTTACGCCACAGTCACTCCAGTGCACGACTATGTCTCTTAAGATTTCTGGTGTTGTCAGTCTGCCAAGGTTGTAATGGTCGGGGCCTGATGCTTCGTGTTGTTATAGGAGCAAGTGAGTCTAGTGTGGATGAAAGCGAACTGTTGTAGACAGCAGTGGCCAGGTCAGGGCAGGACAGGGGAGAGATTCTGTCATAGAGGCGGTCAGTTGCAGAGTGGAAAGGAGCAGGGTTCAAGTTGTGAAGGTTTCTGCGGATAATTGCTTGCTGCTTGGAGTGATAGGTATTTGAAGATGAGGACACTGTGAAGGTGATGAGATTGTGATCAGAGAGAGGAAAGTAGGTGTTTGTGAGGTTGTAAGGAATGCAACGATGGGAGAAAACAAGGTCTAATATATTCCCATCAGAGTGAATGGAGGACTGTGTCCATTGCGTTAAGGCAAAAGATGGGGTTAGATTGAAGAGTTGGGATGTAGCCGAGTTGTTCACATTAATGGGGATGTTAAAATCTCCAAGAATGATAGTGGGTAGTTCAGAGGAGAGAAAGTAGGGTAGCCAGGCGGAGAAATCATCAAGAAAGGTCCTGGAGGCTGATAGATCATTGCAATCCTCAGAGAAATGGGAGAAAACAGCCGAATGCAGTGAGTCTCGAAAGAAGAGAAGGATAGAGAGGGAGAGTTAGGGAGGACTTGAAAGGTGCTCAGTGGGGATAGAAGCAAACCAACCCCACCTCCTTTCCGACCACTGGGTCTGGGTGAGTGGGTCCAGAGAAGGCCTCCATAGGAAAGTGCTGCGGGAGAAGCAGAATCTGCTATTGCTTAGTGAATTGTGCCCACTATCTTTCAAATTTACAAGAATATCTACGATGAGTCTATCACCCCATCCCCCTTCATAGCACTCCTATTGATACTCCAAGGCTCTATGAAATCCCAGAAGAACTGCCTTCTATTGTTCTTTCTATCAGCAGCTTGACAACTAATCCCCAGATTGATGGAGGAGATGCAAGTAAAAGAAGCAAACTCCTGGGATAAGTTTAATACCCTGTGGTGTAGCTGGATACACTATTCAGCTTCAAAATCCCTTAAAAACTGTAACCTGCATTCAATTCGTTGAGATTTTCCAGTATGGGGACCCTTTTTATAAATCTTTTCTCTGGAGTTGAGTATGGGACATCTTCCTTTCAACCTTTACTTCCTTTACTTGGGGCACCATTGCACACCTGAGCATCTCTGGGTTAGTTTGCTTTGCCCCCCCCCCCCCCAAATTAACCATACATACTCTTTCTCCTTATGGTTCAGGCCACCATATCGGTTGTGAAGTAAAAATGGACGGAACAACCTAATAGCCCAATCTATTCTATATCTTCTCTTCTCTATTTTTCCTCTATCCTCCTTTTTATTTTTATATTTCTTTAGGCTTCTTGGATCCACCTCCCCCCTTTCCCCTTATTTGCATATTACATTCCTTAGATTCCAGTATGCATTTCCAATGGGTTCATTATAACCCATAGTTCACTCTATTGGTACCACTGGTGGAACACACCATTGTTCTCCAGGCCCATGTTTTTACCATTCACCACTACGTTTTGTATGTGTTACTTTTATGATTCATATTGGCTATGGATATGACTGATTATATATGCTGTACTGGAACCTTTATTTGATACTTTTGTATCTTACACTTTTTACTGGATTATTGTTCAACTTCAATAAATACAGTATATATTCATCCTAACTTAATTAAAATTGTATTTTTTGGGAGGATGTCAGACAGCTGATACATAAGCTTACTGGTATCTCTTTGGAGATGCATCCTGAGACATTCCTGCTAAATATCACCTCACTCTGGAGATGTAGGTACAAAAAAATCTCTCCTAATCCACTTGGTCAATGCTGCCAAGGCTTGCATTCCTCAAAAATGGAAACACACAAACCCTCTGTCAATTGGTCAATGGGTGGCTGTGGTAAACAAGATTAATGATATGGAACATTTAATGAAACGTAAAGAGGAATAATTCTGTTAACCGTGGTATTATTGGCAAGAGTTCCAATTTTCATGGGACTATGCTTCATATCTATCTTCTCAGGTCATATAGGCTCCAACCCAGGAATGACCAGCTACTTTGAATTATTGGCCTCTTAGTCGGGCACCAATGCTTGCCTAATCTACCCCTACCCCTTTCCCCTCCTCTATTTTTCTTCCTCTTCTGTTTCTCATTTTCCTTTCCCTTTTTGTTTGCTTACTTCTCCATGATTCCCAAATATACTATTAATTAGGTTTAAAAATGTTCTCTTGGCTTAAGCCACATGGGTCGGACCTTGGTTACACACTTTTTACAGCATTAGAAAATATTGATAGAAATATCTTGCATGACTGTTGTGTTTTACAAACAGTTTAAAAAAATGTTTTTGAGTGAAGAAAATAATTAACAAAGAACAAATGCTAAAACAATAAAAAGTAATAAAAAAGAAACAAATAAAACACAAGTTTTAATTGAACCCTCTATATTTCAGTTTTTTACAACTAAACTTCAAAGGTCTTACTAGTAAACAAACATCAAGGAAACTAGAAAAACAGGAACATCTTCGCAGCTGCTGGAAGGAACATGAAAAACTGGAACTTTATGGATTTCCACAGCCAAAAAAAAATAATTAAAAAATATGCCTAACATCCTTTATGTTATTTTTACAAGTAGATAGAGTAGGAATTTAGATGAAAGTGTGAAAAGAGAAGTGTGTTAAAATAGTGGCATCAATACCTGGTACCCAATGTAAGAATACCTAACTGTGTAGCCAGAGAAAAAAATAAGCAATATAGAAAAGAAGTGAGTAATCTTGAGTCCAAGGCTGCTTCATTCTTCATTAATGTTCAAGGAAAAGGATGTCTCCCATGGGACTTTAATGCAGCCATGCAACATAAGTAGATAAAAAGTAGATTGAAATACAACATGTGTGTCTGTTGAATGGAGCTCCTGCATACTTATGCTCTGCTATTGACCTAAAACTACTAGCAGCTGATGTTGTGACACATCTCAAACTTGATCTTACCCCTTTAATCCAGGAACTCCTCTCCCAACAACGCACCATCACCAAAGCCAGAACCAAAGCCTTAGAGCAGAGGGTAAACAGCACTGATGATAACATGGATTCCTGTCAAATTCAGCTCAAAACCCTTCACAAACAAAAGCAGCGATCATTGATCCTGAGCACAGATTTTAGAGGAACAATCTCCATCTGATAGACATCCCTGAACAGCTGGGCCCTTTAGAACCTCACAGGCTATGTTCCCACAGTGTTAACATTCACCTATTTACAGCACCATCTTACCCCACCTATTTGGGATCTCTTCAGCGGGGGGATAGGGGGAGCTAAAACAGCAAAAAAAGGATATTGACCCTGTAAACCCAATGGAACCCATTGAAAAACTGACAGCTGCGCACTGACCCTCCCACCCCACTCTACCCCTGCCCAAGACTGCATGCTCCAAGATTCTATTTCATCCACTGCTCTTGTTGACAGTTGGAGACATACATTCACTTGCCACTTTATTAGGTACACCTGTTCAATTGCTTGGTAACACAAATTGCTAATCAGCCAATCACATGGCAGTAACTCAATGCATTTAGGCATCTAGACATGGTGAAGATGACTTGCTGAAGTTCAAATCAAGCATCAGAATGGGGAAGGAAGGGCATTTAACTGACTTTGAACGTTGCATGGTTGTTATTGCCAGATGGGCTGGTCTGAATATTTCAAAAACTGCTGATCTACTGTGATTTTCACACACAAACATCTCTAGGGTTTACAGAGAAAAAGAGAAAATATCCAGTGAGCGGTTGTGGGGTCGAAAATGCTTTGTTGATGTCAGAAGTCAAAGGAGAATGGCAGACTGGTTTGAGATGGTAGAAAGGTAACAGTAACTCAAATAACCACTCGTTACAACCAAGGTATGCAGAATACCATCTTTGAATGCACAACATGTCAAACCTTGAAGCAGATGGGCTACAGTAGCAGAAGACCACACCAGATGCCATTCCTGTCAGCTAAGAACAGGAAACGGAGGCTACATTTTGCACAGGCTCACCAAAATTGGACAGTAGAAGATTGGAAAAACATTGCCTGGGCTGATGAGTCTCGATTCCAGCTGCAACATTCAGATCGTTGGGTCAGAATTTGGTGTAAACAACATGAAAGCATGCATCCACCCTGCCTTGTATCAGCGGTTCAGGCTGGTGGTGGTGGTGTAATGGTGTGGGGGATATTTTCTTGGCACACTTTTGGGCCCCTTAGTACCTATTGAGCATCGTTTAAATGCCACAGCTTACCTGCAGCCTACCTGAGTATTATTGCTGACCATGCCCATCCTTTATGACTACAGTCTACCCATCTTCTGATGGCTACTTCCAGCAGGATAATGCACCATGTTACAAAGCTCAAATCATCTCAAACTGGTTTCTTGAACATGAAAATGAGTTCACTGTACTTCAATGGCCTCCACAGTCACCAGATCTTAATCCAATAGAGTACCTTTGGGATGTGGTGGAATGAGATATTTGCATCATGAATGTGCAGCCGACAAATCTGCACTAACTGTGTAAAACTATCATGTCCATGACCAAAATCTCTCAGGAATGTTTCCAACACCTTGTTAAATCTATGCCATAAAGAATTAAGGCAGTTCTGAAGGCAAAAGGTGTCCAACCCAGTACTACCAAGGTGGCCAGTGAGTTTATGCATCTACTAGAGAGGAATTTCAATCACCAATCCATGGATCAGATATCCCCTTCCAGCCTGCATATGATTTTGGTCAGTGAAAGTCTTTTGCTACATGCTCATATGGCCTCACTATTATTGATTACTTAATCAGATCATTCTTCAGTGCTGCTAGCATTGCACAGCCACTTACTGACAAGTGGCAAGCCCATGTGGCAATTCCCTTCTTATTTATATAAAGATGAATCATTCAAAGCCCAAATATCTACATCCTGGCTACAAAAAACTGATTTTAACAAACTAGATCAAATCTCAGATCCATTCAACTCCAGACTTCTCACAAAAACTATACAAGCTAATGCTTTTCAATAAAATGGAAGCCTCTAGACATCCACATTAGTAATGAGCTGGACTACCTTGGGTTCAATTTGAGCCGGATTCTGAAAACTTCACATAAGTTTTGATGCTGAACCTGAACCCCACTGAAATCAATGGGAACAAACTCTGTCAAATTAAAAATGCCCATTTCTGGACTAATAGGCAAGGGGGTGTAAAAAATATAGCATAGGGGTGGTGGGGAGGCAGGTGGCTTCAGCCCTGGGAAACATGTAACAGTGGAAAAAAAAACTGTATTAACATGCAGCCAGGAGCAGTGATTTTTTAAAAGCACTGAAATTTACAAAGGAAAAACATTTTAAACTGCTGGCAAATTACATCTTCCCCCAGCTTTTTAAGTAAAAAAAGCATGCAGACCACAAAGGACCCCCACAATACATAGCTGACCCTTAAGTGTCTGTTGTATATTCTGGGCGACCTTCGTAGGGGTCTGCATCTGTTTTTATGCTTTAAAAAGAAGCTGGCAATGAAGTTTTATTTGCTGGCAATTTAAAAAAATGTTTTTTTGGAAATGTCACTTTTGCTGTAGCACTTCCTACAGCAAGGATGAAAAAACAATTTGTGTGGAGTAATCCCCCCAAAATGCATACCAGACCCTTTGAGTTTGGATTTTGAGGAGGCATCTCACACAAAAACAAATGCTTGAAGTCCCCCCCTAAAAATCCATAACAGACCCTTAATCCAAGTAGGCCACCCTCTCCTCCCCCCCAGCAAAGTATATTTTCTCCATGCTGATGAGGGCCTTTTCCAGTGTTTGTGGGGGTCTACGAGCAGTTGGACTAATTAGAATCTAGATAATAATAAGGGCCCGTCCAGATACCCCCCAACATGAATAACTCAAAAAAAAAAGATGCCACTTAGAAATAAACACACCCACATATTTGACAATTCCTTTCATGAAAACAATTAAAATCCCCCTAAAATGTCCCTTGTAAATCCAACTCAAATGATCCCAATGGTACTCACTTGCCCAATGGATAAAATTCAAAATACTAACAACTTACAAAGCCACAACTCTGCCCTCTGCTACATCAGCAACCTGGTCTCAAAAGATCAACCAAACTGCTCTCTTCGATCCTCCCAAGACCTTCTGCTCTCTAGTTTCCGTGTCACCTCCTCCCATGCTCGCCTCCAGGACTTCTCCCGAGTTTTTCCCATCCTATGTAACTCCCTATCCCAATCTGTCCGGCTATCTCCTAATCTATCCACCTTTAGACGATCCCTGAAAACCTTTCTCTTTAAAGAAGCCTATCCTGCTTCTAACTAGTAAACTGTCTTTTATTTCCTCCATCAGCTCATCCCTCACAGATATTACCTTTTGTATCACTCAACGCTTCCTCCTAGATTGTAAGCTCTATTTAGCAGGGCCCTCTGTTTCCTTTTGTACCAAATTGTATTGTAACTGTAATGTCTACCTTCATTTTGTAAAGCGCTACGCAAACTGTTGGTGCTATATAAATCATGTATTATAACAGTAATAATAATAATAGCGGTGACATTATTGACTAAATATAGCCATGGCCATGTTTGAATAATGCCACTGCCAAATATGGCCAGTGTTGTCACCACTGTCCCCGTCTCTGTGGTTACACAAAAAGGGATTCCAAGTGATTTAAGTTGTACCCAGCTTCCTTAGCAACAACGGCAGTGGGATATTGTCATATATAGAAGCAAGAGAAATTCCGGCTTCTATGTGTGATATTTGGCTCTTGCCAAACAGGGTGCTGAAAGGGCAACATTTCAGCTGTTCATTCAAAGGCCTGAACAACCAAAGTTTGGTTTGAACCTAGGTTCCGACAGAACAGCCCATTTGTAATCAAAATGCTCTCACAAAAAAATTCTTTAATACATGGGCCCCATACATGATACAATACTTTAACACCAGCTAGAGATGTATATGATGGAAAAAATTGTTTCAATTTGTATTCTTTTGTTAAGTTAACAATTTCTTCATATTCATTATGTTAAAAAGATTAATTTGTTTCGTATATTCGGATTAGTTTCCTATATATTTGTTATTTTCAAATCGATTAAAATAAATCTAAATTTCTAATTTCAAATTCGAATTTCAAATTTTGGAAGATGGCTATATCTGTTCTGTTCTATTCTAATTTTTTCTATTCTATTCTTTTCTATTCTATTCTAACCTTTCCTACTCTATCTTGTTTTTTTGCTATTCCATTATATTCTTTTATTTTGTTTTATTCTCTATTCTAGCCTATTCTGTACTAGTCCATTCTGTTTTATTCTGTTCTTTTATTTTCTATTCTATTCTGTTTTATTCTAGTCTATTATTTCATTTTCTATTTTATTCTTTTCTATTCTGTTCTATAAAGCAGCCTAAGCAGCAATCCTTATATTTCAATTTTATATCTTACTGTATTTATTGCAATATGTTACCATTTTTTATTCAAATTCATTTTCAAAGGCAAATTCATTTTTGAATTCAAATTAATTTCCTAATTCAAATGTATTTTCGAATTTGAATTGGATAGTTTGTTTTGTTATAATCTACTTTGAACTCGTTGAAATTTGTTACCATCATGATTCGGAAATTCAGATACATTCAAATAGCAAAAATTTCATCTGAATTTTGATTTGTAACAAAACTAATTGCACATGTCTAACACCAGCACAACTCAAATACATTTTAACACTATTTAGATACTCTTCTTGCTACAAAACTGAAAAATTTAAAGGAATGTTAGGAGCTCTAGAATTCTAAATTGTCCACCCACCTCCATCTTGGTGAGCAAGCACCTTACTTAATCTTAGAGACCTTGAACACACTGGGGGTTATTTACTAAACCTGCATGGTGCAAAATCGTGTGCAGCTCTGCATAGAAACCAGACTCCAGGTTTTATTGTCAAAGCCTAATCAAACAAGCTGAAGTTAGAAGCTGATTGGCTACCATGTATAGCTGCACCAGATTCTGAGTGCACCAGTTTTAGTAAATCACCCCCACTGCTCCATCCTTAATACCAAGGCGAATGGCTACTGTTGGTTTTGTTAAGATCAATTCTTTAAATACTAAATACAAAGTACCATCATTTTCAGATTCTAGCTCAGAACCTATAACTGCAGTTATTTTTCATTATTATTTGCACTTGTATTTGTACTAAGTTTTAAGGTACTAATGCAGTATCAGTTGTACATGTTATACTGTCTTACTATTCATCAATGACTATTAATAGGGGTAATTCCCTCTTTCCTTTGTCACTCCACAAATGAGTCCATCATAGAAACCTGTTATATCCTACTTATATCTTGTTTTCTCCATAAATCAATTGTTATCCTTGCCTCAAAGCTATATGTCTGTATTACTACTGTATGTACAAAACTTCACTAAATGGAGTAAACAGAAAGTAAGGATATGCCCTTCTGTACACAATGTCAGAATTGATAGATCAGCACGGAATGGAACGTAGGTTCCTGTCTCGGTGGTATGGAGCTCTAGCTAGGTTGTCCCTAATATACCCAACAGTTTCAAAAGAATGCTGGCAGGAGCAGGGCTGTAGATAAGGGGGTACCACAGGTCCTCCTGTACGTAACCCAGACCAGTTGGGTGAACCAGATGTGGGCAGGGAGGGTGATCGGCACAAGAAGGGGGAGCAGGGGCAATTACTGGAACTGATTCCCTGTATGGCTCTCTGTTCAGCACCCTCCCAATGCACCATACATTTCCCCATGCTGCCCAAGCCCCCCTGTGTGCCCCCCAACCTGCGCAGTTCTGCCAGGTTCCCTTTCTTTCCCACTGGCAGCAGCAAGCACATAATAGGATCCTTAGGATGGAGAGTGGGAAAGGGTCCATAAAAATGTCACATTTACCAGCCCCTTCCTTTCCTGAGTGAACACACTGGTGATCGGTAGCAATTACTAACTGTGTTCAGTCACAACCGAAGCATAGTATACTGTGTTTATTTGGGGGCCCTTTTACATTGGCTGTACGGGGCCCTGTGGTTTCTAACAGCAGCCCTGGGCAGGAGTGTGGCCAGCAAGGTACCTTTTTTCTTTGCGGTACACTGACACTGATGGCACTTTCTCACACCATCCCTTTACATCTGATCTAAGACCGAGACAGCCTATGTCTTTTGGATTGTATTAAAGGTCCTCCTTTTCACACTTGTTGAATTCTGCAAAAAGCTTGATACCATTATGGATAGAGCACTTCCCTAAATTGAGGGAGTGGCTTACTACTGTACAGTTCAGTCTATCATGAAATAGGGTATAAGATCGCTTTGAGTACTTTGACAAATCCTGGGCTTCTTGGATTGATTTTATTTCTTCTAGAAAATATAGGCCAATCATGCCAGTTCCCTCATTGTGGCTTTCTTTGTCAGCTCAAGGGGGTCTTATATGTTTGGGCAACAGGATTTGAGATATGAGATGATAGGCCAAGTGAATCTTTATTTTTCCTTTTCTTTTCTCCTTTTACTTTTATTTTTACACTGTTATTTGTCTCTTCTTTTAGTCTTTTCTTTTTTTCTGAATCCATACATGAGCAGAAATAAGGAATATGTCATTGGTTTTGTCTGTATACCTTTACGTTTTGACTAAGGCAGAATTGTGCTTGGTTCATACTGTAATGGTGGTTCAGTTGCAATGGTGGTTCAGTCGCATGACATGTTTTTAGAATTTTCCTTGTTGCATTTATTAATAAAATACAGATTTCAAAAAACCCTAAAAATATCCCTCAATCTCCATATGAAGAGGGACAGTCTATAATTGGCAATATTAGGGACATGAAGAACTCCTGCAAGATCTGGTTGGGGGACAAATACCTATTGGCAGGAATTCACTTTATTTTGTGTTTTCAGTCTCCCTTTAAACCTTTCCCGACCAGAAGCCATTGGTGCCCAGGCCAAGTGTAACATTGCCAGTATACATTGGTTAACTTGCATATAACTTTGTGACTAATTAGCCTACCTGAAACAATTTCACACAACTACACAGGGGTACACAAAATCACATATACAGTGGGGATTGAACGTTTGGGCACCCCAGCTAAAAATTTGTATTAATGTGCATAAAGAAGCCAAGGAAAGATGGAAAAATCTCCAAAAGGCATCAAATTACAGATTAGACATTCTTATAATATGTCAACAAAAGTTAGATTTTATTTCCATCATTTACACTTTCAAAATAACAGAAAACAAAAAAATGTCATCTGCAAAAGTTTGGGCACCCTGCAGAATTTATAGCATGCACTGCCCCCTTTGCAAAGCTGAGACCTGCCAGTGTCATGGATTGTTCTCAATCATCATCTGGGAAGACCAGGTGATGTCAATCTCAAAGGTTTTAAATGCCCAGACTCATCTGACCTTGCCCCAACAATCAGCACCATGGGTTCTTCTAAGCAGTTGTCTAGAAAACTAAAACTGAAAATAGTTGACGCTCACAAAGCTGGAGAAGGCTATAAGAAGATAGCAAAGCGTTTTCAGATGTCAATATCCTTGTTCGGAATGTAATTAAGAAATGGCAGTCATCAGGAACAGTGGAAGTTAAAGCAAGATCTGGAAGACCAAGAAAAATATCAGACAGAACAGCTCGCAGGATTGTGAGAAAAACAATTCAAAACCCACGTTTGACTGCACGATCCCTCCAGAAAGATCTGGCAGACACTGGAGTTGTGGTACACTATTCCACTATAAAGAGATACTTGTACAAATATGGTCTTCATGGAAGAGTCATCAGAAGAAAACCTTTTCTACGTCCTCACCACAAAAATCATCGTTTGAACTTTGCAAATGAACATATAGACAAGCCTGATGCATTTTGGAAACAAGTTCTGTGGACCGATGAGGTTAAAATTGAACTTTTTGGCCGGAATGAGCAAAAGTACGTTTGGAGAAGAAGGGGCACAAAATTTAATGAAAAGAACCTCTGTCCAACTGTTAAGCATGGGGTTGGATCAATCATGCTTTGGGGTTGTGTTGCAGCCAGTGGCACAGGGAACATCTCACGAGTAGAAGGAAAAATGGATTAATAAAATTTCAGCAAATTTTGGATGGTAACTTGATGCCATCTGTGAAAAAGCTGAAGTTAAAGAGAGGATGGCTTCTACAAATGTATAATGATCCTAAACACACCTCGAAATCCATGGTGGATTACATCAAGAGGCGTAAACTGAAGGTTTTGCCATGGCCTTCACAATCTCCTGACCTCAACATAATTGAAAATCTATAGATAGACCTTAAAAGAGCAGTGCGTGACAGACAGCCCAGAAATCTCAAAGAACTGGAAGACTTTTGTAAGGAAGAATGGGCAAAGATACCTCAAACAAGAATTGAAAGACTCTACAAAAAGCGTTTACAAGCTGTGATACTTGCCAAAGGGGGCAGTACAAGATATTAACTCTGCATGGTGCCCAAACTTTTGCAGACGCCATTTTTTTGTTTTCTGTTATTTTGAAAGTGTAAATGATGGAAATAAAATCTAACTTTTGTTGACATATTATAAGAATGTCTAATCTGTAATTTGATGCCTTTTGGAGATTTTTCCATCTTTCCTTGGCTTCTTTATGCACATTAATACAAATTTTTAGCTGGGGTGCCCAAACTTTCGATCCCCACTGTATATATGTGATTTTGCATTTCCGGGAAGGGGGTGCGTGCAAGCCCTACCTGCACCGCCATTCGCAGCCGCGGCTGTCAATTATCGGGTCCTGGCTGGTGATTACTCTCAGTCACCCAGTGATCGCCGAGTATCTCTGACGGGGAAGAGACCTGAATGTAAACAATACAGATCACTCCCCTGTCAACTCCTGCACACTGCTTTGAATGGCTCTGCATAGCAGGGCCATCCAAAGCAGTATGCTTACAGTGATGCACACACACAGCACATAATGTGAAACAGCACACAGTTAACCCTTTCATTGCCCCAGATGTTAATCCCTTCCTGCCCAGTGCCATTAGTACAGTGTCAGTGCTTTTTATTAGCACTGATCACTGTATTGGTGTCACTGGGGATGTCTTTGGCACCAAGTCAGTTCCCCCCAGTGTCAGAATGCCTGCCACAGTAGCGCAGTCCCGCTATAAGTCGCTGATCACCGCCATTACTAGTAAAAAATAAATTGAAAAAAAAAATCCAGTATATATACCACCATTTGTAAATGCTATAACTTTCATGTAAACCAATTAATTTACACGCATTTGAATTTTTTTTAGCAAAGACATGTAGCAGAATACATTTTGGCCTAAATTTATGATGAAATTTGATTTTTTAAAAAATTTTTATTGGACAAGTTTAATAGCAAAAAGTCAAAAATATTGTTTTTTTTCTCAAAATAGTTTTTTTTTGTTTGTTTATAGTGCAAAAAATAAAAACCGCACATGTGATCAAATACCACTGAAAGAAAGCTCTATTTGTGGGAAAAAAAGGATGTAAATTTCATTTGGGTGCAGCACTGGATGGCTGTGCAATTGTCAGTTAAAGTAATGCAGAGCTGTAAGGCAAACAATGGCCTGTTCAGGAAGGGGGGTAAATCCTCTGGAGGGCAAGTGGTTAATGGATACTTGGTTTACTGTTTTAATAAATGCAGCTTGTTTATTATAGGCTGACAAATGGACAAAAATGTGAAAAAGACTATTTACACTTATCATTTTATAATATTTTTTAAACTTGAATTCATTTCATTTTAACAAGGCACAATGACCGTTTGTCCACCCGGTACCGCTGTGCTTGTAAACAAAGCCATGTGATCAATGTTATGTGTTATCACATGATGGAAAACCATGTTGGTAAAATCTTTTTCTTGAAAAAATATGGTCAATTTAAAGTGGTTTTAAAGACTCAACTTTTTTAAACAATATGTAAACTCAACATTTCATATTGCTGACATGTGCCTGTTGTAAAATGTACTTGTATGAAAAAGCATCCTGTTCTCTTTGTATTGCTTCTTTTGTGTGAAATCCCTGGTGTTCCTGCCAGTCCCTCTGCTGTCCTATTAAAAACTGACCACACTAGGCAGGAGAGCACACCGTGGTCAGTTCTCTAGCTATGCTGAACCTGTTCTTCTCCAATGATCAGACCTCTGCTCACACCCCTCTGCTGTTTCTCCTCCCCCAGCTCTTATGCAGCTGAGAACAGAGGGAATCTGATCATGCATAAAAACAACAGAAAAAAGGTATTTGTTTTCTATCTCTATACACAGAGGTTTTGCCTTTCTTTTCTATTGTAAACTGAATGGGTCGTTCTACAAGGTGAAGGTTCACAATCACTTTAATGCAATCTCTGCAAAGTAAAAAATTTCCCAGTAATTGTATTGTTCCCCATATATATACCCCTCTTATATTTACCTGAGTCCTATCTTGATCCAGTGTTGTGTCCATGTGCAGTGGCTCTCTCCTCTCTCTTTGCTCACAGAGGCAGCAGTAAGAGCCACTGGCACCTACTGCTGTCCATCAAATCCTGTGAGCAGAGAGCGGAGGGTAGGGTTGAGTCCTGCTGTGTGTGTTAATAGATGCACACAGCCCAGTTTGGGATTGAGTCCGCAGATGCACCCCCAGAGGAGCGACTTCTTATAGTGGCACACTGAGAAGAGGAAGAGCCTGGAGTGCTGGAAGAGGAGGTTCAGGGCTGCTCTGTGCAGTACTATTGCACAGAGCAGGTAAGTATAAGCAGGTTTGTCATTTTCCAAAAAAAGAAATAGCCTTTACAAACATGTAATGTTGAACTCCAGACAAACAGATATACACACAGATAATATAAATAGGGGGATGTTCTACCTGCCAAAGGATTTGTATTTCTATTTATCCAATCCTGAGATTTACTATGCTATACCACGCAATTCTGACTTGCAGGGCAGGAGACCTAATTTGTCTCTGCTGCAGTTCAGTAACACTTACAGATCGTTTCCTTTTCCCACCCTGTGACTTTTGATAAAAGGAGAAGCAGCTCATCTCTGTCACTCTGTTCTCTCCTTCTATCAGCATAGTCCTTGCACTGTAGAACAATTGATTGGCTTCCTGTGCTGATTCTCCCTTCTCCAGTCTAAACTTTACTCTAGAAGCACTGCAAGAGGCAGTGAAATTCAGATTCGTGTACTGCTTGAATTAACAAAAAGTACAGTTCATGATGTATTAAGAACTACAGAGTCACATTAATTTGTGTAGTTTATATCTACCCAGAGTTCACCTTTTAAAATAACATATAAATGAACAAAGTAATATACTGTACTTTCAAAATGGAAACATATATTTAAAAATAAAAAATAAATATTCTGCCGACAATTTAGAAGCAGTAACAGAAATCCGGCATGACCTTCTTTGTACAACATTAACGATAGATAATACATAGAAAATAAAACAATAACCCATCTGGCAGTAAACTAGTTCATTTGCTTAAGCAAATGTCAGATATTTTATGAGCTGCATGCAACTTCCTTTGTGTACCTTCCCTCTCAAATCAAAAAGAGTTTGAACTCCCTTTGCAAACAAGAGGAAGAGATCACAGCTAGAGCCAGCGGCTACCAACCTAACACCATCCAATAATGCTCCTGGGAAGAAAAAAACAGTAAGACAGTTGGAAACAATTAATTAACATTAAACTTGTCAATGCTGTTTAACATTCATATAGCATACTTCACAGAAGCACCCTCAGTGAGCACAATAGGTTAGGTACTATATATTTTGTGTGAGCAGATGTTAGTTGCTACCAAGGATTTATAAAACAGCTTATGCAGCACTTTACAACATAAAAGCAGACAGTACAATTACAATACAAATGAATACAGGAGGGATCAGAAGGCCCTGCTCATTAGAACTTACAATCTAAGAGGGAGGGTTAATTGATGCAAAAAGTAATAACTATTGGGGATGGGCTGATGGAGAAAATACATGTACAGTTGCTAGCTGGGGCAGCATAGGCCTCTCTGAAAAGATGTGTTTTTAGGGATCCTCTAAAAGTGGACAGAGTAAGAGATAATCGGACACATTGGGGAAGAGAGTTCCAGAGGATGGGGGCAGCACTGGAGAAGTCCTGGAGGCGAGCCTGGGAGGAGGTGACAAGGGAGCTAGAGAGCAGGAGGTCTGGGGAGGAATGAAGAGAGCAATTTGGTCAGTATTTTGAGACTAGGCTAGTGACGTAGCTGGGGGCTGAGTTGTGGATAGATTTATAAATTGTTGTAAGTATCTTGATTTTAATTCACTGGGCAAGCAGAAGCCAGTGGGGGATTGGCAGAGAGGGGTAGCAGACACTGAACGGTTTGTAAGGTGGATGACGTGAACGACCAGAATCTTTATAATACTTATACATGTAAGACAGTATAACCCTGTCACATCCAGAAAATTGGAAATTAAGGCTCTTCTAGCCCAAAAACTTGTTGGGAAGTCATTAAAGCGGAACTAAAGGTAACATTTAAGGGAGAGTTATAAACCCTGACTTTTTTTTTTAGTCATTTCTGTGTCTCGTTGGAAGATTCCCTTGACTTCCTGTCCCATAGCCAAAACATGAAGTGAAAGGAAGTCCCTCCAAAGTTATTATTTATTATAGGCACTTTTATATAGCGCTGTCAATTTACGCAGCGCTTTACATATATATTGAACATTCACATCAGTCCATAACCCTCAAGGGGTGTACAATCTAAGGTCCCTAACTTATATTCATACATACACATACTAGGGACAATTTAGACAGGATCCAGTTCACCTACCAGCATGTGCTTGGAGTCTTTATAGTTGTCACCAGGTTAACCAGAACTGGTGTCCTCCTTGGAAGATTTCCCCTCTATTCCTGTTCTAGTGACAATTCAAAATTTGGGATTGTCTTTCGCTTACACCCTCGGTGATAATGGAAAACATGACAATTAGAGAGAGTGAATCTCCCTAACAGGAGCACAGGCAGCAATATGATCCCTTGTTGAATTGTAACTCCAGCCACATTATTTTTTTCTTGGATATATGATGGAAAAATTCTACCACCACCCCACCCCCAAAAAAATGTGGCAGTACATATACTTTAACATTTCTTTTCCTTCTTAGCAGAGTGATCTTCTGCTAGAAATCTAGCACCCTGGAGCCTTCACTCTTTGGAATTCCCAAACATGTGATCACAAGGATTATCCAATCGTGCTGATAAAAGGGTTTCTAAACGCTAAACAGATTTTTCTTATTTCTGTAATGCTGTGTCCCCTTCACTTATTTTAACTTAAAAGAAAACAATTTGGGGGGGGGGAAGATAAATTGCATATCTCCCAATCCCATATGCTTTATGAAGAATATCCAGGTACAAACTATTACGGATATGTACCATACTGGACCAATTAGAAAGCAGCCATGTGGTTTAATAGAGACAAGGATGTGAAAGACTCATCCAAACATAAAGTGTTTATAAATCTTCCAATATACATTTTTAAACAATAACAATATAATAAACATCAACAACAATTTCAGTCACTTAATGAATGAAATAATCCTCCTGCACTCAATAGGATGATTGGTGCCTATTATTAAGCTGCTGTCACTCAACTTAAACTAATAAGTGTAATCAGGAAAAAGAAATTATAAAATTAGTGAAGCGCTTAAATAAAATTAGATAATAAATAAATGAAAATACACATAAACCTGTGGCAGATGTTTAAAATTACTCAGTGATGATAAAACACAGGTCACATTGATAGTACCTCCCAATGGGGGAGGTAAATTAGTGAAAAACAAATATATTAAAAAATGGTGAACTAACACACAGTGAGAAAATAAATGGTATTTGAGTGAATTAACTGAATTTAGAATGTGAACTGCACAAAAAATGGAGTAAACAGTGAATAAAGCAAACCAGTGACTATAAACCACAATTAATGAATAAACTAATCAGCATTCATTAGTGCCATGAACAAATTCAGAGAGTGGCTCTGAGGAAGAGGCAAGTCCTCAAAACGCGTCAGACTATTGGATGTCTACACTCCCTATTGCAGACCGTTACTCAGCGCGGTGTTGACTAAGCTGTTCTTTTATGACATGCCTTGACTTTATTGTCGTTTGTGAGTACAACACCTACTTTATTTCTTACTAAACATTTTTCATGGTAATGCACTAGGCCTGTGTGCCATCTGTTTGTTCTTTCCTCATTCAGTATATTTGGATTTCCCTGGTCTATTGAGGGCAGCAAGGTGTGCATGTTCCAGGACATTCTTTATGTGGTTGTAGTCTGCTTCGAGTCCATCCCAAAGCGCAGGAGCATTTGTGTTTGCTGGTTCTTTGTATAAAATCAAGCATCTAGGCATGCAGACTGCTTCTACAAACATTTATGAAAGAATGGGTCGCTCTCAGGAGCTCAGTGAATTCAAGCATGGTACCATGATAGGTTGACACCTGTCTAATAATTCCATCCGTGAAATTTACTTGCTACTAATTATTCCACGGTCAACTGTTAGTGGTATTATAACAAAGTGGAAGCAACTGAGAATAACAGCAATTCAGCCACAAAGTGGTAGGCCACGTAAAATGAAAGAGTGAGGTCAGCACACCCTGAAGTGCACAGTGCACAGAAGTCACCAACTGTCTGCAGAGTCAATAGCTAAAGACCTCCAAACTTCATGTGGCCTTCAGATTAGCCCAACAACAGTGCGTAGAAAGCTTCATGGAATGGGTTTCCATGGCCGAGCAGCTGCATCCAAGCCTTACATCATCAAGTGCAATGCGAAGCGTTGGATGCATTGGTGTAAAGCATGCCACCACTGGACTCTAGAGCAGAGACGTGTTCTCTGGAGTAACAAATCACTCTTCTCTGTCTGGCAATCCAATGGACGTGTCTGGGTTTGGTGGTTGCCAGGAGAATGGTACTTGCATGACTGAATTTTGGAAAGTGGAAAGTTTGGTGGAGGGGGGATTATGGTGTGGGGTTGTTATTCAGGGGTTGGGCTTGGCCACTTAGTTCCAGTGAAGGGTACTCTTAAGACATCAGCATACCAAGGCATTTTGGACAATTTCATGCTCCCAACTTTGTGGGAAGAGTTTGGGGATGGCCCCTTCCTGTTCCAACATGACTGCGCATCAGTGCACAAAGCAAGGTCCATAAAGGCATGGAGGAGCGAGTTTGGGATGGAGGAACTTGATTGGCCTGCACACAGTCTTGACGTCAACCCGATAGACCACCTTTGGGATGAATTAGAGCGGAGACTGCGAGCCAGGCCTTCTTGTCCGACATCAGTGCCGGATCTCACAAATGCACTTCTGGAAGAATGGTCAAACATTCCCATAGACACACTCCTAAACCTTGCGGACAGCCTTCCCAGAAGAGTTGAAGCTGTTATAGCTGCAAAGGGTGGGCCAACTCTATATTGAACCGTACGAACTAAAACTGGGATGTCATTCAAGTTTATGTGCGTGTAAAGGCAGGGGTCCAGATACTTCTGGCAATATAGTGTATATGCAGACATTGAATAATTCTTAATGCTGGTTGACAGAATGTAAATGAAAAGCTTATTAAGGGAAATATATTAACAAGACAACATATTTCACTTTCCTAAGGATGAAATTAAATTGTACCATTACTGTATTTAATTTCAGCTGCAGTTATCAGAAATCATTGAATAAAAAAATACTATGCTATGCAAATGAAATTTTTTCAATTATTTAAAGATTTTATATGGGATTTTCAGGCCTAGGTCAAAGTTGTGTGAATCTTAAGTGAACACCAAGTTACTAAAACATTCCTGTTCCTTTTCCTGTTCCAGTGGCAACTATAACAGTTTAGATTTTTAATTTCCTAGATTGTAAGCTTGAAAGAGCAGGGCCCTCAAACCCCTCATGTATTGTTTTGTTACTGTATTGTCTCATATTCTGTCCCCCAGTATAATGTACAGCGCTGAGCAAACCTTTTGGCGCTATATAAATACTGTATAATAATAATAATTACTTTCTGTCCCCAGTGACAATAATCCCAAAGCATGGAGGGTAAATCTCTTCAGTGTGCATAAAGGCAGCAAAAAAAAACAAAAAAAAAACCTGACAGGACTTTTATGCAAACCAATAAAAAATGATGTTGCTAAAATACACTTTACAGTGTCATATATTAAGGAAAGACTTACTATAGTACTATTATGGCACTGTTTTCTCTTAGTCCCCCAACAAATCCCCCATATACCTATTTGGCCTACCAGTGGAATTCATCTAATGGCTTCCTGAGATTGTGGGACAACAATGTTGCACTGCTCCTGAATTTAGAACAGCATTGCCACTGTCACGTAGGCTGTACCTGTTTACACTACAGCTGGATGATATTGTCACTGCTTATTCACAAGTCTATAGCTTGGCAGTCAGCACCTGACCACACCTAGTCTTGCCCTTTGCTTTCTAGACAGAAAGCACTGCCTCTGTTGCTCAAACTCTACCATTGTGAGCTGCAGTGTCTGGGATGGGGAGGATTTGAGACATAAATGGGGTTTGGAAGGTAAAGGGAATTTTATATTATGGTTTATATTATGAGACTTATATGTCAAATAGTACCTGGATTTTATAATTGTTTAGACCATCATATAGGACACTTTATTTCTACTTTAAGGCTAGGTTCACACTAATGCGGTGCAGTACATCGCATGTGTTTTGCACAGGAACCGCACCACATTCCTGGGCAAATCACATGCAATTTGTGTGCAGTGCAATTGGAGCCATACATTTTGTATGGTTCAAATCACTCCGCACCCGCACCAGAAAGGTGCAGGACCCTTTTTTGGGTCAACACTAGAATTGGAGTCGTGCTTCTTGTTAAGAGGAACCTGTGTAGAGCCCATGCAGGGCTAAGCAACAGGTTCACTTAAAGTGTTACTAAACCAAGGACCCTGCATTCACTATATCTGGTCTCCCACAGTACAGACTACATGGAAATGCAATTATTTTAGTAAATATAAACTGCTAAGTACCTTTTGTTATCAGCAGTATATAGCAGTCTTGTGACTTCTATCAGTGTCCAGCTGAGCACTGGTTAATCTTGTAGAAGGAGTTTTCAGTCTGCTCTGACTGTCCTATGAGGCTGCATAACCCCTGACCCTCTTTCTGGACAGTGCTGATTGGCCCTGGGCTGATCACGTGCACCCTCTCAAAGAAAAAAAAACTCTCTAGCAATACACACCAAACTGAGAATGTGCAGAGTGACTCCTAGAGCTCTGTACTATCAACAGATGGACTGGGGACAGTAGGAGATGGGGAGGATCCAAGAAGACAGGATCAAACAGCCTATTTATACAATGGAATAACCCCCTAGGGTCCAAAGTGAGTATAACAAGCATGCTTTACTGCATATATAGACTGATTTTACTGTTGAAGGTTTAGTAACACTTTTAATGTCCTTCTTCCTCTCTATTTCACATATGAAGAAAATGTGACTCTCTTCTTTTCCTCACATGATGCAGTGCTGGGTGCCTGAGAGAACAATCACCAGGGACCATTGCTGCCACATGGGTTGAGCAGAGGGTGCTTAGCTCTGTATAGACTCTAACCACAGTGACTTTCTGTACATACAAAGTTTCTGCTCTTTGCTCCTGTGATGAATAGAAGTGATTGGAAGATAAGTATGAGCAACTGCAAAGGGAGACATAAAAACCTGTTGCTTTGCCCTGCTTGACATTAGTGATGTGTATTTCTACCACCAGCCTAGGCTAATCAGCAGGATTACCATTTTAAGCACCCAGTACTGTTATTAGGCTGCCATAGACAGTTTATAAAACTAACAGATTCCTCCATCCACACAAACAAGGTGGTCAGCTTAAGAACATAAGAAGTAACACGTTACAGTCAAGCTAAGAAAACTCAAGCAACAGTAGAAGTAGATATACAAGGGGCGTTCAAGTCAAACTGGGACTTTTGAGTTTATATAATAAAAGAACAAATTTCAAGGAGTGGAAACTGCATTTATTTTTCGACATACTCCCTTGCTACATTTATACACTTATCCCGGTATTTAACTAATGCCTGGAAAGCTTCAGAAAGTGTTGTCAGTACGCCTTAACCATTCTACGACAGCCTGCTTTGCTTTGTCAATGATTGTGTTCATTGTTCCCACAGAAAGATTCATCTGTTATGTGTCGATTATCTAGGATCAGGCGTTTCACATGCTGATTGTTCACAGGAATGACTGCTGTGGGCTGGGAACCACCGCAGCCGGAATCGTCACTGACAGACTCACGGCCATCTTTGAAATGTTTACACCATTCAAATGTCTTACTGTTGAGTGTCTCATCACTTTACTGTGCTTGAAGTCTTCTGTAGATGTCTTCATTCACAAGAAACTTCATCACCACACGCTGTTCCATGCACGCACTAACACTGTTGTCTGCCATCTTGATTAACGGTCTCTGGACTGGAACGCGACATGTGTGCCACCTGTCAGTAATAGGACACTTGTTACTTACTACTGCATGTAGTACCACCATGCTAACATCGCTTTTTATACCTGTAAAATGAAAAGTCCCAGTTTGACTTGAACTCCCCTCGTAAGTTATAAACTGCCTAAGCAGCATCCTTAAAAAAATTGGGAAACTGAGGCACTAAAAATTACACTGAAACTCTGATTCAGCTTGGCCAGATTCATAAAATTTGGTCCAAATCTAAAGTTGTCCAAATTTGGAATTAATGCTACCCTATAACTGTCTTTAATATACAGTATATGCACCAATCAAAAAACAGAAACAATATTTTTAGGATATTTCCAAGATCACCACTAAGAAGAATGTGAGAATGGCAGGATTGTGTACAGTGTATGTCAGCTAGGTTTCTCACCTAATCTCCATGCCTAGGTCCAGATCTTACCTGGCAGCCTGGCCTCATTATTAGTCTCAGCTGTGCATAGGCCTTTATATATGTGAGCTGACAGATGCTCAGAGCTCTTCCTCTTGCTCACTCTGCTGTGGGGCCTGCTGCTGAGTGAAAAGGCTGAGTGCTGACAGAAAATTTGCTTTGTGGAATTGATTAGGGTACTCTGGTAGTTTGGTATTTACTTCCCTGCTTCATGAAAGTGAAGGACAAGCCTGCTTTGACTCTTCCTAGGTGTCCTTGTCCTGTACATGGTTTACCACTGCTACTACTAGTTGATCCTGTCTCCCTTAAAAAAGAAAGAGCACCTTTCAGTTGAAGCCTTTTTTAATCTACTCAAAAATAGCAATGGTTTTTATCCTGTCCCTTTAACAAAACTTACAGCATGGGCGATTGCCTTCCTGAATGCACCAAAATTGGAAATAGAAATATGCTTAACCACTGAATCACTTTACTGCATTATACTAAAACAACTTGTTTGTATATTGACACCAAAGCTAGTAAATGTTTTTAACTTAATCTTTTAGAGACAAATTAAATTTTCAGTTGAAATGTTTTAAAATCCCACAACACTAATACCTAAACCAATGCCTGGAGCTACAGCAGCAGCTACAGACCAATGATCCTTAATCTTGTCTTCATGATATTGGTTCATCCAGATCAAACAAGCTTTATCCTTAACAGGCAAAAAACACAATACAAATGTGGTGCTTTTAATATATTCATTATTCAAATAGTTTTGCCCCAAGTTTTGAATGCTGTTGGAAGTTTACAAACTATTCATTCAGTTTACATAAAAAAAACATGCTCTGGTCAGCTTTAGTCATCGCGCATTTTTAATATTTGCTTTATGTGTTGATCCAAATGCAGTCCCCAGATATACCAGCAATTAAAATGATTCTAAAGGCTATTTTTTTTCTCATAAAATAAAAAAAGATACTTACCTGCTCTGTGCAACAATATTACACAGAGCTATCGCTTACCTCCTTATTGGCAGGCACCTGCTGGTGCTGGTTTCTTCTCCTTCCTCCTATGAGTGCCCCCCTCAGCAAGCTGAGTGCTAAGGGGGCATTTATGCTTGTGAACGTTCGAGCTAGGCTGTGTGCATCCATAGACACAGACAGTGTCTGCAAGCCACACCCCCACTTCATCCTCATAGGTGTTTGGCTGACAGCAGCAGGAACCTATGGCTCCGAAAGTGTAGACAATGGTGTTGCTGCTGGGACATTGCTGGATTGGTGAGAAAAGTCAGGTAAGTGTTTAGGGATGGGGGAACAATTAGTGTGGTGTGTTTAACCTTGATGCAGAGAATGCATTAAGCCTTGTTTACACTTGCTTCAAAATTTGGCAGTACAGCCACTTTTCTAAAGCACTCTGAACACAGCAAAGCACATCTCACTAAATAAAATGGTTATCTTACAATCCTGTACACACAGGTGACTTTGTATTGCTCTGCTTTGCTGTGTTTCAATATGTATATCCCATTTTGCTTTCATTGTGCTTTGCCACAGCTCAAAAGCCCCCTTAAAAGTCTATTATATCACTGCCTAACCCCACCTGCAGTTGTTGAGGGGCACTTATTCAGAGTTAGCGTTGCTTTCTTTTGAAGTGATTGGAGGTATGAGATATCTCAGGTTAGACCGGGAAATCAACAGGTGATCCAGAAAGAATTCATCAGCAGTCACTTCCGGCTCATGAGTATATACACCAGGAGTGTTTGCTGCAGACCTCACATCTGGTGTGCAGTGTGCAGCAGCAGGAAGATGAATGGGGACTGGACTGGAGCAGAGCAACAAGCAAATGGTACAGGTGATGTGAAACATTGGAAGCTATAGCAGAAAGTGTCCTATTACTAGAGAGAGAGGACTGAGTGGCGGAGGATCAGTAGAGCTGGGGGACCAGAGAAGGAGAAACTAGCAGATGTCACAGCTGGTGCCCGGCACCAGGGAAAGAGAAAGGAAGATCAGAAAACCAGAGGATCAGCAGAGCTGGGCATTACTACTGAGCGGGGGATCAGCAGAGCTGGGGGTACTACTGAGTAGGGGATCAGAAGGGCTGGGGTTACTATTGAGTGGGGGATAAGCTGGGCTGGGAGTACTAATGAGTGGGGGATCAGCAGGGCTGGGAAAACTACTAAGCGGGGGATCTGTTGAGTAAATATGGCTAAGCTGGGGATCTTTTGAGATGGGGTACCAGTGAGCTGGGGATCTGTTGAGATGAGTTACTAATGAGCCTGGGATCTGCTTAGCAGAGAAACTAATGAGCTAGGGATCTGCTGAGTGGGGGTATTACTGAGTTGGTGGTTCTACTGATCCAGGGTTCTACTGAACCCCTTTAAAAAAAATAGAAAACCAATACACCCAGGGCTATTGCCAAGCTTTATTAACACTTCTAAACCGCATCACAAAAGCATCAAAAACACATAAAAAATGCATGTTAAAGGGGTAAGTGATTTAATGTATGTTACTAATCAACGCAAGTGTAAATGAGTCCTTAAAGTTAGAGACATGCTGGTAGGTTAATTGGATCCTGTCTAAATTGGCCCTAATGTGTGTGTGTATGAATGTGAGTTAGGGACTTTAGACTTTACGCCCCTTGAGGGTTAGGGACTGATGTGAATGTACAATATATATATGTAAAGTGCTTCGTAAATTGACAGCGTCTTTAACCTCTTTTTGCCCGGCCTATGGCCGAATGGCGGCGGTCAAAAACCCTTACCTTTCCGGATGGACGCCATATGGCGTCATTTCAGGCATGCGCAGTTTGCGCGCCTGCAGAGCCGTGCAGTGGCGCGATCTGTCACCGGCCGTGTACCTCGGACATGGCCGATGACAGATCTGAGTACTGACCCTGTTGCTGGTACCATGTGACCTGCTGTGACCAATCACAGCAGGTCACATGACAGTTGTATACAATGGATGGCTTCATTCATGCCATCCATTGTATACTAGTGTGTCTAGCTGTGAATGGTCACAGCAATCACATGCACAAGCTCGGCCAATCACAGCCCAGCTGTGTCATGTGATTAGCTGTGGCCAAATCACAGCTAAGCACAAAAAAACCCCAAAAAACCCTGAATGAATCGATGTCATTTAGGTAAATGCTTACTTATAGCAAAGTAATTCTTTGCTATAAGCAAATTGTGTAAAAAAAAAAAATACTGATCACTTCCCCAAAGTAGTAAAATGTTACTATGGTAACATTGTACTACTTTGGTCATAGTGAAATCTGAAAACAAATCTTAAAAAAAAGAAAATAAATGCAATAAAAAATTAAAAATAATAAAAAAAATTAAAAAAAAAAATTATAATTTTTTTTATGCTGTCACCAGCCAGTGTCCCTGATCACCGCCATGCCAGTTATACGATGATGCTGTACTGCACTGGTGACAGTATGTAAAAAAAAAAGTAGTGAAAATCATTTTTTTAATTTTTTAATTTTCCGAAAAATTATGACAAAAAAAAACAACTTCAAAAAACTCGCCATGCCTCTTATGAAGTACGTTGGACTGTCTACTCTGCAAAAAGGGATCATTTGGGGGATATCTGTACTGTTCTGACATTCTTGGACCTCAAGAAATTACATTGACCATCAGTACTTCAGTATTGATCAATATTCAGATATATCCCATAGTTTGTGAACTCTATAACTTTCCTACAAACTAAAAAATACATCCTAATTTGGGTTATTTTCACCAAAGACGTAGCAGAATACATCTCGGCCTAAATTTATGAAGAACAATTATTTATTTGCAAACTTTTATAACAGAAACAAAGAAAAACGTGTTTTTTTTTTCACAATTTTTGGTCTTTTTTTGTTAATTTAGCAAAAAATAAAAACCCCAGTGGTGATTCAATACCACCAAAAGAAAGCTCTAGTTGTGTGAAGAAAATGATAAAATTTTAGTTTGGGTACAGTGTTGTATGACCGCGCAATTGTCATTCAAATTGTGAGAGCGCTGAAACCTGAAAATTGGCCTGGGAGGGAAGGGGGTAAAAGTGCCCTGTATGGAAGAGGTTAAGTGCCTGAAATAAATAATAGAGATGATGAATAGAAGACTGCATTATTCCCAGATAATACATGGTTCTCTTTGACTAACCCCATAACCTTATTTCCATGCCTATCTTCCCTTAGAAATAAATTTCGTCAAGTTCTAAAGTTTAAAATTACTATCACAATGATCCTGAGACTGTACTTCATAAAGTGTATGACTGTCAGAAGATATGTTGGCACTTGAAATGACCAAACAGATGCTGCCATTCAATGCCCTGTAGTAGTGTAAAGGAGGGTGCTTCGCAAGATTTCACCACCAAGCCCTCAAGAGGTACATTAAACCATTAGGTGGCTTAAGCATGACGAATTTACCAAATAAACTTTAATTGTCTTTTTGTGGTTTTGCTTAAGTTTAAAGTGTAACTAAAGGCAAAATGATTACATTATTTAATTTGCTCCATTTGTTGACCCACCTTTTTTTTCTTATTTGATGACACTTATTATTTGTAGCTTTGTGGTGCATCAACGGGAGCTAATTTCTCTCCTTCATTATACAATTGAGTACTGACGTGATACTTTTTTTATTTGCACTAACATACAATTTTGAGAACAAGCTTTTGGGGAATGCTTGATTCCCCGAAAGCTTGTCCTCAAAATTGTATGTTAGTGCAAAGAAAAAAAAGTATCACGTCAGTATTCAATTGTTTCTGTCGCAAATGCATAATACGGCTACAATCACCTCAAGCAAAATGGAAGATTCTCCTTCATTATCTAATTTCTACATGGAGTTGTAGGGAGAGCTTTTTTGATTCTTTTCTCAAAACAATAAATGTTCTATGAATCAGTGCCACGCAATATAAAATACAGTTTATACCATATGTGCATTCTTCATAATGAAGTGCCTGTGCAATTACCCGTATAACGTCTTATAAAGTGCATATAACCATCACAGTGTGTACATAAACAGTTTGTGACATAAAAATCCCATATAACAGAAAAAGTCCTTGTATAATAAAATATATCGATTCTTCAAAATAGGGTTGCTCAATTCTTGTAAATATCTATGCACCTTCCTGCCATGTGCAAAAACACCCTTCTGTGTTTCTCCTCCACCCACACACATATGTACTCTCACCTCCTTAATTTGACCTCTAAATATTTAGGTCAAACAGCCCTTGTTCCCTTTTAACCCAGGTAGGTATAATTCCTTTATTGCTCCACTTTCCTCAACACTCTCCTCCAGAATGGTCTTCCTATTTATTATCCAGCATATCCTCCAAAAATGCAGAAAAAACGCCCATCATAGTGTATCATTTATATCAGCCAACATTTATTAAAAATATTGAGTCCACTCACATGGGACAGGTGCTATTTAATAATCCATATATTTTAGCCCTTCATACTGTTTGCTGCACATGGTTTATCACCCTTAAAGGTGCCCTGGGACTTTCAAAAACCAAAAAATGCCCCTGTATTCCACTGATAACTAAGTTTGAAAATGTTTAGCATCTGCTCAGCCATGACTTCTGCATAATGTCTACAAAGAAGTACAAAAGTAAACAGCTGACCTAAGATTTTTTAAGATAAAGCTTAAAGTGATTATAAACCAATACAAATACCCAGTGAAATGACTGGTCTCAGGCGATACACAGAGATGAAACCAATCCTCCTACACAGGTTGTACATGTTTATCTGCAGTCTTCTCTTCGCTACATCTGTTCAAAGTTAAAAATTTATATAGTTTGAAACTGGGGTGGAGAGCTGAAATTGCACACTGCAGAGTTCAATGGGGAGAGGTCTGAGAGCTGATTGGAGGGAAGGGACACACCCCTTTTAGACAGCACACAGGAACAGAGCTGAGGCTGTCAATCGCAGGTTGTGTGCTGGAGCTCTCTCCCCTGTCACCTTTCTCTTGCTGCAGGAAATTTTGTCAGCAGTAACTGATGCAGATAGCAGAGGAATCGGGCAGCAGGCAGAAATTACACTTAGTGCTCTGGATTGAGACAAGTACACACTATAGAGGGATATGCTCTGTTAATATTTCATGTCTGAGGTTCAAAACCACTTTAAAGGTTGTATTTTATTTTCTGCCCACAAAGTTTACTCTAAGGCGTGCATACTACAGCTTAATAAAAGCTCAATACAGTGTTTTTTTTCTACTGATCAAAAACGCAGGACATTGTTTACAATGTGCCTGTACACACAGGTGCATAAACAAGTGCTGTGTATTCTTGAGTAAAAAGAAACAAACAAAAAAATTGGTTCCCGGTCAGTATTTTGCGGCAGTAAGTGCAAATGCGTGCATATGAGTATACATTTTTTAAACATTCACAGATTTTGCCTATGCGATGTAATGTACGCTCGTATGCGCATATGTGCAAATATGCGCCAACACAAAATGACAAAAAGACACTGAAATGTCCAGAAATGCTGATGCTCAAACATCAGCACCATGTGCAAGACTCCTTGAGATGCCACCATTCCAGGGCCATCTGGATCAAGACTTCTGAATGCATCTTAATACAGAAGTCCTAATCTGTATTGAATCTTCTGAATGTATAGACGGCTATTGAGGTATACAGAATTGGTTTGCATGTGCCTCTTCATAATCTATCTGTTTTTATAACTTTTCTGCATACAAGTGCTGGGTGCAATGCATTCCCTGCTTAAGAAATGAGAGCTTGAGTTACTGAATGCTTTAGCTACTGGGGAGAACCAGGGCTGAAGTGCCAATACAAACAGAAACTGCAGCTCATGTTCAATGTAATGTGACTCATTTGGCTCTGTACACTTTATCCACCTCAAGCTTCAAGAAGCACTTGCTGGGTGTTGGGAATGTGTGCCAAACTTCCCATTCTGAAGCTTGCATGTAGAGGGCCATAGATTTGTAAGAAGATGAGTATATCCCTCCTTACTTCTTCTCTTTATAGTGCAGTGAAAAGTTTTTTTTACCTTTGGACAAGGTCACTTTGTCTTAATGCCCCTTTAATTCTATAAAATTGCATAGCTGACATCAGGGCTGTGGATTAAACCCCCCCCCCAGCAGTGTGCCCTGCAGTTCTGCAGGCTTCCCTCCTCTCCTTCCCACCGGCAGCTACACAATGATATCCTTCAGGATGATGGAAAGTGAGGGAAGGTTCTGGTCAATATGTCACATTTACCAGCCCCTTCCTTTCCTGAATGAGTACCAATCACTCACTGTGTTAATTCATAACTGAAGCATAGTAAACTGTTCAAACCTCTGGCACTGAATAGATTCTCTCAGCCTTTGCTTCTACTTACGCCTTCTTTGAATCCATCTCGTGAATACAAGATTCAGAAATTTCTGGACTCCCAAGATTTTTTGTAGAAAATCTCAGTACCTTTAACCCTGAAATAAATTTCTGGGTCACCACATCTAATGTGTTAGCTCCGCACCTGGTAAAAATAAATCAATTTCCACTTTCCATTGAAGCCAGGACCTCAGCCAGTGGGGAGGTCCCATGAGAGGAGAGTACTGTTGCATTGACCTCACCTAGGAACCTGCATTTGATGTTCTCTCCAGGGCATTGCTATCAACACTTGCAGGGTTCAGCCTGAGCACTGGCACCACAGCCAGGAGACAACTCATCTGATTGGTGCTGATGCAATCAGGAGACAGCCCTTGATTGGCTTTAAATTATAAAGTGTGCTGCTATGCTTTAGTTGAGCCTCCCTTCTGGCTTAAGTACTTAACCCTTTCGCGCCTAATGGTAAAACAAATGTTAACGCCTAAGCACAATCTTGCAGCTTTGACATGTGTTAGTAAAACTGTACATATCATCCCAACTACTTTGTGCATCCAGGTGGATAATACCTTGGGTTTTTTTTCAGAACAAATTGGGCTTTCATTTGGTGGTTAATGGTAATGGATATCTCGGATATCACGGTGATCAGGTGACACGGAAGCGGGAGTTCTGGATCCCAATCTTTAGTAGGGGGCTTTCGGCGAGACCATGGTCTCTGTGCCAGGAGCCTGATGTGCGGCGCGCTCCCAGCACAAATGCAGATACGCAAATATGCGGCCCCACGGAAAAAAAGCCAAGTCCAGTGGGGCCACATATTTGCGTATGCTAGGCGGGAAGGGGTTAACTCTGTGCTCCCAGTGCACTATTAGACTTCAACATGCCTACTACACCCAGTGACTTCAGTGCACCCAATGTACCCAGAATCTCCAGCATGCTCAGTATGCACCAAGTAAATCTAATGACACCAGTGTGCTCCTGTGTGCCCTGTGGCTCCAGCACATCCCACTCTGTGTTATCTAGTGACCCCAGTGTTCCCTTGTGGACTCTGTGACTCCAGTCTACTACAGAATATCCTGTGTAAAGTAGTGACCCCAGGGTGCCTTAGTATGCCCTATGACTCCAATGCATCCCAGAGCATCCTGTGTCATCAACTGACCCCAGTGTTGCATTATGACTTCAGTGCACCCCAGAACATCAGATGTTATTTAGTGCCTCCAGTGCTTATTGTGTGCCTCAGTGAAACCTGTGTCTCTACCCAGTCATCTGGCCTGCTACACTCTGCTATCACTCCGCATTGCCCTTCCTTGTGCTCCTTGCTGCAAAGGCTAGTTATAGGTTGGGGTGGTTGCTATATGTTTGTGTAGTTGGTAAACTGGTGCAGGGACGCATTGGATACCTTCAGCTGCCATTGTGCCCTTGTTGGATGTCCTGTGCATTCCTGTACCTTTAAGGAAGGGTGGGCTCCCTCTAGGCACACCTGCCATTAACCTATCCAGTACTATAAATGCTCCAACTTGGGAGACTCTCAAAATTATAGGAATGCCGTACCTTGGGGTGAGTTGACGTGGCCACTGCAGCTTACACATATATTTTCAAATGTGTGCAAACTAAACCCCTTGTTTTTAACATGAACTGTTACACAGGGTATATTTGGTTTTGTTTCAGGCTGGCTGGCACATGAGCTGGGAATTTGTGTTTGTTTTTGACATGCATTGCCCTTCCATGTGCTCCTTGCTGCAGAGGCTAGTTATAGGTTGGAGTGGTTGCCACTTGCTTATACACTCCGCTATCAGTACCTGTTTGCTACCTCTCTACCCTTAGTCAAGCTCCTGAAATTACCTGAACTTTCCTATTCTCAGTGGATACAGACTCCTGTTTGTAACAATATAGGTATATACAGTATGGCAGTAAATATTTTTCTGCTTATCAGATAACACTATCGCATGCCAAAAAGCACTGATTTTCCACAAAATATATTAGAAAAGGAAATTAACACTTGCATGATCAACTAAGGATACCTTGCTACTGTATTATTAGAGGAAAGTCACTACAACCAAATAGTCATATCTTCCTACAATAGCTTGTCACTGTTGACATGTCTGTGATCACCCACCCCAGGCAACATCACCTCCAAATTTTCTTGTCAAAGGTCTTATTGACATAAAGTTCAGGTTCAAAGAAAATCTGTCAGCTGCACATATTTTTATACAGAGCCTAGTGCAGGCCAGCAAAAGTAAAGACATGTTCCCTTTTGCTAAAGACATTCATCATAAAATATGTGAAAGCAAGTGGTGGTTAACATACATGATATAGAGTCCCTCAAGTGTGGCCCCTGATATCAACAAAGAACCATACAAAATAATCAGTGACCCATACCTTGCAACACAGCAAATACCTATAAAGTGGCAACTTCAGTCACAGAGGCACCAGCTAAGTGGCACCAACAATTTGTCCTCTATGAAACTCAGTAAGCTCTGATTTGACTCCATATTACTAGCAATGCACACAGTGAATGACGAAAGTGAGGCTTCCCACCTGTTAGCTAGGTGTCTCATCACACAGCAGAAGCAGAAGCATGTTATATCACTGCCACTTTCAACATGAAACATGTTGTAATTTTCACACCTGCAAATCATGTAGTGTTTTCCATTTTTTGCCTACCCCCTCTGTATAAGGGATAGAACATATTAGGATTTTATTCCTGTCTGTAATGCTATGGAGGAGATTAATCTCTTGTATGTGGATCAAGACGGCATTTAAAATCTGAACTGAAAGCCTAACAAGTGCAGTTTGGAGCTCCTGCTACAGTTTACAGAGGTATACAAGTATTCAGAGTTAAGCATTGAAAATTGCAATTTAAGTGAGGCACACATCAACTTTGCAAATAGTAAAAAAACATAGCAAACCAGGAATGAGTGTATGTGTGTTTGTGTGTGTATCGTGCAAAAGTTAATTTATTTCAGTAATGCAACTTAAAAGGTGAAACTAATATATGAGATAGACTCATTACATGCAAAGCAAAATAGTTCAAGCATTGATTTGTCATAATTGTGATGATTGTGGCTTACAGCTCATGAAAACCCCAAATCCACAATCTCAGAAAATTAGAATATTACATGCAATCAATAAAACAAGGATTGTACATAGAACAATATCGGACCTCTGAAAAGTATAAGCATGCATGTGTACTCAGTACTTGGTTTGGGCCCCATTTGCAGCAATTACTGCCTCAATGCGGCGTGGCATGGAAGCTATCAGCCTGTGGCACTGCTGAGGTGTTATGGAAGACCAGGATGCTTCAATAGCGGCCTTCAGCTCTTCTGCATTGTTCGGTCTCATGTCTCTCATCTTTCCCTTGGCATGCCTCATAGATTCTCTATGGGGTTCAGGTCAGGCGAGTTTGCTGGCCAATCAAGCACAGTAATCCCACAGTCATTGAACCAGGTTTTGGTGCTTTTGGCAGTGTGGGCAGGTGCCAAGTCCTGCTGGAAAATGAAGTCAGCATCCTCATAAAGCTTGTCTGCGGAAGGAAGCATAAAGTGCTCCAAAATCTCCTGGTAGACGGCTGCATTGACACTGGACTTAATGAAGCTGTCAGGAATGGACTTGCCAGTAATGGTGGAACTCACCTGCCTTGTGGGCTGCAGTACCAGGGCTGGCCAGCGGGTGCTCTCAGCAATCAGAGACTCAACCCTGCAGTCAGCCAAACACCTGAAGCTGATTACGGAGGTGTATTTAAGGGATGGCCAGACCTGCAGTCTGGGCCTTGGTGTGTGCTTTTCCATGGGCCCCTGTATCTTGTTACCTGCATTCCTATTCCTGTTCCAGTCTGACTGATTTGTTGCTGACCCTGCCTGATCCGGACCTCTGCTGACTTCTCCTGTTTGATCCCTGGCTTGTGACCCCGACCATTCTCTGCCTGACCCCCTGTACCTACCTGCCCGTTAGTTGCTGTACCCAGCTCGTGACCTGACTACTCTCTGCCTGCTCCTCCTGTTCCTACCTGCCCGATTGTTGTTGACCCGGCCTGCCTGACTACGCTTGCATTGTATGTATTGTTATCTGTGGGTGGTTTGGTTTGGTTCGTTTGCACTGTGTTATGTTTTAGTATTGCACTGCGTTTATGTATTGTTAGTATTAATAAATTATATTGTTTATAACATATCTGAAGCCTGCGTTTCCCTGCGTCAGTTCACATACCTCTGGTCATACCCGGAGCCCTGACATTACACCAAGGCCAATCCTGACCAGACGTGGCTGCACAGGGAAGCCATCTTGGCTTGTTGCTGGGAAGGATGGATCTTGATGAGGTTGTGTATTTTGTCGCTGCTGGTTTTTGATGACAGAGAATATGCTTATCAGACTCTGAGGGAGTATACCCGGGATCAACTGCTAGAATGTATACGGATCGCTCATGTTCTAGTAGATCAGGGCACAGAGTTCTCTAAGGTGCAACCTTTGATTCAGGTTTGTGTAGAGTTGGCTTCATCTGGTACCCCTGAAAGCAGGAATGACTTTTTGCCACCATTTAGTGCAGACCAGGTAGAGTCCCTGGTATGGTTATTGGAGGATGATGTGGATTGCTTCTTGGAGCATTATGCTGCATGTTCACAACAGGTATTAAGGGATTGTATAAACTCAGTGCAGTCTTTGACCAGACAGGCCTTGTGTAAGCTCAGCTTTGTTCAACCCATACTGCAGACATGGTCAGACTTGTTGCACCCAGCCTCAGTCAGCTTGCAACGTCATTCCTCTGCTCAAGGCACTCTTCCTGCATCCCCGACAGCACCCCCAGTGACGGCCCAGTATACTCTGCTAACAACCACATACCAGTCCCCTGCTCCCACTCGCTGCACCTATCCTTTCTTTGGCCCTGTGGAGAGGTCCTCTGTGGCGGCTGCTCCCTCCTCTGTTCCATCTTCCAGCTCTTCTCTGTCCTCAGCTGCTCCATTCATTTGCAGACCTGCGTTTACTTGCAGTGCTCCAGTAGTTCAAACCAGAAAAAAGTGAAAATTCTTGCCAACCAGTACCATCCTGCCAGTATCCAAACCGGTGAGCCTGCTGTCTGAGAACCTGCCTTCCGTGGTTCAGCCTGGTGCCTCGGCACCCGCACTTCAGCCTGATGTCTCTACCCAGCCTGATGTCTCTACCCAGCCTGATGTCTGTACCCAGCCTGGTGAACTGATCCAGCCTGATGATCCTATCACGCCTGATGACCCAGGGCCCGCTGTCATACCTGGCGACCCGATGCCTGCTGTCGAGCCAGACGATCCAATGCCTGATGATCCGGTGCCCGCTGTCATGCCTGGTGACCCGATGCCCGCTGTCGAGCCAGACGATCCAATGCCTGATGACCCAGTGCCCGCTGTCATGCCTGGTGACCCGGTGCCCGCTGTCGAGCCAGACGATCCAGCGCCAGATGACCCGGTGCCTGCTGTCGAGCCAGACGATCCGGTACCTGATGACCCGGTGCCCGCTGTCGTGCCAATTGACTCAGAGCCCGCTGTCATGCCTGGTGACCCGGTGCCCGCTGTCGAGCCAGACGATCCAGCGCCAGATGACCCGGTGCCTGCTGTCGAGCCAGACGATCCGGTACCTGATGACCCGGTGCCCGCTGTCGTGCCAATTGACTCAGAGCCCACTGTCGTGCCTGGTGACTCGGTGCCCACTGCCTTGCCAGATGACGCGGTGCCCGCTGTCGAGCCGATTGACCTGATGCCTGGTGACCCGATGCCCGCTGTCGAGCCAGACGATCCAATGTCTGACCCAGTGCCCGCGGTCATGCCAGTTAACTCGGAGCCCACTGTCGTGCCTGGTGACTCGGTGCCCACTGTCTTGCCAGATGACGCGGTGCCCGCTGGCGAGCCAAATGACCTGATGCCTGGTGACCCAGTGCCCGCTGTCATACCTGGTGACCCGATGCCCGCTGTTGAGCCAGACAATCCAATGCCTGATGACCCAGTGCCCGCTGTCATGCCTGGTGACCCGATGCCCGCTGTCGAGCCAGACGATCCAATGTCTGACCCAGTGCCCGCAGTCATGCCAGTTGACTCGGAACCCACTGTCGTGCCTGGTGACTCGGTGCCCACTGCCTTGCCAGATGACGCGGAGCCCGCTGGTGAGCCAAATGACCTGATGCCTGGTGACCCGGTGCCCGCCGCTCTGCCTGGGGGACCGGTGCCTGCCGCCCCTCCTGGGGGTCCGGCGCCCGCTGCTCCGCCTGGGGCCCGGCGCCCGCCACTTTGCCTGGGGGCCTGGCGCCCGCCGCTCCGCCTGCGGGCCCGGCGCCCGCCGCTGCGCCTGGGGGCCCGGCGCCCGCCTCCCTGCCTGGGGGCCCGATGCCTGTCGCTCCACCCGGGGGCCTGGTGCCTGCCGCCCCTCCTGGGGGCCCGGCGCCTGCCGCTCCGCCTGAGGGCCCGGCGCCCGCCGCTCCGTCTGGGGTCCCGGCGCCCGCCGCTCCACCTGGGGGCCCAGTGCCCGCCGCCCCGCCTGGGGGCCCTGTGCCTGCCGCTCCTCCTGGGGGCCCGATGCCCGCCGCTCTGCCTGGGGGCCCGGTGCCCGTCACTCCGCCTGGGGGCCCGATGCCCGTCGCTCCGCCTGGGGGCCTGATGCCTGTCACTCCGCCTGGGGGCCCGATGCCTGTCGCTCCGCTTGGGGACCCGATGCCTGCCGCCCCACCTGGGGGCCCGGTGCCTGCTGCCCCGCCTGGTGGCCCGGTGCCTGCTGCCCCGCCTGGTGGCCCGGTGCCTGCTGCCCCGCCTGGTGGCCCGGTGCCTGCTGCTCCGCCTGGTGATCCGGTGCCTGCTGCTCTGCCTGGTGATCCGGAGTCCAGCCCGATGTGCCTCTGCCCGAAGTCCAGCCCGATGTGCCTCTGCCCGGAGTCCAGCCCGATGTGCCGCTGCCCGGAGTCCAGCCCGATGTGCCGCTGCCCGGAGTCCAGCCCGATGTGCCGCTGCCCGGAGTCCAGCCCGATGTGCCACTGCCCGGAGTCCTGCCCGATGTGCCAGTCTTTGATATCCCGCCAGTTACCAGATCCAGGCGGTGGAACATTTTGCCCAGCTAGGACTGTTTGGAGCATCCCGAGGCTGCTCCTTGAGGGGGGGGGTACTGTCAGGAATGGACTTGCCAGTAATTTTGGGACTCACCTGCCTTGTGGGCTGCAGTACCAGGGCTGGCCAGCGGGTGCTCTCAGCAATCAGAGACTCAACCCTGCAGTCAGCCAAACACCTGAAGCTGATTACGGAGGTGTATTTAAGGGATGGCCAGACCTGCAGTCTGGGCCTTGGTGTGTGTTTTTCCATGGGCCCCTGTATCTTGTTACCTGCATTCCTGTTCCTGTTCCTGTTCCTGTCTGACTGATTTGTTGCTGACCCTGCCTGATCCAGACCTCTGCTGACTTCTCCTGTTTGATCCCTGGCTTGTGACCCCGACCATTCTCTGCCTGACCCCCTGTACCTACCTGCCCGTTAGTTGCTGTACCCAGCTCGTGACCTGACTACTCTCTGCCTGCTCCTCCTGTTCCTACCTGCCCGATTGTTGTTGACCCGGCCTGCCTGACTACGCTTGCATTGTATGTATTGTTATCTGTGGGTGGTTTGGTTTGGTTCATTTGCACTGTTATGTTTTAGTATTGCACTGCGTTTATGTATTGTTAGTATTAATAAATTATATTGTTTATAACATATCTGAAGCCTGCGTTTCCCTGCGTCAGTTCACATACCTCTGGTCATACCCGGAGCCCTGACAGAAGCACAGTGGACCAACACCTGCAGATGACATGGCTCCCCAAATCAACACAGACTGTGGAAACTTCACACTGGACTTCAAGCATCTTGCAGTGTGTGCCTCTCCATTCTTCCTCCATACTCGAGGTCCTTGGTTTCCAAATGAGATGCAAAAGTTGCTCTCATCAGAAAAGAGGACTTTGGACCACTGAGCAACAGACCAGGTCTGTTTTTCTTTAGCCCAGGTAAGACGCTTCTGACGTTGTTTGTTGTTCAGGAGCGGCTTGACAAGAGGAATACGACATTTGAAGCCCATGTCCATGAAGCCCATGTCCAGGATCCGTCTGTGTGTGGTGGCTCTTGATGCACTGACTCCAGCCTCAGTCCACTCCTTGTGAAAGTCCCCAGCACTTTTGAATGGCCTTTTCCTGACAATCCTCTCCAGGCTACGGTCATCGCTGCTGCTTGTGCATCACCTTTCTCTTCCACACTTTTCCCTTCCACATAACTTTCTATTAATGTGCTTTGATACAGCACTTTGGGAACATCCAACTTCTTTTGCAATTACCTTTTTGAGGCTTTCCCTCCTTATGGAGGGTGTCAATGATGGTTTTCTGCACAACTGTCAGGTCAGCAGTCTTTCCCATGATTGTGATTCCTACTGAACCAGACCGAGAGATCATTTAAAGGCTCAGGAACCCTTTGCAGGTGTTATGGCTTAATTAGCTGATTAGAGTGGGACACTTTGAGCCTAGAATATTGCACCTTTTCACAATATTCTAATTTTCTGAGATTGTGGATTTAGGGTTTTCATGAGCTGTAAGCCATAATCATCACAATTATGACAAATCACGGCTTGAACTATCTTGCTTTGCATGTAATGAGTCTATCTCATATATTAGTTTCACCTTTTTAAGTTGCATTACTGAAATAAATAAACTTTTGCATGATATTCTAATTTCTTGAGTTGCACGTGTATACACAAGCTGGACCAATGTAACTATGTAAAAATATACCATGCCTGGAATTTTTAATTAAATCAGATCTTACAGTCTGCAGCAATTAAATCCTATATGTTAGGATGGTCCTTCCATACTAAATCATTACAAATAAAGAAAATGTGATCAAAACTGCAGTTATTGTACTGTATATACTGTTTATACAGCAAATGGCTGCAAACAAGAGACTAAAGGGAAAAAAATAGTAAGAGGTTCCAGCACCACCTAGTGGAACAGTCATTTATTACACATTGAGACATTCAGTAGTCATTCCTTACAATATGTTGTATTAGAAACTAATACAGTTGTTGCGTCTGAGCCACTGCTTAATGTAACACCTAAAATGGTTTTTGCAAGGTACAGCAATTAAAATCTTTTTCCTGCTCTGAGCCAGTGAGCCAACCCCTGGCTGTCAGCAACGTTTGAAATTGATGGCTGCAAATTTTCAACAAGTGTTGTTAGTATTTCAGTATGACAGCTACTGTAGTTTACATTTCCCTAATGCATAGCAGCAAATTATTTAGTTTCACATTTAAAAATACCAGAAGAAGTTTTTGTTTGCTTTTTTATTACCCATACGTTCAATGGCATAGGAATAGGATATTTACATTAAATTACAGGAATATATTTAATAAGATAGGATAATAGGAATGAATAGAAGCCTTTCAAATTTCAGCTTTCAGCAGTCTCACAGTTTGAATGACAATTACTCAGTCATGCAACACTGTACTCATATGAACTTATAATCATTTTATTCACACAAATAGAGCTTCTTTTGGTGGTATTTAATCAGCACATTTTAAAATGTTTGCACTATAAATGAAAAAAAAGACCAACATTTTTTTTGGGAAAAGCATGTTTTTCTGTTAAACAATTTTGCAAATAAGTTATTTTTCTTCATAAATTGTGACCAAAAGTTATACTACTACATTTCTTTGGTAAAAATAACCCAATTCAGTGCATATTATTTGGTCCTATCATTAAAAATTGATAGTTATATGTAGTTGCATAGGCATACTTGCAACTACACCCCAAAACACATTCCACTACTCCTTCAGAGTATAGCGATACCACATGTGTGAGACTTTTTCACAGTTTAGCCACATACAGAGGCCCAACATCCAAAGAGCACCTTTCGGTATGAACCCCTTTAAGACCAGGCCTTCTTCTGACACTTTTTGTTTACAAGTAAAAATCAGTATTTTTGCTAAAAACCATTATATATTTTTTAGCCAATGCACTAGAGAATAAAATGATGTGTTTTGCAATATTTTATGTCACACCGTATTTGCCAAGCAAATTTTCGAACGCAATTTTTGAAACTATATAATACCAAATTTTTGATAAAATATGGTGTTGCACTGAGTAAATAGATACCAAACCAATGTCACGCTTTAAATATACGCATGCTTATGAAATGGTTCAAAACAACCGTATTTAAAAATCTCCATTGGCAACATTTTATAAGCCTTTACAGGTTACCAGTTTAGAGCTACAGAGGAGGTTTGGTGCTAGAATTATTGCTCTCACTCTGAAGGACGTGGCAATACCTCACATGTGTGGTGTGATCACCATTTCCATATGCGTATGAGCAGGGCAAGGTGCAGGAACCCAGCCCCCCTCACCTAGGTCATGCCTGTCTCTGCCCCCTACCCACCCCTAAAACCTCTCCCCTAGGACTGCCCCATGTCTCCACCACTACAGACCTCCTAGCCCTGCCTCTTTTAGAGAACAGGGAACCAAGTATAATTTGGGGCTATACAAGTAATTTGTATGGAATTTGTTAATAAAAAGCAATGTAGCAAAATGTACAAAACATTAGAAATATCCAGTACTTAGCAAAGTAACCTTAGAGGTACTTCCAGCCCATATTCAGCAAAGAGACATTCCCATAACCAGCACAGAGACATCGCCATATCCATCAAGAGACATCTGCATATCCAGCAGACATCCCTATATCTAGCAAGAGACATCTGCATATCCAGCAGACAGCCCCATATCCAGCAAGAGACAGCCCTTATATCCAGCAAGAGACATCCCCATATCCAGCAAAAAGACAGTCCCATATCCTGCAAGAGACATTTATATATCCAGTAAACAGACATCCCCATATCCTGCAAGAGACATCCCATATCCAACAAAGAGACAGCCCCATGTCCTGCAAATAGACAGCCCCATGTACTGCAAAGAGACAGCCCATATCTAGCAAAGCGACAGTTCCATATCCTGAAAAGAGACATCCCATATCCTGCAAAGAGACAGTCCCATTTCCTGTAAAGAGACAGCCCTATATCCTGCAAAGAGACAGTCCCATATTTAGCATGTGTCTTTATTTACATTGCATGCCATCACATGATCGGGGAGGCCAATTAGAGAGCCTATATCTCGATCTGTGATGTGCTGTGTCTGAGGGACATAGCCATCACAGAATAGTGCTACAGGGCTGCACGCAGGCACTCATCCTGAGGGACATATAGGTAGGTCCACTCAGAATGGGGAGGCTTTCACCTCTCCATTTATGTACATTGGCCAGGTGGGAGGTGGTTAAAGTTGTACATGGGGATACAGAACCTCCACAGTTTTCAGAGACAACCTCAGTGATAGCGTATTTTGACAGTAAATAGTTGCTGTGTAACTGATATTTTTTATTGTAAAATTACCTTTGCTTACACTTATAAGCATACCAATATACAAATATTTAATTCATTTCCATTGAAAACAGTTTTCTTTACTGGTAGTTTAAGCAACAACATGTGTTTACATTGAGAAGTAGGCTAGGTTTGACTTTCATGTGGTAGTATCCTTTAAATATTTCTATTTTTTTAATGGCAGAAAAAAAGATACTCAGATATTTTGTTGACCGTGCCAAAACTCACTAGCAGCAAGGAGGATGGGTAAAAAATATAAAAAGAACATAAATTAAACCTGGGTGGCTAAATATTATTGTAAAAAGGATTATTAAGGAGACAAAATGGTTCTTTAATATAGGTAAAATGCCAAAGGGCACCATCAGCATTCCAAAACTACAAAGAATGCAGTGAGAATTTTAACAGCTAGATCAGTGCAGCTAAAATAGATTACACGAGACACATTGCTGAGAAGAGTAAAAAAAATCCAAAATGTTTTCAGCTATATTAATAGTAAAAAAGAACATACTGGACCCATAAAAGATGATCAGGGGAAGTTGTTCACAAGCAGGTCCAGTGCTAGACATTTTGCACCCTAGGCAAGACCAGCTACTTGCAACCCCCCCCCCCAAAAAAAAAATAAAACTTCACCTGTAGTTCTACTGTACCCCTCCTAGCACACATCCTCTTTCCCCTGGAATTTTCCACCCTAGCACAAATCCTCTCCCCCAAATCCCCCCTCCTGGCCTAAATCCTGCCTCCTAGAACAAATCCCCCTAAATCCCTCCTCCTAGAACCACCTAAATTACCTTTCCCAGCAAAAATCCCCCCTCCATGCACAACCCCTAATGATTCCCCCTCCTAGCACAATCCCCCCTCCTAACACAAATTCACTCCACTCCCCCTCTCCTAGCACAAATTCCCCCCAATCCTCTCTCCTAGCACTAAATCCCACCCAAATCCCCCCTTCTAGCATAACCCCCCAATCCCCTCTCCTAGCACAAATCCCCCCCCATCCTACCTCCTAATACAAATTCCCCACCAATCCCCCCTCCTAACACATATCCCCTCCCCCTCAATCCTCTCCTAGCACAAATTCCCCCCAATCCCTCCTCCCAGCACCAGTCCTCTTCATTAAATCCCCCCACTTAGGACACATTCTCTTAAATCCCTCCTCTAGCTAAAACCCCTGCAAATTACCCTTCCCAGCTTAAAATTTGCCCACCTTACCCAACCCCCCCATCTCCCCCCGTTTTTGCACAAATCCCCCCCAACCCCCCTCAAACCTTTCTCCTACTCCTAGCACATATCCTCCCACTCCTCCTTCTAGCACAAATCGCTTCTTCATCATCCCCACTATCCTTCCCAGACAAATAGCCCCCATCCCTCCTCCTGCACAAACTTCTCATCTTAGTACCCCCTCCTTCTTTCATTGTGTAAAGTTCCCCTGGCCTGAAAGCCCTCCCTCAACTTACAGGCTGGAAACTAAGTAGAGGTGTGCGTTGTGCTGTGCTCTCACTCTTGTCAGTGGAGTGGTCCTCCATATAGCACATGACACAGAATTTCTCTTGGATCAGGCTGTACAGTTTGATTCCCTCTCCCCCTATCTTCCTCAATGACTGGTCATTTCTCGGCAGCAGAGAGCCAGGGAATGAATAAAACACTGAGTATGCCAAAGTAAGAGCTATCCTGTGTTATCTGCTTTATGGAGGATCACTCCACTGACAGGCGAGGAGAGCACAGCCCGCACCTCCTGGCTCTCTCCTGCCTTTTCTTCTTTGCAGGCTTCACTGCTCCAGGCTACTCTCCCCTTGTCCCAGCCATGAGTGCGGGGATGGGGGATGGCACTCAAATGCCAAGCACTGCGTCCATGGAGAGACTGACCTGGGGGGGGGGCACAACTGAAATCTGAAAAACCATCCCAGCACCCCGCTAGATCTGGCCATGTCAGAGAATAGGGAAACCAGTGGCTGTGGCTGCGCCCTAGGTGGCAGTGTGCCCTAGGTGGCTGCTTAGTTTGTTTAGTGGTAGCACTAGCCCTGGTCACAAGTGAGAAAACAACTGTATTAAATACATTAATCTCCTCAGTTTATACAAAGGAAAAAGAGGGGTATGTTAAACAAGACAGTAGTGTTACTAACATTATATTGAATATACACTTTTGGCTGACAGGTACCAGTGTTAAAAAAAAGACTATAAAAACTTAATGTAAAAAATTATTGGGACCAGATGGCTTATACCCAAAAGTTCTCAAGGAACGTAGCTATGTCATAGCCAGATCAACATTTGTAATTTTTAAGGACAGCCTACTGACTGGAATGGCACCAGCTGATTGTCAAGAAGCGAACAAGGTACCAATATTCATAAAAGGGCTGAAATATATACCTGGAATTTATAGACCAGTCAGCCTAACATCAATAGTATGTAAACTATTGGAAGGAATTATAGGGGACCAAGAATTTACAGATGAGAATGGTATCACTAGTAGACCAACCTTTTACAATTCTATGAGGAGATAAGTTGTAATTTGGATAGATGAAGGCCTGTGGACATAGTGTATCTTGATTTCTCCGAGGCATTTGATGCATTACCCCATACATGTTTAATTTATAAATTAACATATTTTGGCTTTAACGATATTGCATGTAAATGGATAGAAAACTGGTTGCAGGAGCGTGTCCAGAGGGTGGTGATTAATGGCATATTTTCTGAATGGGCTACAGTTGTGAATAGGATACCCCAGGGCTTGGTCCTGGGACCAATACTGTTTAACTTGTTCATAAATGATAGAGTTGTTATAAATAAATAGTTCAATCTCAGTGCTTGTATGTGATTCAAAGAGCTAAGCAGGGCCATATCTCCATATCTTCAAATAATGGTGCAGTGCTCCTCAAAACAAAATTGTGAAAAAGTTTTTTATGTAATAAATGCATGTCATCAGAAGGATGCATAACCTTATGTTATTTTCCGATTGAATGTAATGCAGGCTGCAGCATGTTCAAGAAGTCTAATCATCAGTGTGTTCACCCATCCAGTATGCAACACTGGTTAAAGAACCTTCTGATAACATTCATCCTTCCTATGGTTATGGATACTCAGAACAGGGATGCATATTAATACCTGAGTGCTCTGTGAAGTGGAACCAGGTTGTGAAGGAGCTTGCTGAAAAAAGGAAATTTATGAGGCTATTACATAATGATGATTATGACCTCTTACTAACACTGAGGTCCACCATAGCAGCTGAGGGCACACTTGCTGGAGCATGAAGGTGGATGGGATGGGCACAAGTAGGAAAGCGTTTCCAATACTGGAAAATCTTACCATATATGGTGTTGGTTGTGTGATTTATATCTACAGTAAAAAAATGTTACTTTTATATCTGGAGCACTGTATATGTGGATGTGATATACATGCATTAAATGTATTTGCTTTGAATGTAACTGATTTCACATATGGAATTCTGAAGTTTATGTATTTGATTTATTTATTGCTTGTCACTGATATATAAGAATGTGGAGTTTGATGTATATGAGGCAATAGTTTTATTATATTAAACAAATATTCAGGATTCATCTTACGTGGACCACCCCATTGGTATACAAAATCATAACTTTGCTATTAGAATGGCACTGTAGATCAATTGCAGATATAATTTCCAATACTGTGTGACAAACATCATTTAATAAGTGGCCTATTATCAGAAACATCTACTCTAACGTATAAATCAACAATAAATTCCAAACACTGAAATCACTTTGTCATCCACAGGAAATGAAACAAGCCTTTGCTTGACAGTTGTGGTTTTTATTCATATAACAATACAAAGAGCTAGGGGCAGCATGACTAAAAAGGATTCTGGCAGGTTTTTGGTTCTAAGGAAATAGTTTTGGAGGACAAAGTCAGCCAAGTGGAGTCTGGAAAGGATGCATGGACCCGTGTGCATGAAATAGGAACTAGGTAAATTTGTTAACATTGGATGTAGCTGGGTCTTCCTTACCATGGGATTCAACTGAACGATAAAGATTTCAAAGGCAACAACATACAACAGTGGAAAAATTATATTTATTATTAGATCATTTGATCCTTACCTATGCAATATTTTATTGCCATACTGCGAATTTATGTTTTTTTTTTGTTTTTTTTTAAATTAAGTGGGTCTTCTTCCTGCAGATCATTAGGCCCCTTTCACATGAACATTCTGATTGAGTCTGCCTGTCTGTTTTTCAGGCAGGCTCGATCGGAAGCTCCATTCTCCTCTATGGAGTGGTGGGTGTAAACAGGCATGTGTCCATATACATCCGCTTACATCTAACCCGATCTGTTTTTCTAAAAACAGACGAATGTTAATCAGTTCCAATTGCGACCAGTGGATTGGATGGCAGTTGGGTGTAAACAGACAGGAGGTCCGGTTACATGCGACCACCTATTGAGGAGAGCAGGATGTGTCCACTCTGGATAAGCGGAGCAAGCATGGATCTGTCATTGTCCTGTTCAGCAGGGATCAGCAGATAGATCCACTGCGGAGCAAGCAGATCGCAGGTGGAGTCTGCCCCGTGTGAAAGGGCCCAACATTCACCATATACAGTGAGGAACAGAAGTATTTGAACACCCTGCGATTTTGCAAGTTCTCCCACTTAGAAATCATGGAGAGGTCTGAAATTCACATTAAAGGTGCATTCTCACTCTGAGAGACAGAATTTAAAAAAAAAAATCGGGAAATCACATTGTATGATTTTTAAAGAATTTATTTGTCTTGCACTGCTGAACATAAGTATTTGAACACCTAAGAAACAGCAAGAATTCTGGCTCTCAAAGACCTGTTACTGTGCCTTTAAAAAGTCCACCTCTACTCCACTCATTAATCTAACTTAGTAGCACCTGTCTGAGCTCTTTAAAGACACCTGTCCACCCCACAGTCAGTCAGACGCCAACTACTATCATGGGCAAGACCAAAGAGCTGTCAAAAGACACCAGAGACAAAATTGTGGACCTCCACAAGGCTGGAAAGGGCTACAGGGCAATTGCCAAGCAGCTTGGTGAAAACAGATCAACTGTTGGAGCAATTGTTAGAAAATGGAAGAGGTTAAAGAGGACTGTCAGTCTCCCTCGGACTGGGGCTCCATGCAAGATCTCACCTCGTGGGGTATCACTGATGATAAGAAAGGTGAGGAATCAGCCCAGAATTACAAGGGAGGAGCTGGTCAATGACAAGAAGAGAGCTGGGACCACAGTTGCAAAGGTCACTGTCGGTAGAACACTACGCCGTCATGGTTTCAAATCATGCATTCCCCTGCTCAAGTCACAAAGGCTTCTGTACCAAATAATAACACTGATTTTCTCAGGTGTTCAAATACTTATGTTCAGCAGTGCAAGACAAATAAATTCTTTAAAAATCATACAATGTGATTTCCTGAATTTGTTTTTAAATTATGTTTCTCAGAGTGGGAATGCACCTACAATGTGATTTCAGACCCCTCCATGATTTCTAAGTGGGAGAACTTGCAAAATCGCAGGGTGTTCAAATACTTCTGTTCCTCACTGTAAATTACAAAGGGAATCCATTACCTTTTCTATGAATTTATTATGACAAGCAGACACTTTGGTAATCAGCATTAACTACCAATTTTGTTTAAAGCGGAACTTTACCTATGACAACTTGATAAAATTTAATGGTCTTTAGTAAGTAATATACATTTCACATTAAAAATTATGCTGCAAAATGTAGTGTGTAAATTGCCTCCATAATTGCTCCTGTCTCTTCTTGCTGGAGGCTGCCATTTTGCTAAAGCCCAGAGCCCCTGAGCAGAAGAAATCTTTAGGCTTTAACCCTTTGAGGACCATAAGATTACGGAACGCCAAAAGAATCAATTTTTTGTTTTTAAAGTTCGTACACTTCAGTTGCTGTAACTAAGCCATTTCATGAAATAATTGGCAAAAAGCTAGATCCATTTGTTGATAAGAACTAATATTTTGACTCAAAACAAAAAAATAAAAAGTATTTTAAGTTCTTAATCAGATGATACAGGCAATTAAAAACATGGGAAAAATACGTCCCTTGGTCCTCAAAGGGCTAAGCAGATCGGCCTCTAGTGGCTCTGAGTTTTGGCACAGAGTAAGGAGCAGGGTTGAGGATGGAGAGAGGGTTGGTAAAAAATAGTTCAGGGGTCTAGGGAGGGTGGATTAGTGCAGTACGTAGGAAGCTACAGTTGAATTTTAAGCTAACCAATTACTTTATTGTAATAGAACAGCAGCTTTTATTGAAATCTGTTTGTCCATACATTCAATCATCCATTCATTCTGTAGAAAGGTCATGTCTGTGGGGCCCCACATGATCTAATAGCTGCAAAATTCTATAAGCCTTGCAGGCTATACAATTTAATATTTGACAAATCCAAAATACAACATTACCTGAAACAATAGAAATAGACAGAAAAAAAACACAGACCACATACACCCAAGATTATAACATTTTGGAACACATAATTGTAATTGTGCTATGCCTTTGATTAAACTGTGGTTTTGTGACTGAAAGAACAATTACAATCTAGGAATATTAGGTGTAATATTTCAAGACATTTCCTCCAGGGATCACCTCTGCCAGAGAATAAGTATGTTTCCGCTATACATGGCATGCTTTCAAAGGCATCCTGTTAAGAAAGAACTGTAGGCTGTTCACATAAATCTTCTTCATACATTAACAAAATTAAGTCTTTAGTATTTTGAAGCATATGTAAACCAAATTAATAAAATCTCATATAAGCCTTAACATGTTTATGTAACATCAAAAGTCTTTTTCTGTTAATTGTAAATCTACAACTTGCACTAAAAGAATACTTGGTGATTCTGCCATGCATGTTCTTGTTTAGGCACTTCCTGTTATAGGATGATACTGCAGTGTCTCCCAGTTGTGCCTCTGCTGTGTTTCCCTGTCAATGGGGGCCAAAAGTGACTGTTTTCTAACATACAGTACGTAGCCCTCTTTTTATGGAGATTATGATAAATGATCTTCCCAAAATAGGATATTGTGCTATACCTGTAGGCAAAAAAGAAAAAGACCAAGAGCAGGGTGAAAAGCATCAGGGGTGCGAGACCACACAACTACCCAGCACTGGGTTGGTCTGAGTGGCATCCCATGCAACACAGTTTGACACTTCTGAATGAGTGAATTTGACATATGCTCCTAGCTTCTGAGTACCGGCAGGGAGATGTTCAAATCTCAGCTTTGAGCGGCTCTTCAAGTCTTTTCATGATCACAGCATATAACATTATGATAAGTATATAGGTAGATGCACACCAGTATGAAAATAATACAAGCTTATGCCCAGGTAAACAGTTGTAGTACTACCCCCTTAGGGTGTGCTGAGTTTGTTTTGGGTCCCACTATGCTCTGCACAGCCAGGCAACACACATTGTCCACACTTTGCATGCTTGGAGTCAGTACACAGTCTTTGAGCTGGGTTTTAGCTGTTTTTATTAAGGGTTAACAACTTGGATGGGGTTTAGGGGTATATGGAAATGTAAAACTTGAGGATGAAATTCTTACAACAAAAAACTACAAAAATGTGGATCAGAAAAAAAATAGCACTGTCTCTTTAAGGAGCACTGAGGTCCTCCTTTATGTACCTCTTCAGACCCCGGATGAATCTTCCTCTTCATGCAGCTGCACTGAGGGTATCCCTGGGCAAGGGGTCCTAAGAGCTAACAGTGAAGTAGCCCACCCTTTATCTGGCTCAGGGGGTATAGGAGTACTCACACTGTCCTGTCCTGTTAGCTTGGTGGGTTGGTAGCTGCCTTCAGGCCTTACACTGGGCTGGCTCCTTTGCTGCTGCACAGGTTGTCTTCTCTAGGAGACAGTGGGACAGTGGAGATCCTCCTTTCCAGAAACCTGCCCCTGTAGGTAGGCTCTCCTCCCTGGGACTTCCTCTCAGGCTCCATACTTCAGCCTTCCTCGGAGTTCATCTTCCACACTGCACACTGCACCCCAGGCTCTATCACATTTAAGGGTTGCCCTGGTCACTATGCCCAGCCTCCTGCCAGGGGATTGGCCAGGGTCCCTCAAACATGCAGATCTGGTTGAGCTTTCAAGGTTGAGCTTTTGTTAGGTTTGAATGTTCAACCGCAAACCGAACGGGGTGGGGGGTTCTCACCCATCACTAGCAGCAAAGTCCAGTTGCAGGGGTCTCTGAGGATGATTGTGATACTGTGTCCACCTTTTTATGAAAGACCTGAAGACAAGATCTGCGGTAATGAGCCAACCAGCCATTGTCAAACCAATCTGGAGTTCAGCTTTTCACCAGCAGGAACAATGGTGTGTCATTAGCACTCAGAGTCAGCCCACTTACTCTGTGCTTAGTTCCTAGTTTCATTGAATCTGTCATGCAACTGGACCTCCACCAGAGGTGGCTGTCAGATGCCTAACCTGGCTCTGGTCTATACTGGTTATTGAGCTCTGAGTTAAAACTTGCTATAGAATCCCAGACCAGAATGGACAGGGTTAATTCAGCTAAAAGGAGCTGCAAATAAGCTCTATTTCAAATTTAGGGGTGGAGAGGGTTAGATAGGGGTAATTAGGTGTTTTTGTGTTTTTTTAACGTTCAGGATATGAAAAAACAAACATTTATACTCACCTAGGTGGATGTAGCATCGATTTGATTTTGCAGATCCCAGCAATATGGGCAGGGCCAACTCGCCCAACTTGTGGGGGTACCTTTCCTTGTGTGCACACTCAAAAATGTTCGGGATCAACATTAAGGCAACACTCCATATGTAGGAGTGGGCCGTTCACCTTGGTCAGCGGTACAATAAACTTGAGGCTCCACACTTTCAAACACCCTGTCCCATAACACTGCACACTATGTCTCCCAGAATGTAGCATTTAGTGGGGGACACCGCTGAGCCTGTGTCCCGCTCCACCAGTCCAGCTTTCTTCTGCCATCATACTCCCAGTAATACAAAAGAGGTACCACTATGCACTGTGCACTACAGCTAGGCCCATAGGGTCTCACTGTCATGGGTTTGGTCCCAATAGCTACAGGGGCACCGACTGCTAGGAAGGGAATCAGCACACCGACCCCCTCGCTAACCGGAGAACCTGTCATCCACTCCCGGTACCACTCTCTGCAGTCTGGCTGCTATTATATTCCCATGGCAACTACAAAACTTCCCACCAACAAGTTAACCACTTGTGATGGCATTTCATTCCTTCCTCTTCATCCCCATGTGTACTTAAAGGCTCTGTTCTTTTTGTATAAGCCATGTACCTTCATGCATCCCTTTGAGGCTTCAGGCCAGCGCTTAACAGTTTTTACTGAAGATCAGTTCAATACAGAAACATCGAACAACAAAACAGTCTTTCCTTGACTAATTATACATGGCTGCCCAGTTCATACCTTAGCAGATAAGAGTCCCTTGTGAGAGTCCTTTAGAGGCAGAGTCCTGATCCCAGGTGTAGCATACCTTTTGTGTGACCCAGAGGCAGGGGTCACCAATCACATCTTGGCTGCAGTCTTCCTTCCAGAGCCATGAGGTAAGCACTCTCTCAGTAGCAGGACTACATGGTGTAGCAGTCCTTCAATCCCACATGGAAGAGCCCCCACAACCCTGAGCCCTCCCCTTGTATTTATGTGGCTTACAACATGGATCAGGACCCAAGAAAACCCATAAAAGAACTGAGACATAGTTAATCCCTTCCTGTCCTGGGTAGCCCGATCTAACTACAGTTCAATTAATACAACAGCAGAAATACATTCAATGGTACCCTGTACGCACATACTTTCCCTCACCTAGATGTACAAAAGTGGGCTGAGAAGGAAAGAACTTTATAACAATGGTTCTCAATGACCAGGCCACAGCTTCTCTCCTGCCGGGCCATGAGGCCCTGATTTCCTAGGTTTCTAGAGCCTTGTTAAATGGCCACTTGACACCTCCACCTGCCTCTGTTTATTTGGGCATCAGTAGTAAGCTGCTGCTACTAAAGCCCAATCATAGCCCTCTGTCTTGACCCACCCTAATGTGCAGAAAGCACTGTGACATAGCTCTCTTTCCCCTGCTTGAGTTTGTCTGCCAGTAAGGAAGGTTGGCCACCCATTTGCAGGCAGTAGGTGGCAGTGCAGGGGATATCCCCAGTTCTACAATAAAACTCCAACACAAAATATCCCCTAGATTGGTTATTGAAGACAACGATCCAAAGTGTGTTTGAGCCAGGCGAAGCAAGGGTAAACCTGTGGAAAACTTCCAGAGGCTCCTTCGGGGTAGCACTACATGTTTTTTTTTCTAAATAAACAAAACTTTATTATCGCTTTAATAAGTAGCATAGTGAGTTTTTTAAAGTTTTAATTATTTTATCACAGTTTTTTTGAAGATTAAAAAATTAAATACTTTTTTTACTTACAGTTACACCCCAAAACACATTCTGCTATGCTTCCTCAGAATGGAGATACCACATGTGTGAGATTTTATTACAGCATAATGCAGAGGGGTCTAAAATCCAAGGAGCACTTTCAGGCATTCCTGGGGCATAAATTATGCCTACCTATCAGGTTTTTGGAGGCCCTGGACAGTGGAAACACTCACAAAATGACCCCATTTTGGAAAGCAAGCACTCCAAGGTATTTTCTAAAAGGCATAATGAATCATTTGAAAATGTAATTTGTTTAGCAATTATTTTTTTGGAAATTGTAGAAAAGAAATAAAAATTTATTTTATTTTTCAATAGTGGTTAAAGTGTAGTTCCGCCCCTCCGCCAAAAAAGATTAAAAGTCAGCTGCTACAAAGATTAAAAGTCAGCTGCCAAACCCAGAAACGTCCATCGGATTGCTAGACAGAGAAGCATGATTGGTCACTGTAGAGAACACGTCTCCACTGCTCTAGAGTCCAGTGGCGGCATGCTTTACACCACTGCATCCAACGCTTTGCATTGCACTTGGTGATGTAAGGCTTGTATGCAACTTCTCAGCCATGGAAACTCATTGCATGAAGCTCTCTATGCACTATTTTTGTGATAATCTGAAGGCCACATGAAGTTTGGAGGTCTTTAGCTATTGACTCTGCAGACAGTTGGCGACTTCTGCGCACAGTGCGCTTCAGCATGTGCTGACCCCGCTTTGTCATTTTATATGGCCTACCACTTGGTGGCTGAGTTGCTGTTGTTGCCAGTTGTTTCCACTTTGTTATAATACCACTAAAAGTTGACCATTAAATATTTAGTATCAAGGAAATTTCATGGATGGACTTATCGCACAGGTGGCAACCTATCACAGTACCATGCTTGAATTCACTGAGCTCCTGAAGAGCGACCCATTCTTTCACAAATGTTTGTAGATGCAGCCTGCATGCCTGTGGCCATAGAGGTGATTGGAACACCTGCATCCAATGATTTGGAGGGGTGTCCGAAAACTTTTGGCAATATACTGTGTATATATATATATATATATATACACACACGCACACATACAGTTGTGTTCAAAATAATAGCAGTGTGTTGAAAATAGTGAATAAAGCTCAAAATCCTTCTAATAGCTTTTATTTCCATACACACAAATGCATTGGGAACACTACATATTCTATTCCAAATCAAACCATGAAGAAACATATCTCAAATTTGTGTTGTTCCTCTAAAAAAATTGAAGAAAAGTGAATATTAGACTGTTCTTTACAAACTCAAACATTCACTATATAAACTGAAAAATGTTTGAAGATTTTGCTTTCCTTTGAATCACTTAATTAATATTTAGTTGTATAAGCACTGTTTCTGAGAACTGCTGTACATCTGTGTTGCATGGAGTCAACCAACTTTTGGCACCTGTGAACAGGTATTACAGCCCAGGATGATTGGACTACATTCCACAGTTCTTCTCTATTTCTTGGTTTTGCCTCAGAAACTGCATTTTTGATGTCACCCCACAAGTTTTCTATTGGATTAAGATCCTGGGATTGGGCTGGCCACTCCATAACGTCAATCTTGTTGGTCTGGAACCAAGATGTTGCACGTTTGCTGGTGTGTTTGGGGTCGTTGTCTTGTTGGAACAATCATTTCAAGGGCATTTCCTCTTCAGCATAAGGCAGCATGACCTCTTCAAGTATTCAAACTGCTCCATGATTCCTGGTATGCGATAAATAGGCCCAACACCGTAGTATGAGAAACATCCCCATATCATGATGCTTGCGCAACCATGCTTCACTGTCTTCACAGTGTACTGTGGCTTGAATTCAGTGTTTGGGGGTTGTCTGACAAACTGTCTCTGGCCACTAGACCCAAAAAGAACAATCTTACTTTCATCAGTCCACAAAATGTTGCGCCATTTCTCTTTAGGCCAGTCAATGTGCTCTTTGGCAAATTGTAACCTCTTCAGCACGTCTTTTTTTTCAACAGTGGGGCTTCTTGCAGATAGCTTGGCTTCACATTGGCGTCTTCTAATTGTAACAGTACTCACAGGTTGTCACAATCGTACACCCAGAGACTGACGCAGTCCTCCATTTTGTTAAGAAATCTCCATGTTGTCCCTCATTCTCCCCCTTCCCTCCCTGTTAATCCACAGGGACATATGTGTGTTGGAAGTGTCGCAGGCAGGCCAGAGCCCAACAGGGAGCCTCGAGGTGCCTGGTTGTCTGAGAGAGCTGTGCAATATCACACCTCGTAAAAGATAACGCAAGCCTTCCCAGGAGTTCAAGGCATTCCAAGGAAGCAAGAACCAGATAAACACTTTTAAAATCCATTTTTTCCCTATGTCTCATATCTTGGAATATGAGAGACTTACATAAAAACCAGGCATATCGTCAGATTGGCCAAGAGGAGACGAACAGTTTGGTAGGTCACTCTCCTTGGCTGGAATACATAGGAAAGCAGAAATGTAGATCTCATGAACCATTAAGTGTAGAATTTCATATGTCATATCTAATCAATCCTCAGACGTGTCTGCATAATAATCTACCCGCAGGTGGAGTGTCACTTGTGCATATGTAAAGTTATGAGCCAAAATATGAACTTAAAGAGATTTTGGCTCTAGTTTAGGTCTACGTCCAGACCTTTCCGCCCTAAACGGGGTATTGGTCCTTGACTTCAGAGACATCTCCTGCTGGGGAACTACAAAATGAGCTGTCAGGCCTAAGAAAGTTAAGTTGAAGAATTCTCCCGTTTACCATCAGAACCAAATTGGGAGACCGCCCTTTCGCTCTAAAACTTGATCTGCTAACCCAGGACTTTAGCAAGTACTTTAACCCTCTAACTTCTCTCTGTTATCTCTTTGCTGTGCTGTTGCTCTCTGTATATTTATATATATATTGGTTACATTTTTTTTCTGTAAATATTTTTATTGCACCCTTTTGACCTTTTGGTAATAAATCTTTCCTTCTGAAAGTGTTGAACTGTTTCTATAGCTCTTTTTTGCAATTTACGAATTCCTGCCTCTAAAAGAGCGCTACTGTGTTTGTTTAACCCTCTGTGGAACCGGCCTGCGGTGACCTTGTTATACAGACGATTATCTCAACCATTATAGTGTTATAGCTGATATCGCAGTTTTTCCTCTTTCTCTGTACAAAAAGGAGGTGGTGGCAGTGTGAAGGGTAATTGCGTAATTAACCTAACCCAGTAACAATCTCATTCAGGCTGCCGGTACATAGATTGTGGTCCAATTAGCTGGAAAATCGTGCAGAGTTCAGCTGGGTGTGGCATTGTTACGCATGTGACATCGTGGTTTTAGATTGGCTAGTCCTTCGATCACGAGTTTGGTGAGAAGAGCTGGGGTGTGACGCCGCGTTCGTCACATATTGGTGGCAGCGATTGTGGGATCGTCACATATTGGTGGCAGCGATCCTTGGATCGTCACACTGGTAACTTTAGACCTTCTTTGATCTTCCTGGAGCTGATTGTTGGCTGAGTCCTTGCTATTTTGGCTATTCTTCTATCCATTCGAATGGTAGTTTTTCGCTTTCTTCCACGTCTTTCAGGTTTTGGTTGCCATTTTAAAGCATTTGGGATCATTTTAGCTGAGCAGCCTATCATTTTCTGCACTTCTTTATATGTTTTCCCCTCTCCAATCAACTTTTTAATCAAGGTACACTGTTCTTCTGAACAATGTCTGGAACGACTCATTTTCCTCAGAATTTCAGAGAGAAATGCAGTGTAACCAGCATGTACAACATTTGCTGCCTTCCTTCCTTAAATAAGGGCAATAATTGCACCTGTTTTTCAAAGAATGAATGACCTCACTAATAGAACTCCACACTGCTATTATTTTGAACAATTAAATTAGTGATTCAATTACACAGAATCAGCAGCATGCATGTCATGACTGTTGGGTCTGTTGGATTTCTATTATTCTACTACATCTGCTAGTAAAGTATTTGCCATGTAGAAATATTATTTCTACCAAAAACAGTGATTGATCAGGTTAGTGATGTCTGACTGCTATTATTTTGAACACAACTGTGTATAATATATATATATATATATATATATATATATATATATACACACACACACACACACAATATATTGCCAAAAGTATTGGGACATATTCCCCCTCCCCTCCAATATATACAGACCAAATAATATACAATGATTTGGATTATTTTCACCAGAGAACTGTAACAGACTACATTTTGGCCTAAATTTATGAAGAAAGATTTTTTATTTGCAACATGTTAAAACAGAAACAAAGAAAACATGTTTTTTCACAATAATTGGTCTTTTTTTTGTTTATTTAGCAAAAAATTAAAACCCCAGTGGTGATTAATCACTTTCTTTACGCGCTATAGCTGAATGACGGCTACAGCACATTCGTCCAGTTCTGAGAGGGCATCATACGACGTCCTACCGGAACGTTCCCTCAGCGGCGTGCACCCGGCGCTGTCTGTGATCACTGTGTCCTTTGGACACAGCTGATCACGACATAATAAAAGGCCAATCACAGTGGCCTTTTACCACGCCATCAGTTGTATCCAATCACAGACGGTCACCATGTAAATACACTTGCTGGTTATCGGTAGTACTTTCCTCACACTGTCCTTTCACCGGCAACTGTCAAAGGAGACATTTGCACTGATAACCAGGGCCTTGATTATCAAAACAGCCCTGAAAAGTGCCCATCAGTGCTGCCCATCAGTGCCCAGCAGTACTTTCCATCAGTGCCCAACAGTGCTGCCCATCAATGCTGCCAATCTGTGCCCATCAGTGCTATCAGTCAGTGCTGTCAGTCAGTGCTGCCAGTCCATGCCACTAGTCAGTGTCCTTCAGTACTACCTATTATTGCCCATCAGTGGCATCTATCAGTGCCGCATATCAGTACCTCAACCATGCCCACCAGTAGTGCCTCATCAGTGCAGCCTATCAGTGCCCATCAGTGATGAATATCAGTGCCACCTCATCAGTGTTGCCTATCATTGCAGCCTCATCAACGCACATCAGTGAAGGAAACAATTATCTCTGTTTGCTAAATTTTATAATAGAAGCAAAGAAAAAAATTTTTTTTTCAAAATTTTCTCTTTTTGTTTTAGTTTTTCTGGCACTCAGATATGTTCTCACTGACACCATACATTCCTTCACCCTTCTTGTTTTTATCTCCTTAGCACTAGCTGGATCACCCCTGGTCACAGAGGGGCTGCAGGTTTGTGACCATTCTTCTGAGTTTGATTCCCAAGATCATTATGGGATGAAGGGGCTGACGGGGTTGAGCAAGGCTACTATATGTTCTGTTAAATTCATAATGATGACTATGAAAAATCATGACAGATTCCAGCCCTTTAATCAAATGTTCAGCCAGCCTCTTAGTCAAATTCACTTCAGGAACATGATCATCCAGAGCCTCTTGAGTCAACAAATGTGACTCGTCTGAAGAACAGATGACTTCAAATATTGGGTTAGAATCAATGTTTTCCTTTTTATACTCTGAATATGCACCATCAGCTCAGCTAAGAGCATCGTTATCTTGTCTGTCTGCAGACTAGACTCTGTCCTCCACTCCTGTAACTCAAGTGTAAAGGGTCCTAACTTGCTAGCAGAAGAACTCAGCCTCAAACCTGAACTGACTCTTCTCTTTACCATTCAGAAATAATTGCCAGTTACCCAAGTTACTTCTTCTCTACTCTTAGCTAGGTTCACACCTATGCAGTTTGCGTTTGACCCGTTTCTGCATTGTGTTTTGCACCTGCATTTATTTCTTCTATTTTTCTTGTTGCTAGGCAGATTTAAAATGCATAACACATCAAAAACACACTACATGCTTTTCTGCAGCGTTTCCATTGAAGTCCTTAGAACCAAAAATTAAACTTTTTGCATTAAAAAATATCCATGACCCCTTCCAAAAAACACACTGGGTGAAAACACAAAGATGTGAACGTGTCTCATAGTAAATCATGTTAAATGGACTGTACTGCGTTTGTACAAAATGCTGAGGAAAACGCTTAGGTGTGAAACTAGGTTTACAGTGGAGTGTAGTGTGCGCACAGCTGCTTCAGGGAATTGTGACAACGTTGCCATCTTAATTTGATATTTAGGTGGAGGTGTATGTTTTATGAATTTTAAGTAATTTTTATAATTGGTATTAAAGGCAATTTTTCATATACAGTCATGGCCAAAAATATTGGCACCTTTGCATTTCTGTCAGATAATGCACCAGTTCGCCCAGATTTATTACAATTACAAATATTTAGGCATTTTCATGTTTATTTCTTTTGTTTGTAGTGGTATGAAACAAAAAAGTGCAGAAGCAAAAAGCCAAATCTGACACATTCAGAGCACAAATCCAAATTATTGCCACCCTTAATTTAACCTTCCTAGCAGTATGATTATTTCAGATTTTTGGTGCTGAAAGTGGTACCATTATTTTGCATGGAAATATGTAGTTTTTTTATTGTAGGCTGTAATTTTTAGGAATAACTCACTGAAATCTGTCCGAACAAGAGTCCATTAAACATCCAGGGTATGATAGAATTTGAAACACGAAATCATAAATTATAATTTAATAAATAATCACATAAGGTATGTGCTGTTATTTACTGAACTTTCTGCACAATCAACACATTTGAACGGTTTTATTTGCTATCTAACTTCTAGCCTGACATTATTACAAGTCATAAACTAATATAGAAAGCAACCTAATGAATTCTACTCAAGCTCAGATGTTTGCCCAAGATCTTTGCCATTGATCCCATCAAGTACAAGAACTGTGATCGATTTTATGGTGACTAGAGATGAGCGAATTATTCAAAAATTTTGATTCGGCTGATTCGGCGAATTCGCGGAATAATTTCGATTCGAGTCGAATATATTCGCTGCGAATTTAACTTATAAAAAGGGTGTTTCTAGGCTTCAGAGAGCCTTTATATTAGTGCAGAACACTGTACCTTTAATTTAAATGCCCTTGGAGTCTGCTGGGGAAGAGAAATAATACTGTCAGTCAGTATGACATGCAGATGAGTGCCGTCGATCTTAGAATCACCGCACACTTCACTCATTTGGGCAGTCACGGGGCCAAAACCAGAGTGTGGAGCCACAGTGTGGCGGTGGAGGCAGCAGCAATGGGAGGCCATACAGCACCCTATGACAAAATGGAACCCACCAGCAGTGTGAGGAGACCTGAAAGTGGCACATGGCAGAGTGTGGCGATGGAGACAGCAGCAATGGGAGGCCGTACAGGGACCCATGACACACTCTGGACCTGGCAGCAGCATGAGGAGGCGGTACAGGGGCCCATGACAGATTACGGGCCTGGCAGCAGCATGAGGAGTCGGTACGGGGGCCCATGGCAGATTACGGGCCTGGCAGCAGCAATGGGAGGCCCGTAATCTGCCAGCACCCTATGACAAAATGGAACCCACCAGCAGTGTGAGGAGACCTGAAAGTGGCACATGGCAGAGTGTGGCGATGGAGACAGCAGCAATGGGAGGCCGTACAGGGACCCATGACACACTCTGGACCTGGCAGCAGCATGAGGAGGCGGTACAGGGGCCCATGACAGATTACGGGCCTGGCAGCAGCATGAGGAGTCGGTACGGGGGCCCATGGCAGATTACGGGCCTGGCAGCAGCAATGGGAGGCCCGTAATCTGCCAGCACCTTATGACAAAATGGAACCCACCAGCAGTGTGAGGAGACCTGAAAGTGGCACATGGCAGAGTGTGGCGATGGAGACAGCAGCAATGGGAGGCCGTACAGGGACCCATGACACACTCTGGACCTGGCAGCAGCATGAGGAGGCGGTACAGGGGCCCATGACAGATTACGGGCCTGGCAGCAGCAATGGGAGGCCCGTAATCTGCCAGCACCCTATGACAAAGTGGAACCCACCAGCAGTGTGAGGAGACCTGAAAGTGGCACATGGCAGAGTGTGGCGATGGAGACAGCAGCAATGGGAGGCCGTACAGGGACCCATGACACACTCTGGACCTGGCAGCAGCATGAGGAGGCGGTACAGGGGCCCATGACAGATTACGGGCCTGGCAGATGACGACGAGGCTGCCAAGTGCGATCAGCCTCATCATCATCAATTAGGGTCTCCGACTCACTACTAGCCCCCTCGGCTGCGTGTGGGTCAGGAGACAGACCTGTCTCTAGACCGGCTACCGAGCCACTCTCCTCGCCAGTACTTCTTCGCCTGGCTGCTGAAGAGGCGGATGTCTCCCCCCGTTCCTGACCGCCCTCTGTTAGCTCTTCCTCACTGTACAGTGGGGCTGAGCCCACAGCATGCGATACTTCGCTTGGTGAGGGAACACCAAAGGACAGGGGCAGGTAGAGGACACGTGATTTCAGTGGGCTTGCTCCCGGGCCATGCCAAGTAACGGTTGTGTCTGACGTACCCACCGACCGTTGGCTGTAGGTGTCAGAGGTGACCGGGGAAGAGGAAGACGACCGAGCCAACCAATCGATGACGGCAGGGTTGTCGGTGGAGACACGACCGCTGGATGACACCGGGAGCACTGGCCTCTGGCTGCGACTAGTGCTGCCTCGACCCCTTCCTCTGCTGCCACGTCTGCTCGCTCCTGAAACATTGCCTCCTCTGCCACTCCTCTGCGTGTTGTCTGACATACTCTTTAATTCAATGATTCTGTGTCCCTGAGTAACGATTCTGTGTCCTTGAGTACGATTCTGTGTCCCTCAGTAACAATTCTGTGTCCCTGAGTAACAATTCTGTGTCCCCGAGTAACAATTCTGTGTCCCCGAGTAACAATTCTGTGTCCCTGAGTAACAATTCTGTGTCTGTCCCTGACTAACAATTCTGTGTCCCTGAGTAACAATTCTGTGTCCCTGAGTAACGATTCTGTGTCCGAGTAACGATTCTGTGTCCCTCAGTAACAATTCTGTGTCCCTGAGTAACAATTCTGTGTCTGTCCCTGAGTAACAATTCTGTGTCCCTGAGTAACGATTCTGTGTCCCTGAGTAACGATTCTGTGTCCCTCAGTAACGATTCTGTGTCCCTGAGTAACGATTCTGTGTCCCTCAGTAACGATTCTGTGTCCCTCAGTAACGATTCTGTGTCCCTGAGTAACGATTCTGTGTCCCTCAGTAACGATTCTGTGTCCCTGAGTAACAATTCTGTGTCCCTGAGTAACAATTCTGTGTCTGTCCCTGAGTAACAATTCTGTGTCCCTGAGTAACAATTCTGTGTCCCTGAGTAACAATTCTGTGTCCCTCAGTAACGATTCTGTGTCCCTCAGTAACGATTCTGTGTCCCTCAGTAACGATTCTGTGTCCCTGAGTAACAATTCTGTGTCCCTGAGTAACGATTCTGTGTCCCTGAGTAACGATTTTGTGTCCCTCAGTAACAATTCTGTGTCCCTGAGTAACGATTCTGTGTCCCTGAGTAACGATTCTGTGTCCCTGAGTAACGATTCTGTGTCCCTGAGTAACAATTCTGTGTCTGTCCCTGAGTGAGTAACAATTCTGTGTCTGTCCCTGAGTAACGATTCTGTGTCCCTGAGTAACGATTCTGTGTCCCTCAGTAACGATTCTGTGTCCCTCAGTAACAATTCTGTGTCCCTCAGTAACAATTCTGTGTCCCTGAGTAACAATTCTGTGTCCCTGAGTAACGATTCTGTGTCCCTCAGTAACAATTCTGTGTCCCTCAGTAACAATTCTGTGTCCCTGAGTAACAATTCTGTGTCCCTCAGTAACGATTCTGTGTCCCTGAGTAACAATTCTGTGTCCCTGAGTAACAATTCTGTGTCTGTCCCTGAGTAACAATTCTGTGTCCCTCAGTAACAATTCTGTGTCCCTGAGTAACAATTCTGTGTCCCTGAGTAACAATTCTGTGTCCCTGAGTAACAATTCTGTGTCTGTCCCTGAGTAACAATTCTGTGTCCCTGAGTAACAATTCTGTGTCCCTCAGTAACGATTCTGTGTCCCTCAGTAACAATTCTGTGTCCCTGAGTAAAAATTCTGTGTCCCTGAGTAACAATTCTGTGTCTGTCCCTGAGTAACAATTCTGTGACCCTGAGTAACAATTCTGTGTCCCTGAGTAACGATTCTGTGTCCCTAAGTAACGATTCTGTGTCCCTAAGTAACGATTCTGTGGCCCTAAAGTCTCTCTGGCCCTAACACAGACAGGTCTGTCTCTCTTGAATGACCGGAGGCTAATGGAGAATTGTAAGATGGCCGCAATTTATAGCTCCACCATTACACAGTGCTGGCTGGCTGGCTGCTGATTGGCTAATGCGATCACATGTCATGAATGAATGCATTATGGGTCAGCGCGCCTTGTCTGCGCGCCTTCCCAGAGATCCCTGCTCCGTCGCCACACATGTCGCCGCCATTTTTGGGAAAATTCGATTTGTGCATCCGAAGTTTGCTAATTTTCGGATTCGGCGCGAATCAAATTTTTCCTGATATTCGAAACGAATTCCACTTCGCCATGTTCGATTCGCTCATCTCTAATGGTGACCGTACAGGGTTCTGCAACTTTGAGAACAGCTACAAGCTTTATGTGAAGTTAAAGCCATCCTCTTCTGGCTCTGCATCTCAGTAGGTTCAGATCTTCATCTCATTACTGCTGGGAGACCCCCAGGTCTAGGCCTTTAGCTTGGAACTAAACTACCCAGCTTTGATAATAGTAGATACCTTCTTTGAAGCACTGAGGTTGCTCTATAATGACTCAGATCATGCTGCTATTGCTGACTCAACCCTACATAACTTACAGCAAGGTTCAAACTCCTGAAAAATACTGCTCAGTTTCAAAGGCTGGCCCTTCTGGATAGAGTAGAATCTGGTTAGACTGACACACCAATCCACAGCCAATTCAAGTAGGCCTTTCTTAGGCAATTAAGGACGTGTACACTACCCTCCTGAGGGCCACTGAATTTTTGGGTCCCCCTTAAGTTCTGCACAGCCAGGCAACACTAATCTTTCCACACTTTATCCCAGAGTCAGTAAAACAGCTGTTTTTTGTTTTTATTAGGGGTTAACAACTTGGAGGGGCCTAGCAGATGCCCAAGAAACTGTAAAACTAGAGGACAACTTCTTAGCAAATACTGTACAAAATGTTGATCAAAAATCAGCAACAGTCTTTATAAGGAGCACTGAATCCCCTTTGGTGTGTTTCCTCAGACCCCAGATGAAACTCTCCTCATCCACCTGCCTGTCCTGAGGGTATCCCTAGGCAAGGGATTCCAGAATCCATTGTGAAGCAGTCCCAGATGAGGACTAGTTGGGTATTACACCTGACTGCCCTCTCCCTTTTGTGGCCCAAGGAGTGTAGAAGTACCCACAGTGTCCGGTCCTGTATCTTAATGAGTTGCAGCCACTTTCAGGCCTTATGCTGGGCTGGTTCCTTCCCTGTTGACAGGCTGCCCTCCCTAGGGGACTGTAGGGCAGTAGAGATCCTTCTGTCTGCTCCAGCCTGCAGGCAGCCCCCCCCCCTCCCTGGGGCCCCTCCCAGACTTCACACTCCAGCATCTTTCTTACTCCATCTTCCACCCGAACACCAGCACTACTATTGCTGCATAGACTCTCTCACATTTAAGGGTTTCTCTTAGCCACCATGCCCAGCCTCCTGCCTGGGGATTGACCAAATTCCCTTAAACATTCAAGTCTAGGCCTCCTGCACCTCTCTTCTAGAAAGTTCTTCCAGTTTCAAGAAGGGTTAGAGGGCTTCACAAGCCCTGACCTGTAGAGCCTTTTGGCCTAGACTGAGGTAACCTCACTGCCTCACTCCCAGGCTGACTCATCCAAGGGTTCTAACAAACCTCTAACACAAAAACCCTTTTTACCTAGAGGGTACTACAGATGCTCTTGTCAACTTTCCCTACCCAGCCTCACTAGAGAAGGCCATGTCTGTGACCATCAGTATTGACCTCTGTCAAGAGGAGAGGTGAGAACTTGACTCAGCTGTTGCAAAATCTGTACTTCTCTTGCCACCTTATTCCTCCACCTCCAGTGCCAGATCTGGGGAGGAACCTATGCAGCTAGATTCCACCTATTTATCTGCCCAGGAATACACATGTCAACATAGCATGGGACTCGGTTTATATTTTGGCCTCAAGGGTCATATGCTCTGCTCTTGCCCTACACGTCAGGGAAACTCCAGGACTTAGGTGATAGTGGGTAGGTCACTTTAGGTCTGCTTTAATCTCACCCAGAGGGCAATCACTTAATGATCCCAGCTGTTATTCACTTTGAAACCAGGTCTCATGAACTGTCAGCCTTTGTGGATTTGGGAGGCACTAGCAATTTTATTGATAAGGCACTGTTCATCTTCTTGTCCCTGGAAACTCATGCTCTAGCTTGCCTAATTTCTGTGCATAATCAGCTTCTTTCAAGACCAAGTGCTCCAAGCAACCAACCTTTTCTAGCTGCAATCGGGGGCTTTGCATTGATTTAAGGTTTGATTATTGATTCTCCATCTACTCCTCTGATCCTAGGCCTTTCATAACAAAGTGATTGATTAGCAAACAGGAAATATTTTGGCTTCGTCCGATCAGGGTGTACAAAACTGCATCCAGTACCCTCTCCAGTTTGCTGCCAGCCAAGTGTAACATAGATCTATACTCAGATAAAAAAGTTAATAAAAAAAATACTAAAACGTGTAATTTGTTTTTAAATGGGCAGACTCATCTTTTTTCTGCCTGTCGTCTCTATGAGTCTGTGTAACAGATTCCTCCTTGTTAGGACTTTCTGGGTGTATTTTCTAAAGGGCATCTGACACTTTACCACCTCACTGCAGTTACGATTGTCCCATAGACCTCTTACCTGGCACTACACCTCATTGAGGAATGAGGTGTATTTACACTGTCTGAGCCAGAGATTTTTGTTTTGCAAGATTATATCCAGGAAAACATAGCTAAGGGGTTCATCCAGCACTCTTTTCCCACAGGTAGGATGTTTCTTTACTCTGAAGAAGGATGGGAGATCGAGGCTTTGTGTCGACTATAGAGGTCAAAATATGTTTACAATTTCCTCTCTCATCAAGAGAGTTATTCACCCAAATCCAGGGATCCAATGTCTTCTCCAAACTAGATTTAAGAGAAGTCTATAATTTGGTGCACATCCATGAAGGGGATGAATGGAAGACAACCTTTAACACCAAGGATGGCCATTACTAATGTCTAGTCATGCATTTCAGTCCCAGGAATGCAATGACCACCTTCCAGATCATTATGAATGCCATCTTTCGTGACCTATTAGGTTGCTGTATGCATGTATACATGGACAATGCTTTGATATACTTCCCCAACCTAGAAATATATCAGGAGCATGTCCACTCAGTATTGACCTACTTGAGCACTCGTTGCACTGCCACTCTTGTGCAACCCATCCCCTCTCATACCAGGGAGGTTACAACTAAATTTAAAAAGACTGCCAAAGCCCAGAAGGCCTTCTCTCAACTAAAGGATGCTTTTACCTCTGCCCCATGTACCCCATCCTAATCCTGAGTTACCTTTTATTGTGGCAGTAGATGCTCCTGTCACAAAAAGATTCAATAAATGTTACTATCCACTTGTGTGCCTTCTTATCCCATAAAAATTCACCAGCAGGTAGGAATTACGATATAGGCCACAGTGAACTCCTAGCAATAACGCTAGCTTTGGAGAAAGGTAGACATTGGCTGGAGGGGGCTTGTCATCCATTCATAGTTCTGACTGACCACAAAAACCTCAAATACATTTGCTTTGCTAGACCAACATCAAAGCAGGTGGTCATTATTCTTCTGCAGATCTAATTTCAAAATATCTTATCTACTGCGACCAAAGAAGATTAATGCTGATTTCTTTTCTCACAGTTTTTTTTATCAGTCTCCAGAAAGGAGGAAGTTCATAGGGTGCTTCTGCGTAATTGGACCTTCATGTGCTGAGGATATCAGGTCACTGTCCAAGTGTTAGCTGGGGCGAGCACTAAGAAAGCACTTCTGAGAGTTACTCATTGACGTAATAGAGATAATCAAATGTTTTTATTGAAAGCTTTTTTAAATTAATTTTATTTAAATTATAATTTTTTTAAATTTATTTAGCTTATTCTATTCTGAGAACTACTCCTTTGCCTTAAACTGAGAATGTAAAAGTAACGCCTTTATACTCACAGTGCACCCGTCTCATACAGTACCAATGTTTTTACTCACAATGCCTTCTTGGCATTCTATGCCCAGCACCCCCTCAGTATACACACTGGCCCTAGTACCAACAATAGTCCCTCAGTAAGCACAGTGCCCCCTGTACCAACAATACTCACAGTGCTTCTCAGTATTCAGTGTCCCAAGTATGTTTCAGTACTCACAGTACCCCTTAGTAGTCACTGAGTCCACAGCACATCTCAGCACTCACAATGCTCAGTACTCCTCCGTCGACCTGTTCTGCCTCTGTACTGCCCTAAGGACCTTTATAATTAACCTGTCATCAGTTATTGCCCTGATAAGCCTTCGCAAAATCAGAATTTTTCACCATTTAGACAATATACTTTATATGGAAGATTCAGCTCTTTGCTTGAAAGTTCATACAGATCTCATATTAAAAAGGCTTACCTGTTTTGACTGGCTGATAAATCTACAAAAAGTCAGCTGGAAACAACTCAGAGTACTTCCGCATGTGGCCCACGGCTTCACAGAGAAGAGTGTTTTTTTTTTTTTTCTCTGAGGAAGATCAGAGAATTTCAGTATGTAGAACAGTGACATGAGCTAAATGGTATTAGAGGATATTCCAGTATAACTTCCTCTAAAAATGGAGTGGAACCTTCTTGTGTCAGGGCCAATACACCTGCTGATGTCAATAAAAAGAGCTCTGCTCTGGTGGACAAAACAACTAAATCTCTTGTAGAACAGACATCAAAGATAAGCTGACTATGGATGGCAGGGGATGCATTGCTCGGTTCATCAGAAGGGTGCTGGATTTATATGTTGCCACAAACTTTTAAGCACCTCTAACTGGAGATAATGGGGGTATATTTACTAAAGGCAAATAGACTGTGCACTTTGGAAGTGCAGGTGCAGTAAATTTTCCCCGAGGTGAGTGAAAATTCTGCTGATTTCCATCATCCAATCATTTGCAAACAATGCTGGTTTTAAAATCTCACATTAGATTGGGTATTCTTTACAAAATTAAGCTTCACATTCACTAATCTCTGCCCTTGCAAAGGCTTGTACACACTATCTGAATATCATCCGATTCAACAGAAACCAGCCGGCTTCTGTTGAACGAGCATGCTGGAAAACCAGCAAATGATCAGCGCTGGAAGTCAATGGCTGCCAGTGCTGATCAGTGTGCCCTGGGGGTTAGGGGGAAGTCCTACTGGCAGAAAACAATTGTTTTTTTTGTGTGCAGTTGAATGGGTTGTGGATTGAATCAAAAAATATTCCAGTGTGTGTACCTAGCATACCAATGTGATGCTAACAGGCTCAGCAGGTAATTCAGAAATTAAGAATGGTCCCTGAATAGATGCCATCTACAGAGGGTTTTTGACCATTGGGCTTGGAGGTTAATGTGATGGCGTTGGCCTGCAATGCTCACCTTCCCTGCTACTTCTCGTTTCAAGGAACACAAGCTCTATCTCAAGATGCTCCAGTAATAGTCTGGAAGCACAATACCCACTGCAATTCTGTTGCTTAGCCCAAAAGGCCATGTTTTGTGTTGCTGGGGAAATAACTTACCCAAACTGTACCTCAGAAGAGCCATAGCAATCTATATTCGAAGGACATCTGCCTTCAGGAAAACAATTTTTTTGTCTACATAAAAGGGCTCCACAAAAAAAAAAAGGTTTGAAGAACAGCCAGCTAATCTACACCAAATATGTCCATCCACCATAACAGGACAGCTATACATGTAAATGGGTGTTTTTTTGGGGGGGGGGGGGGAAGTCATCCTAAGATTTTTGCATTGCTAGTTTTGTCCTATAGTAGGCTGACATTACGTCCTCCAGGAAAATGGAAGATTGTTGACCTATACTTGCCGTAATTTTCCTTCTCTGGAGCATCCTTATGGCAGCCTAGATTTCCTACCCTGGGCTGTCACGAGTCTAGCTATAGAACATATGGATACTGGTCAGTCTAGTTTTTAAAAGGCAAGTTAAGGATTGTCCTAGGAGCATCAGAGGGAAAAGCTGACCCACAGTAGGTTGACAAAGATTCAGCAGAAACAGAAAATTACAGCAAGTGAGGGTCAACAATTTTCCCTTTTACTTACCTTATCCTCACTCCCCCAATAGCCAGCTCTTTCCTCTCCCCTTTGATGCTCTAATTTGTGCATGGGCCCTTTGCATCCTCACAATGCAGGACTGTGGGTTCTGCATTGTACATGAGGATGGCAGCACACGACTGCTGATCAGAGTACCAAACAGAAGTGGCTTCAGAGGACTGGTCACCTTGGAACAGAGGAATCTGTGGGAGTGAGACAATTAGCATTTAACCCTAGCAGTGCCAGAAAACCCCACTGCAAGAGTAGTCTTCCAATTTCTCCAGAGTTCACCTTTAAGAGTATCTACAAATTTACTGCAAAACATTTCATTAGCCGAATACAGACCTTAATGAAAGTGCTAGCTGTAGTTTCAAACAGGTGTTTAGCAAGATTTAAGCAAACTTTTTGCAAGTTTCAACACTCTTTGGGGCTTTTGAAAAGCCAACTGAAGCCTTCTAAAAGATTGTTTATAACTACGGTCAGCATTTATGCCAGCTTCACACTTTATATGGATTTCAGAGCATTCTCCACTTTGAAAAAACTAGCTACAGTCCATTTAACATTTTTTCCTATGGATCTAGATCACCTCCATGTGGTTTGAGCCAGAGCGTTTTTTTGGAAAGGGTCAGGGACTTTTTTTTCCCGCTGTGTGTAATAGACTTCAATAGACCTGCACCAAGTGTTGTATTTTTTATGCTAATTATTATTTTTTCGCTAATAGAAAAATATGACAGTTCTGTTCATGTAGTGCGACGCTAACCCTTAGCCCTAACATTTAACCCTAACCCTAGCCATTAACCCTAACATGTGACTTTGGTCACAAAGGTTCTGCAGTACTTTAAAAAAAAAAAAGTCAGCGACATCCAATGCTTTAAGCATACTAAATTGTCATTCAGTTAGGGTTTACAGCTAAAGTATAACTAAACCAAGAACAAAAACAATATATAGCAGCTTACCAATGTTTAGATATGGTTACTTCATTAGTTTTCAGGCTAAGTGTCCTTGCCAGATGTAGCAAAGAAAATGCATATTCTTGTGTAAGCTACTAATCCTAACAACCCTATCTAATGAAGAACAAACAGGTATGTTTAAACTTTAGCATGTGTGGCTACCATGGATCCTTCTACAGATATACCAGAGTGAGCATAGCAACCCAACACCAGGAATAGTATTTGCAGAACAGAAAGGGAAAAAGTTCTACCTTGTGTCCTTGCCAGATGTAGCAAAGCAAATGCATATTCTTGTGTAAGCTACTAATCCTAACAACCCTACGTAATGGAGAACAAACAGGTATGTTTAAAGTTTAGCATGTGTGGCTACCCTGGATCCTTCTACAGATACACCAGAGTGAGCATAGCAACCCAACACCAGGAATAGTATTTGCAGAACAGAAAGGGAAAAAGTTCTACCATGTGAATTCATCAGCACCTATAGAATGCAATGGGGTTGTTTTATTAAAACTCAAAAGTGTAAAAACTGGTGCAGCTGTGCATAACAGCCAATCAGCTTCCAACTTCAGCTTATTCCATTAAGCTTTGACAAGAAAAAACTGGAAGTTGATTGGTTTTTATGCAGAGCTGCACCAAAAAAATAATAATGTACAAAAGAAAACCAATGCAGGTACAGTCCTCCTCTGAAAACAGGTAAGCTCTCATATATTGATTTTCTGGGATTTTTTGTTTACACTTTATCCTGTTTATGCAGGATCTTCACTTTCGTTCAAGTCTAGAATAACCATACCCTGTACTGGATCCAAGTCCTGTTATGTCATTCATATGTCAAAGGTCGCAGATGTTCTAGAAAATGATTACTGAATGAAATGTTGCATGATTTAATACCATGAGTGGGCAGGCTAAATCCCAAGACCAAGAAAAACCAAGGACCTTTATATAGACTGAAGCTAGAATCCAGGGTTCATCTGTGGCATGAAAGAACTGATTAGTGCACAGGTAGGTATATCCATACATCACAAAGGGCCTGCATATTATCAGTAAAGTTGGTTTATAAACTTTGGTGGGCAGGACAGGTCCACTTGCAATATAAAATTTATATACACAGCAGATTCTAAAAATTGTACTTTTCAAAATTACATGAAATTACATAAAATATAACTCAAAACACCTAAATTATTGGAGTTGCAGAGAAAAATAATTCTATACAGAGCACAGAAATGCTAGATGTGCATGATTCAATGATGCATAGAATACAATTTCTGAACTCAAGGTGCACAGCAAATAATCCTCTTGAGTTGTGTTTTTAAAAATATAAATGCAAACTGCACATGACAAAAGAACATACTGGCATGAAAAGCAGAGATGGCCTGATCTACAGTCAAGTGAAAAAATAAGTATATACCATATTGATCAGGCAAACATTAGATCTGCATTCAAAGGGTGCTTCCATAAAAAGGCAATATAATTTAAGAAATGACACCTGAAATCGACACGGTGTATTCATTCTCATCTAAATTAATGAAAATATAGATATTTCACATGGAACAGTACACACATATATTCACTCCTACTTTTTAATTCCCAAAAATTTAAATCAGGTGGTCCAGATTAGTTGCCAATGATTAGAACTTCCTTAGGAATTATGCAATTGGAGCTCATCTTATTTCTTTGAACCTTTGATATCTAGGGTCCTGTGTTTTGCTATTGATGTGTGTTGTGTCATTATACCAAGGTCAAAAGAACTAGTGTCTTGGTAAGGTATTTGAAAAGATTGTTAAATTTTTGGAAATTGATCATTCCACTGCAAGAATAATAAACTACACATGGTGTAAATTTCAAGAAACTGCAAATTTGTCCAGGACTGGCTGACTTGGTCAGTTCTTGGGTTAAATTTTCTATTTGATGCTAAAAGAAGTCTCCGCTGGTAACTCTTACAACAACTGGTGTCAAATTGAATGCTCCTAAAATCAGAAAGAGCTTGCACCAGTTTAACCTGCATGGGAAAAATGCCAGGAAAAACTTCTTGTAAACTTGCTGTAATGTTCTTTTTTGGCAGCAGTTTGCCATTGCACATATGGAGACAATACAATAGTTTGGTCATAGTTACAGTAGACATAATTAGGGCAAACGAAATACAGCATTTCAGGAGAAAAACCTCATAACTGAGAAGTATGATGGTGGAAATATTATTGTTTGGGGTTGTTTTGCCGTTTCTGGGCCTGAGAAGCTTGCAATTATCAGGTTATTTATGAGTTCTACATCATATCAAAGTGTGTTTAATGACAATGTAAGGCCATCTGTCTGAAAGTTGACATTAAATCAGAAATTGATTTTTTAACACAATAATCTGAAAGATGATAGAAAATACACAATAGAAAACATTTTAAGAAGAAGAGCCTAAAGCCCTAATTTGTAGAAGGATTTGAAAGTGACAGTTCATGTTAATAACACACAAACATTGACAATGACAACTGAAGGAATTTTGCATTGAGAAGTGGTCAAAAATTTTTATATAAAAAAACGGTGGACAGCTCGAAACTGGTGCGCAAAACTATTACAATAAGTCATTTCTGCATAGGGGAACAACACCAGCTTCTGAAGCCTAGGGTGTAATTTTTTTCACAGTACACCATTTTCAATCAACATTTTGTTAAATAAATGAACAGGCAAATTTCCTTATGTTTTTATTCAAGTTTATCACCTTTATCGGTGGGTGTTTGAATGACGCTAATGTTTGCCTGTTCCAATATATTTAAAAAGTCAATTTCCATGTGGTGAACTTCTTTTTCGCATAAAATGTACCCTATATGTTATTGCTAAAACATTTATTACTGTTTGCAGCATTTGTTATATTTGCATGTGACCTGTGCTCTGCAACAAGTTTGGCACCTGTATTATTACAAATTGCTTTTCCTGAAATGAGGGACACTGTTGCCATTTCTAAGTTGTTGGACCCTTTAGGTCAGGGCTGGACAAATCCTGGTTGCCAGGTCACCATGACATCTAGAAAAAAAAATCCCTGTGAAGGCCTGGTCACTCAAGTCTCTATCTGTAATCTCACTAACTGCCATTTCAAGAAAAACAGACGAGGATCAATATGGCTAGACTGAGTGCAGTGTTCTTCCACAGGATATATTATCTAGGCTCTCCTCCCAGGTAAAAATACTAGCCTTACAACAGGTAGCAAGGTGCAAGGCAGAGCTGAACTCTCTAAGTGCAACTGGGATGAGTTTGAGCTGTACTGCATGAAAGATGCAGGCATTACAAGCCTCAATCTCACAGGCTTCCTAGTTCCCTACATGGTTCACTTATCTTCACAGTGATGCAGCGTGTAAGTTTTCTTCGAGAGTGTGGGGAGAAATGGATGCATTGCCCAGCAGGACATTATATGTATGTGTCACATACTGCACTGAGAGCTAAGCTGTTACTCCTAACCCTGTTACACCTATGTGTGTGGCTTAAATATCACAGCCCAGTCATAGCCAACTGGTACATCATTTAAGCCATTTCTAGCAAATATGCTTTTAAACTTTATTCTCACACTTTTTGACGCAGTCTGGCAGTCCCTTATGTCCTCTGACTCTTTATGGCACTCTCTCATGGTCTCTCCAGCTCTTGTTCTGGCAGTCTCTTGCTCTCTGTGATGGTCTCCTGTTCACTTTTTCTGGAAATGTCTCACACTCTGGTTCTCGGACGTTCTCACATTCTCTCTGACTCTCTAGCAGTCTCTCACTCTCTCTCTGGCTGTCTCTCTTGCTCTTCTCACTCATTGGCTCAGCCTTACTTTCTGTCTTTCCTATTCTCTCTTGTTCTAGGTCTGACTACTAATCATCACCTCAGTGTGTCAAGGTGCGCAGATATCATGTAGTATTAAGCCTGTAATACAAAACGGGTAGACTCCATTATATGTATTGAAAAAGAGATAACTAAACATAAAAAATATTCTTGAGTTAAAAAAGCAACAGAAATAATTTTTGCCTACCAGACCAATTAAACACTGGTTTGTGTTTGAGAGAGTGTGTGTCTGTCAGTAGCCTAGTACAGCCTTATTGATCCGTGTGCCATGGCACCATGGAGAGTCCCCAGAGGTGCCGCGGCAAAAGTATAAAACTCCTTCTGGTTCGGCCCCAGTGACAAGTGGAGAGAGACAGAGCTCCATGCTTGAAAATCTGTCTGTAGAATCACAGGCAAATGAATCTCTCCTTCTCCCCAGGGGTTTGCTGCAGTAGCAGTGACAGTGGCTGTAGTGTGTCAGCCTGTGATCTGAGCCCACCTTATCTTGTCTCTTGGATCCCAGTGTGTGTCTGCAGTGTGTTTTCTTAACCCCTTCTCTGCCCTGTGTCAGGAGCGTGGTTGCAGTGTTTTGTTTCAGTTGGATCAGAGTTCAGAGTAGCCTGCTTTTTATTGCACCCTTTCTGCTCCTCCTGCTCTCTTTTCGATACAAGCCATGAGTTTATCAGTCCTAGCTCTTTTAATTGAATAAAATCTGGTTAACTGTATATGGATATATGTGAACGCTGCTTCACACTGCCTTCTGCTAGGGATCCAGTTAGTAAACCCATTGAGTTTGTCAGCTCTGTATATAAACAATTATAATGCAGAGTTCAGTAGTTACAACACAGTTCAGTGGTTCACTAAGGCTAGCCATACATGATTAAAATTTTCTTTTGTTCAACCAGAGGGTTGGATGAAAGAAAATGAATCAATTCCCCCATCCATACATTCAAGGTGGATAGGGGAATCCATACAGAGCTATTGTATTCTGACAGCAGGGAAACTTCCCCTGCCATCTTAATACACACATCACCAGCTCTAGCTGGCAGCACTGATCATGCAAAATGTTTCCAACAGACTGGTTGTACACAAGTCGATCGAATGACAACCAGCCTGCCCACAGATGGCTCAAAACTCTGCTGGTCCCTGCTTAACCAGCCAAATAACAATCCATCTATAGACACATCTAAAGCCGGCATAGATGATGTGATTTTTTTTCCTGCAACCACGGGTTGCAGGAAAGAAGATCACTCGATTTCCCCATCACCACAGTCAGTGTTGAAGGGGGAATCCCTGCCATGGAGATATTGTGTGTTGCCAGCAGGAGACACGGGGGAAGGTGAGCGCAGGAGGGCACTGTCCCTGCTGGGAAAACACAGTGATTACTGCTAGTGGCTATGGCCGCTGGCAATCACATGAAAGTTCCAACAGGCTGGTTGTACCCAATTCATACAACAATCAATTTGGGTACAATCACCCTGCCCATAGATGGTTAGAATCTTAGCTGGTCCCTGCTGAACTTTGAGCAATCTATGGCAGGCCTAAGGCTCAGTTATGTAGTTGGTAAAGCACAGTTCAGTTGTTAGTAATGCACAGTTTAGTACGCAGATTTGTCTGCCTTACAAACTTGATCTCTGAACTCTCTATTACAAACTACTGAACTCTGCATATGTCCTACAGTGGACAGCCTCACAAACTACATTTTTTTTTATCTTGTTGCCCATTTTCCCACACCGTACAAAAATGCTAATTCCTAATGGCACCCCCAACATCTAGCAAATGCACTAGCATTCACACATGCTAAACCTCATGGTACCATAGTATCATGCATTTTGGTGCAGCACAATTTTCAAAATCATGCTGGTGCCTTTTTTTCTTTTTGCATGTTTCACACAAATAGGACAGTCAGGAAAGGAAAACTGTGACACGTGAGAACATACAAAAAAAGCCCTTGAGCTTGGATGCACTTCCTGGTGTGAAGGAGTCTTCAAACTGGTGTGCCCCGAGATTGTACACAATTCTAAAGGGTGCCTTGACTGAAAAAAGGTTAAAAATCACTGGCCTAGTGTCTTGTGTGTAAATATGGGTGAGTAAGACATACAGCTGTATATCTGTCCCATTAAAAAGTGTGTGTATGAGTTAATGTACAAACACAAGGCAATCGTTAGAGAGATTTCTCTTCCCTGGTTTATGAAAACTTTCCCACATACTTTACTGGGTGTCAATAAAATTGAGCTGGGTAATACTGCTCACTAAAGCAACCGAGTGTATTTTGCTACCTCCTAACTTTTTAAGCTGGCTCCTGGTTCCCGGTGAAATTTGTCCAGGCCTGAATTAAGTTCATTTGGGAAAACAAAGCTCCTTCACAAATGCACTGTTGGTTTTAAAGGCTGATGAGAAAAGGTAATGTGTCCCCTGCACAAAGTATAACTTTAGACCGAGTCCTATGTAAGTCCAGTTACATTTCTGAGTCAGCATACATTCCATTTATTAAATAATCTACTTGAGTATAGTCCTTTTTCTTGTAGCTTTCATATGCCTGTACTATAAGTAGAACTATAACCGCTAGAAAGAACAAGATTCCAAGCATTAGAACGGCTAGCAAAATGCTGGTATTCTGGATATGCTTTGCAACCCCTTCTGCAACAATAAACACATCATCTTCCTCATCTGTATGGTCTGCTCCCTTAATGGAGTTTGTAGATGAAATTGAAGTAGGCTCTGAAGTGACTTGTTTGAACAATTTACTTGTTGTAGGCATAATGGTAGTTGATGCAGTACCTGGCATACTTTCAGAGGTAGTTTTAGAAGTGTCTTGTATTTTTGGCACCTCTGGCGTTCTCAGGGTGGCTAATGTGGTAGAGCTTGTATTCAAAATGGGAGAAACAGCATGTGTCAGCTTTTGAGTTATTGTGGTAGGAAAACCAAAAGCTGGTGTTGGTGGTAAGAGGGTTGTGGAAGTAGTACTGGGAACCATCGTACTAGTTTTAGCTGTTGTCAATTCTGTAGTTGTAGTTGGTGAAACCTCATTGGTGGCCACTATGGTTGACAATGCCTGTGCAGAAGAAGTAATATTTATGGTGGTGGTCTCTAGGACGGTTGAAGTTGTGTCTCTCTGCCTGGTAGTCTCTGGCATAATGGTAGCCAAACTACTGGTCTTTGGCGCTGCATTTGTGATTGGTGCTGGAGTTGTATTTGCAAACTCTACATTGATGGATGCAACTGGAGTAATATTTTTTGAAACAGAAAGGTTTGTTGGGGTAGTAGCAGAAATATTTTTTGTTGCAACTACAAGTTTGTTAGTGTCTTGAACTGGTGGATTTGTTGCTACTGATTGTAGGAGGGGTATGGTCAAAAGGGTTGTTAGTGTAGGAGTCACTAGATTTGTTTTGGTTGTTGTCACAGCTGCAGATGTTGTAATAATTAGAGTTGCTGAATCTGTACTGGTTTTAGTTGAACTCCTACTTTCTGTTGTCAATGGAGCGGTGGTGGTAGTAGTAGTAGCTTCTGTTGTAATGGTGGTCCTTTCACTGGCTGTTATAATGGGTTTAGTTGTTGGCTCTAGCATGGCTTTTGCAGTACTCTCATTGTTTGTAATTGCTCTAGTCTTTCCCCTTTTTCTCCTGCCCCTTCGAGATTCAGAAGCATTCCTTTTTCTCCTCTTCTTAAGATGATTTGCATCTGTTAGGTGCCAAAATAAAAACTTTTTAAAACATTTGTGAAATTTAAAACTGAACACAATTACAAACACAAAAAGGCAAGCAGAGGCCTGAAGTAAAAAAAAAAAAAGAAAAAATAACTATTTTAGAGTGCAGTAATATTAGACTTGGTAATAGGTTCAAGTAAGGCACTCAAAACCTTTTGAGAGGCTATGCATAGATTTCTAGGGGTAAACCCAAATGTAAAGAAAAAAATAAAAGGGAACTCAGGCGGTAAGAGGTATTGCTCCTTGCTGCAAAAAGTTTCCAGTACTTGGGATTATCACCACACCGAACAAGCTGGCTTATAATAGAACTCCCATATTTCACTCAGTCTAAGCATATTCATCCATACACATTTCATTCAGCAAACGTTTTGCCAATTTGTTAGAAAGTAACATTGTAGATAGTAAGAATGCTCTTCAGCCACAAACAAGATGTCTCCCTGGAAAACCACAGCAAGGCAGGCTTATTTTTGACTATGAACTATAACATAAATGTGAATGGAGCCCATCAAAAAAGGTCAATCAAGATTTTTTTATTTTTATTTTATTAAACAGTGAATCTTTCTTTATCTGGTTTGTCAGCTATTATAAAATTGGGTCATCAGCACAGTGTAGCTTATGTATTATGCATTTTTATATTTTTGTAAAGCAAATCTCCTTTGGCTTTTGGCTTGAGCCAGAGGCTTTATACAATATATACACACAGCACTGCTATGCTCTTATAGGCATGCCAAACTAAATATATATATACACAATATGGAGCCTGTAATATATACCCTTGCAAACAACTATTTGAATTTCTTACAGAAAACCATGGGGTTGATTTACTAAAGGTAAATATACTGTGCACTGCAAGTGTAGCTGCTTTATATCCGAGGGGAAGTTCTGAAATGAGGAGAGTCTCTGCTGATTTCTTTCATCCAATCATGTGCAAGCAAAAATGCTGTTTTTTAATTTTCCTTGCATGTTCCCCTCAGATCTAGAGCAACTGCACTTGCAGTGCACTGCCTATCTGCCTTTAGTAAATCAACCCCAATGTCTGGTCTAATAAGTGGTTGGTGAGTGCTTTACTTGAACTCCTTACAAATTTTATATTCTGCAAATGATCATCATCAAACGGATAGCATCTAGGAGTTCAACACACACTAGAAATGGCTGAAGTAATTATTGCACAATTGTATAGTCCACTTTTCCCACAGGTGAACAGAAATGTCTTCCACACAAATGTACATGAACTTTTACCTCTGAGCTTGCAATTCTTTTAACCCGAACTGAGCCCCTTGCATGATATGTTTGCATGTGTTCTAACGCATAATAAATGATGTCAAACACCAGAGCACAGAGTTATTTTAGGGAATACTAAATGCTAGCTTATGCCCAATAAGTGACCTCTCCTATTGGGGACTAATGTGGCATCAGTCTGTAACCAACTGGTTAAAGAAAATGAGTGTCATAGACCACATCATATGACCAATCTTTTGTGACCTGGAAAAAGGGTCCCGGGGCAGTGTTATGTCCAAAATAAAGTCCACTTTATTCAAGCAATAATGAGAACAATTGTAACTATAATATAGGAAAAATGATTACAGGCGCTCATATATATTGGGTATTCAATCGGCAGCTTGATGGTACCTTGTGAAAGCAATGCCGCATGGGTGGCCAGACTGTAGAGACAGACCAGACTCCTAAATAGGTAGAAACTCTGGGTCTGGTGAGGTGAACGAGGAAAAGCTCTGGTGTACACGCCAGAGTTCGCATCACCAGAAGTGGTGTGCAGGACGTATGTCAGACTCTGTGTGCTGCCACTTACAGTGGGGGTCTTTTAGACTTTAAGTTTCTCAAAAAAAAGAACCTGTCACCAAAAATCATCACATAGGGGACTTTTTGCCCCCTATGTGATAAAAAAAGGAATGTTAAGTAAAACTTTTTTCTTATTTTTACTTGAGGTGATTGTAGCCGTATTAGTGCATTTGCAACAGAAACAATTGAGTACTGTCCGTGATACTTTTTTTATTTGCACTAACATACAATTTTGAGGACAAGCTTTCGGGGTATGTCCCCTTCTTCAAAGTCCAAACAGTACTATTACAAATTACAAAGTTTAAGCAGAATGTTAGAAGGGATTGAGAAAAGAAAAAAAAAAAAGGCTACAGATAAGATACATCAACAGCGAGGGGGGGAGATACTACACATGTTGAATATCTATTTACTCGATGCAACCTCGTCTTTTATATTTTACAAAAAATTGGGATAATTTATTGCTTTTTGTGCCCTAAAATTAACTTAAGTGTATTTTTTACTGAAATGTTGCATTTCCTAGACCTTTGTGATATCATGTGACATAAAAAAATTGGAATTACTGCTATTTTATTCTCTAGGGTCTCCGATTTCAGAAAAAATATAATGTTTTGAAGTTTTTTTTTTATCTTCAGACCTTAAATGATTTCTTAAACGTGTGCAAAAAACTTTTGCTGTAATCCTTCCTGTTAAATTGTTTACAAAAGTTAATAAAAACCACTGAAATACAAAAAGTGTGATCTGTCAAGGATTGGTACTACTAACAATGGGTTTAGTGACTGTGATGGTATACCTAATAAACCAGTGGGAAATAAAGTATTAACAAATGGTTTATGTATTGATCAGTGTCAGTTGTTAGCCCAACTGCCCAAGGAGCTTTAGCCAACAGGCAAAGTGAAGCCTTGCAAAGGTTTTGCAAGGGATATTTGCTCACCTTTGTGTGGTTCCCCCCTTGGACTTGGCCCCAGCAAACACTGAAAGAGAAACAACTGACAGTGTTGGTAATTGTGGACAACGTGGACCGTGTAAGTGTATAAATATGAATGTAATTATATTGTCTGTTGTATCCTTGTACGATCTGAGATGTATATCGATATGTTTATTATAGGCGTCTTGTTTTCTGAGCACTTCTGAAGAGATTATGATTGGTCTCGAAAGGTGTTAAGTGCAAATACATGCATGACTCATCTCTGCCTATTCATTGTATAATCACGTCTGGTGATACCGCAATACTTTGTAACTATATGTCTCTTATAAGATTGTATAAATAAACTACGGTTCTCTTTTAAATTGTCATTTGTTAGAAAACTTTTTTGTCTAATGTGTGTCATAAAAGTCCCACCAACAAGAAGGCTTCCCTACTGTAATTGTGGACAAGGTGATTTATTGTTGGAGGATACTATAAATGATGGTATTGATGATATGGAGATGAACAATTCATTGGTAAATGAGCATGATAAACAGTGGTTGATCTCTGGTAATTTGGTTGTCTAGGGCAAGCACAAAAATGTTGTTGGACCTAAAAGACTGTGTTGGTTGAGAGTGTTGGTTAGAACTGGTGTAAATGAGGAAAAAAGTAATTCTTCATTAAGCAAAGGCAGATTCCTACACCTTCAGTACAGGGAGTTGGGGGAGAGGTGATAGAAAAGGCAGAGGACCTCGCAAAAAGACTGTTAAGTCCTGGAACCCAACAGCTAGGCTGAGGATAGAAAAAGTAGGACACTGCTGAGATTCAGGCTAGGGCGTGCCTGGAAACGCACCCGAAAAAAAACGATTGGGCCTACGTGGCTGACAGCTAGCACAGAGGTGCCCCAATCAAGAAATTGAGCTGTTGTGCTCCGCCCCCTACTGGGTCGAAACAAGGGGGGAGGATGTGTGACAGGACAAGATTCTGTCACTGTGAAATTTGTCAGTAAAAGGACACAGGGTGTGCACATTGGCTGAGTGCAGGACTACGGAGTATAGCTGTTGAGTGGAGAAGACTGCTTTTGCAGCTTTCTCCAGGTTTTGTTACTCCTGGAAGCGGTTCTGTAGTTTGGAGATTCCATAGTGTCTTGGGCGGGACGGAATCTCCAACCCAGTGTCTGGGTATTGTGGAGGAACAGCAGAGTGTGTGCCCAGGTGCACACAGGCCTTATAATGGAGGTTTAGGAATACCTCAGGGCTCCACCCAAAAGAGACAGGAGGTCTCTTACAGGAGTCAGAGGGACGGCAGGTGGCAGCCGGAGTATGAAAGTCTCCAAGAGACAGTTAACAGCCTGAGGAGCTGTGTGTGTCTGAGTTAATGGCCTGAGGACTTGGCCAGAGGAGTCCTGTGTGGCTCTAAGCTGTGTGCCTGAAAGAGCTGGTGGTAAGAAGGACCAGTAATTATAGAAACTATAGCAGCAGTGCTGCTGATGAGTAGTCAGTTGGGCTAACATTTTAATTCCCATTATGTATATTTTGCTGGAGAAGAACCCCTGTGTGGGAAACATTGTGTTTTGGACTTTCCATTTTTTCCTTTAATAAAAGTGGGCTACCAAGCCATGAAAAATAGATTATGACTGGCGTGAACTCACTTGCAAATGCATCTACCACTAGAGCTAATCATCCCCGCATGTTACACCCTGTAACCATTCTTTTACAAAATGCAGCACAGCATGCAATTGCATTGAGAACACTGTAATGCATAGGGAGTAAATAAAAGGGGTAAATGCAAACAAATCAAAGTAAATGTAACATAAAAGAAAAATCATACATCTGTTTTCTATAGAGAACACTCCTACTTTAGTTTTTTTTTTACATTACTACATTGAATTTACACTTACTAAAAGGTTCCACTTTGATATGCTTTGCTTCAGTTTCCCTGCACACATAGATGCAATGCCTTAGGACACACCAGTATCGGTATACTAGTGGTCTGCTGCAATTGTGAATGTCATCTGAAATAAAATTGCACCCAATATTAGTTTAAATATAAGAAAAAGGAATGCAAAAACTACCCCAACATTTTAATCCCAAAGCATTTGCTAGATTTCTCCTCTACTTGAGCAGACATTTCTTTTATTTTATAATTACTTTCCCTTCTCTTTATGTTTCATGTAATATGCAGTCACACAACTGTCCCCTCAATACTGCATACCGATAATGTATCCCAAAGCCCAACATACAGTCAGGTCCATAAATATTGGGACATCAACACAATTCTAAAATTTTTGGCTCTATACACCACCACAATGGAACAAGATGTGCTTTAACTGCAGACTGTCAGCTTTAATTTGAGGGTATTTACATCCAAATCAGGTGAACAGTGTAGGAATTACAACAGTTTGCATATGTGCCTCCCACTTGTTAAGGGACCAAAAGTCCCTTCACAACAGTTGGCCAGATCAAGAACACTCTCCAGGAGGTAGGTGTATGTTTGTCAAAGTCAACAATCAAGAGAAGACTTCACCAGAGTGAATACAGAGGGTTCACCACAAGATGGAAACCATTGGTGAGCCTCAAAAACAGGAAGACCAGATTAGAGTTTGCCAAACGACATTAAAAAAGCCTTCACAGTTCTGGAACATCCGATGGACAGATGAGACCAAGATCAACTTGTACCAGAGTGATGGGAAGAGAAGAGTATGGAGAAGGAAAGGAACTGCTCATGATCCTAAGCATGCCACCTCATCAGTGAAGCATGGTGGTGGTAGTGTCATGGCGTGAGCATGTATGGCTGCCAATGGAACTGGTTCTCTTGTATTTATTGATGATGTGACTGCTGACAAAAGCAGCAGGATGAATTCTGAAGTGTTTCGGGCAATATTATCTGCTCATATTTAGCCAAATGCTTCACAACTCATTGGACGCCGCTTCACAGTGCAGATGGACAATGACCCAAAGCATACTGCAAAAGCAACCAAAGAGTTTTTTAAGGGAAAGAAGTGGAATGTTATGCAATGGCCAAGTCAATCACCTGACCTGAATCCGATTGAGCATGCATTTCACTTGCTGAAGACAAAACTGAAGGGAAAATGCCCCAAGAACAAGCAGGAACTGAAGACAGTTGCAGTAGAGGCCTGGCAGAGCATCACCAGGGATGAAACCCAGTGTCTGGTGATGTCTATGCATTCCAGACTTCAGGCTGTAATTGACTGCAAAGGATTTGCAACCAAGTATTAAAAAGTGAAAGTTTGATTTATGATTATTATTCTGTCCCATTACTTTTGGTCCCTTAACAAGTGGGAGGCACATATGCAAACTGTTGTAATTCCTACACAGTTCACCTGATTTGGATGTAAATACCCTCAAATTAAAGCTGAGTGTCTGCAGTTAAAGCACATCTTGTTTGTTTCATTTCAAATCCATTGTGGTGGTGTATAGAGCCAAAAATGTTAGAATTGCGTCGATGTCCCAATATTTATGGAACTGACTGTATACAGTGAAGGAACTAAGTATTTGATCCCCTGCTGATTTTTAATGTTTTGCCCACTCACAAAATAATGATCGGTCTAAAAATCGAATGGTAGGTGTATTGTAACACTAAGACAGAATAGCAACAAAAAATTCAAAAGAAATGCATGTCTAACAAATTATGCACTGATTTGCATGTTCATGAGGGAAATAAGTATTTGATCCCCTTCACAAAACATGACTTAGTACTTGGTGGCAAATCCCTTGTTGGCAATCACAGAGGTCAGACGTTTCCTGTAATTGGCCACCAGGTTTGCGCACATCTCAGGAGGGATTTTGGCCCAATCCTTTTGGCAGATCCTCTCCAAGTCATTAAGGTTTGGTGGGTGATGTTTGGCAACTTGAACTTTCAGCTCCCGCCACAGATTTTCAAACTGATTAAGGTCTGGAGACTGGCTAGGCCACTCCAGGACCTTAATGTGCTTCTTCTTGAGCCACTCCTTTGTTGCCTTGGCCGTGTGTTTTGGGTCATTGTCATGCTGGAACACCCATCCACGACCCATTTTCAATGACCTGGCTGAGGGAAGAAGGTTCTCACCCTAGATTTGATGGTACATTGCCCCGTCCATCGTCCCTTTGATGCGGTGCAGTTGTCCTGTCTCCTTAGCAGAAAAACACCCCCAAAGCTGAATGTTTCCAACACCATGTTTGACTGTTGGGATGGTGTTCTTGGGGTCATAGGCAGCATTCCATCTCCTTCAAACACCTGTGGACAGGTGTCTTTTATACAGGTAACAAAATGAGATTAACAGCACTCCCTTTAAGAGACTGCTTCTAATCTCAGCTAATTACCTGTATGAAAGACACATGGTAGCCAGAAATCCTGCTGAACGACGGGGGCCAAAATACTTATTTCATGAACAGGCAAATCAGTGCACAATTTGTTAGACATGTATTTCTTTAGAATTTTGTGTTTCTATTCTATCTCTCAGTGTTACAATACACCTACCATTCGATTTTTAGACTGATCATTTCTTTGTGAGTGGGCAAACATTCAAAATCAGCAAGGGATCAAATACTTATTTCCTTCACTGTACATTACTGTGTATCCATGACAATCTCATTAAATTTAGGTTGTCCAGCACTTCTAATACAGAAGAGCGGTCACTTCAATTCCTCAAAAAGTAAGTATATCCCAAGTTTAATCTCCCAGACTGTTACCCATATAGGAGTAAATGGATCCAATAGAGCATAATCACTCCAAATGTCTTCCTTATTTATCCTCTTGTCTCCTGTGTATCCTCTCCCCACCACCAAAGAAAAAAATGAAAACTCAATTTTCGCAATACCTTCTATAATATCACTTAAGTATCCTATACGGTGTTCACATGCGTGTGTGACAACATGCATGTAATATCACCAGTGACTCGGGACTTCTTCACTTCTCTTGCCTATATTCTTATCAAACATCAATCTTTACAACACAATACTTTCAAAAAATAAACACCATAGTGTGGTACAGGGATGTTGAATTTATATCACCCGTAGTTCAGGTGAAAGCATTTGGGACGCTGTGCTGCTACCCAATTGCTTTCACACAGCCTACAGTTCCAGCCTCCACCCCCCCATGTGAACCTCCCCCCCCACCCACAATGTGTCCTGGGCTCCGCTTGTCCATCTGCAGGCCTGGGACCGGTTCACTGCTGTCGACTAGAGGAGAGCAGACACGTCCACTCCCCTTCCCTTCCTGTCCTAATCCGGAACTGTCATTATGATGTCACTTCTGAGTACCTGTGGAAAGATTTCCTGGCCATTGAGGCTGGGAAAGAATGTAATACGGTGCAATGTGCACTGCATTACATTCAGTGGAGTACAGAGGAGACATGCAGGGTCTTTTAGACCTTGGATGTCTCAATAAAGGGAACCGGTCACCATAAATCATCACATAGGGGACTATGTGATGGAAAAAAAAGTTGTTTTTTTAAATTGCAAAAAATAAATTTGAGCCCCCACATATACAAACGTAAAAGCACACGTTGTGGTGCCTACGCATGAAAACGTCAATTGCGATACACGTTATCTAACGCTGCACATGCCAGAATGAGAGCAATAATTCTAGCACCAGACCTCCTCCGTAACTCTATACTGATAACCTCTAAGGGACTTTAAAAAGTGTCGCCTATAGAAAATATAGGGTGCTGAAGTTCGTTGCCATTTCATGAGTGTGCACAAATATAAAGGTTTGACATGTTGGATATCCATTTACTCGGCGCAACCTCATCTTTTATATTTTACAAAAAAAATAGGGCAATTTATTGCTTTTTTTTGTGGTCTAAAATTTACTTAAGCGTATTTTTTACTGAAATTTTGCTATTTTATGCTCTAGGGTCTCTGCTTTCATAAAATATATAATGATTGGGGGTTTTGTGTAATCTTCAAACCTAAAAATTATTTTTTAAACTTGTGAAAAAAAACAGCTGTGGCAGCGAAAGGGATAAAGGATAAGCCCAACACTCCCCTTTCCTGATGAGCAGCCAATCAATGCTTATCATACTGCAAGGTCTCTCTCTCCTCCTTGCTAGTGCCCGGGTGCGGTGCTGGAGACAGGCAGGGAGGGGAGGAGGAGATAAACAGGTCAATGTTAAAAATATTAAACGTTTAAGTCGCCATAAAGCCCCTTTTGATTCTAAAAGCACCTCAGATTTAAATACGGTTTTCGTTAAAATGTATTTATTTTTATCTGGAAAAGTAGATTGTCATGAGGGACAAGTGGATTGATACCCCAATTTAGTCCCTTGGACAAGAATTTAAGAGACATGATTAAAAATAAATTTGTAAATGCACTAAAAACCCATTAATCCGTTCCGAAGGTCAGAAAAAAGTAAAAAAAAGTCTTATCTGTTCAAAAAACTCTTTATAAAGTGCTTTTTAAAAGCATAGTACTGTACAGGGACATGATTTAAAAAAATGTAGTAAATGCATTGAAAACCAATTAATCCGTTCGTATTGCGAAAAACAATTTGTAAACCGAGGCATTATTTTCAATGGATTTTCATTCGTAAACCGAAAATTACGTTAAACCGAGGTACGCCTGTATATCCATGAAAATATTCTTGTCAATTTTGCAACACAAGTTAGAGGTTTTCTGTTAACCTGTAGTCTAACTATTGCCTTTGAACCCCTGTATGATTAAGACACATATTCTGTAGAATGCAAAGCTATGCTGAGATATCCTACTCTACTCCAGGGTTTATATATGTCCTGTGAACAAGCTGGCAAACAAAACATAGTAGCACGTGAGTCTGTCTTCATTCTGTATGGGCTGCCTTTGCTGACCCCCTCCTGAACATGATGGTTCTAGCTTCAATACCTGGCACAAGTATGTAGCCAAGCTAGAATCTACATATCTGTTCCTGGTCAATGGCTTTGAGTCACTGTATCAAGTATAAGTTATTACAAGTTATCAGCATGACAGCCTGGGAACCAGCATTTTCAAAAGAGAGTATTGCTGAAGACAGGTAGTGATAAATCTGTGCACACAGTTCTTCACAAGAATACAAAAAACATTTGATTTTAACAGAAAATGTTTTTGGTTATCTAAAACAAATATGATATATACTGTATAATTCCTACTGAGTTGTATTTTAAACTGAATTCCAGATTTACTTTGAATTTAAATAGTTTGTTTGGGCACCAGCTGACCCAAACAATTTCCATTACTGAGTGAAGAGGAGGCTCTACTTAACTGTAGTAGAATCAGCTATATTCAGTAGGCAGGGCTGTGCATCGGAGCAGTAAAGGCGACTTCCCGTCTGCTGCCAGAACAAAATCAAGTCGGCCTGCATGTTCAGAATGAAAACGAGGCTTCCTTTGACTGAGGTGGATATCATGATGTCATCTTCCCACTTCTCAACCTCTGCCAATCAGAGAAAGTATTCATTAATAAAAAAAATAAAGGCTTCTCCTGAATGGCTGAGAACCATTCAGGCCCACTTGATTTATTCCAGCAGCAGACACCAAGTCACCCGTACTGATGCCAGAACATGGCACCGCTTTCTGTATGTAGCTGACACTACTACAGTATAGTATAGCACACACAGCGGCTGCATCAGTTAGTGGGAAATGTTTTTTTGGATCAGCTTGGCCCAGGCAAACTATTTAAAATAAAAGTAAACCTGGAATTCTACTTTAGGGACATAAAAACTAGCAATAGGAGGGAATCAATGGCTGTCAATAAAAACACCATACCTGGGGCCACATGAACCAAGCACTGTTTTTGACACTGCTCAGGTGGTAGCAGGCTTAGCGCATGGTTTGATAATGCATTACACCTGATTCCAGCAAAACACAGGATCACAGAGCTAAAAAGTATTAGGCTCCTCCACATTGTGGCCACACTCCACACTCTTCCAAGTCCAATGGATTACTTCAATGTGGCATAATGGCTATGGAAACACAAGAAAAACATAATATTAGTAGAAATCAGCTAGGAGGCTATTAAGGTAAAGTGTAGCTGGTATTAAGTGGAAGGTACTTAAAAAGCATTTTTCAAATTTTGCAGCCAAATTGGAATAACCATTTTATATTTGTTACATGTTCCCAGTCACATCGCATTAGTCTAAAAAGAAACTGAAAAAATGCTGCTTATTTTTTTTTTTTGTTTACAAACGATTTTATTGTACATAAGTAGACAGTAAAACAACAGCACAGTATGAAAGTGATATTGTCAACAAAAATATGGCACATTTGAAATGTACAATACATAAAAGTATATTAACATAAAAAAGAAGATAGAGGAAGAAAGAAAGTTATAAGTGCATGAGATACATGAATGATAAAATAGATTGAGTGATACATCTATCAACAATATATGTCAGCCATTCCTTACCGAGGATGTTGTCAATCATGCAATAAATGTCTACAATCCTTCCATGACTCCCATTTTTTATCGTATAAGTGCATCTTATCCAGTAGTGTATAATGAATACGTTCCATAAGCATTACAGCGTCAATTCTGTGTAAAACGGAGTCCAAGGGTACAACCTTAGACCGCCAATGCAGGGCAATGGACCATAAAGTGGCAATACATAATGTGTGTAGCAATCTCAGAGTGGCATCAGGGACCCCTGGGATATGAACCCCCAATAAACAGGTCTGTATGGACAACTGCATCGGGTTGCCCGATAGTGAGGTAGCCACCTCAGATATCTTACGCCAGATCAAAGATATGTTCGGGCAATCCCAAAACATATGGACCAAAGTGCCTGTGCGGCCACAGCCCCGGAAACATAAAGGGGATGTTTGTGGAAACATTGTATGTAGTCTGGACGGAGTATAATACCATCTGGTTAAAACTTTAAGGACCGTCTCACGAACCGAAAGAGATCTAGAGCTCTTGCATATATTATCCACCATGGAGTCCCAATCCTCATCCGAAAAAGTGATACCACAATCCTCCTCCCACCTCTGCCTGTACATAGGGGGAGCATGAAAAAGACAGATCAAAAATTGGTGATAAAGATCTGAAATAAGACCCTTACCTCTAGGAGAGTCACGGCTGATACGTTCAAAAAAAGAGATCGGAGAAGACGGGGTAAGGCCAAATTGTGCATTGAAAAAGTGCCTAATCTGTCTATAACGAAGGTACTCACGAAGAGGAACATCAAATAGCACGCGCAGCATATCGAAGGTAATATAAGATCCTCCTCTTTGGAAGTCAGATAATCTGACAAAGGATCGATCATACCACCAACGAAACATGTGAGGGGAAGAAAAGGCTACAACAAAAGTAGGATCACCAAAAAATGAAACACCTGGGGGAATATGAGAGACTAAACTCAGCGTAGCCTTGTATTTGGACCAAAGTGTCAGTGAGTGGGTCACTATAGAGTTATGAAAAGTAAGCGATCGGGGGGAGATTTTAGACCATAAAATTCCCGGTAAATAAAAAGGACGTATCGACTGAGACTCAAACTTGATCCACGGGATTTGAGAGTTAATAGTAGCCCATTGTGATAATTGCGCAAAACGAGCCGAGAGGTAATATAGCCAAAAGTTAGGAAGACCAAGACCTCCCGTCCGTTGTGAACGATACAAAATGGATGAGGCAAAACGTGGATGCTTATTTCCCCAAATAAAATTGTTAATAATCCGCTGAAAATGATCCAAAAACGTTTTTGAAACTGGAACTGGAAGTGCCCTAAAAAGATAAAGCAGTTTGGGCAAAATATTCATTTTAACCGCCGTGACTCTACCCAGAAAGGAGATATGATAACCGTGCCAAATCTTCAGTAGAGTAGAGAGACGTGATACACATGGTGGATAATTAGCCGCAAACATATCCGAGTATCTGGGAGCAAGATTAATCCCCAAATAGGATATCCTGTCCTTGACCCAGCGAAATGGAAAAGAACTACGGAGAGATGCACTTAGGGAGTCAGGAACATTAACAGGCATAATTATCGATTTGGTAAAATTAACGGTGAGACCTGACACTTTAGCAAAATCATTCAATACGACACACAAATTAGGCAAAGAAGTCAACGGGTTAGTAATAAAAAGCATAACATCATCAGCATACATGCTCAACTTAAAATGTGAAACTAATAACGAATAGCCAGAAATATCCGAATGTGATTTGATCGCCAATGCCAAAGGTTCCAACACCAGCGCAAACAAAAGGGGTGAAAGAGGACAACCTTGACGGGTACCTCTACCCAATGTAAAAAAGTCAGAGTTACAGCCAGGAAGCCTTATTCTTGTTTTAGGAGAGTCGTATAGGGCATGTATGCCTGCCAAAAACCCATCATTGAAGCCCATTTTCTGTAGCAAAGAGAACAAGTAGGGCCAAAGAACACTGTCAAAGGCCTTGTTTATGTCTAAACTCATCAACAGAACCTCTTTGGAATGTAAATTGGCATCTTGAATAACGTTTAGAGTGAGACGAATGTTATCAGTAATAAATCTGTCGGGAATAAAACCCGACTGGTCTGGAGGTACCAAAGAGGAGATAATAGGAGCCAACCTGTTCGCCAAAATGCGGCTAAATATCTTCAGATCGTTATTCATTACTGAGATTGGTCTATAGTTTTGTGGCAGACAGTGGTCTTTCTGTGGCTTGGGTATTAAAGACATGTTAGCTAACAACATCTCCTCGGGGAACTTACCCCCCTGTAAAACATCATTAAATAGTGTTATCAAGTATGGAGCCAATATAGAGGTAAAATGTTTATAATAGCCAGCAGTAAATCCATCAGGACCCGGCGCAGTAGAGCGTTTCAGCATTCCCATTGCACATGTTATTTCCTCTAAGGTACATGGGGCATTAAGAGAGGCAATCTGAGAAGGTGTGAGAGCAGGAAGGGGTATAGAATCTAGCCATGAATCTGATAGAGAAACAGAATCCGACTGTGGAGAAGCCAGTAGTTTAGAATAAAAATTTTCAAAAATACCCAAAACTTCCTGAGGTAAAGATGAGATAGCACCTGAATTAGTACGCAATTTATACACATGTGGGGGGCGCAAAGAATGGTTCAATTTCCTTGCAAACATGGTAGATGCTGAGTTGCTATGTAATAGGAACGAGGCCCTCGACCAGCGGAGGGCCTTTTCAGTTTTTTGGGAAAGTAGGGCATTCAGTTCCAAGCGCTTTTGGGACAATAGCTGTTTATTGAGTAAAGATGGATCAGCTACATGGCTTCTATAGTGTGCTTCTAATTCTCGGGTTAAAAGTAGTATCTGCTGCCAACGTTTTTTATTTCTGGCCGAAGCCATAGAGATAAGTCGGCCCCGTAGGACCGCCTTGTGGGCTACCCAGAGTGTGGCTGGGGAAATATCAGGGGTTGAATTAGATTGAAAGTATTCCTTAAGAGATGTAACCACCTCCTGGCGAGAGTCAGTATCAGTTAGCATAGAATCATTAAGTCTCCATGAAAAGGGAGTAGGTGCCAATCCCACAAACGTGATAGATAAGGCCATAATACTGTGATCCGACCAGGGGCTCAAATGAATACTAGCTATCCTAGAATTAGCTAGCAGTATAGGGGTACAAAAGATATAGTCTAGTCTAGCATAAGAGTCATGTGGGTGGGAATAAAATGTGTAATCCCTGGCTCCCGTGTTGTGCGCTCTCCAAGCATCCACCAACTGGAGGGCATCTAGTTTCTTAGTAAGGGATTTTGGGAAAGCTTGGGAAGTGTGCGAGGCGGAACTACGGTCCAGAAGAGGATTTGCCACCAGATTAAAATCCCCACCCACCAATAGATGGGGGGACAAAAGTTTATCCAGTGCACCAAAAAATTAAAAAAAAAAAGTAGCCTGTGCCGAATTTGGTGCATAGACATTAGCAATTGTAAGTTCTCGACCTGAAAGGGTGCCCTTAAGAATAATAAACCTACTGTCTGGATCACGATACACATGTTGAACCTCAAAGGGAAATGAGTTATGTAGAAAAATGGCCACTCCCCTACTCTTGGAGGAATGTAGGGTATAATACCCCTGCCTATAGGATCTATGAAAAAAGGTCGGGTGTTTTGCGGCTGCAAAATGCGTTTCCTGTAATAAGATGATTTTTGCTCCTAATCTTTTATATTGAAGAAAGGCTGTTTTGCGCTTATTTGGCGAATTGAAACCCTGGACATTATGCGAAATACATTGAATTGCCATAATAAACAGAGCTTGCCACTATCATCATAAAAGTACACATTACAAAGATATCCCCTAAAGTTATTTGACATAGAAACCCGCAGGTCTGCATCAGACAGACATACAGGTGGCAGATCCAGCCTAGGGGACCTCCAGACCCCAACATAGGGGTCGTGATGTCCACAGACCGACACAATACCATCCTCATACACTAAAGTTTTGAGAGAAGAGAAAACGAAAAACAATGGAGAAAAAGCTTTAATATCTTCTATATTTGAAAGGGTAACTGAAGAACATGGATCAGGCAGAAAAGTCGTCATACCTGATAAAACAAAAAGGTCAAACATTAAGGGGCCACATGGGCCCAAACCCTGTCTCCTTAGAACATGGAAAACAGAGCTGCCACCCCGCAATCGGGCGGCGACACCTCCGGCCATGTCAGGAGGCAGGGTGGGGTAACGTGTCAAAGAGTAGTACAACCATGAATTAATGGGCGCAATTAGGAGGGTCCAATGACCCTTGTCATACCTTAACTCGTCCAGTTATCAATGCAAGGCACACAAAATATTCAGTATTGCAAAAATATCACAGCAGCAACCACAGAAATATACAACCTGACAATGTAAGAAATAGAGAGCAAAATCCCTGTGTCCCAAATCTTAGTAAAGTCATAAAAAACTATAGATCAGACCAAAGACTATCAAGACAATGAGTATTAGGCAAATGAGAATGGGCCTGTCAACCCGGTTCTTGTCTGACTCTCCTTCTATCCCTCCGTGGGGAAGGGGTATGCCAAATGGGAGAGATACGAGGGGTGGAGGGTGGGCGTTGAGGAGACGGGGCATCCGCCAAGCCTAATTTGGCCAAGATTGCTCTACCTTCGGGAGGGGATGTAGCGATATATGTGCTCCCATTATGTGGAACTATCAGCTTAAAAGGGAAGCCCCACTTGTAGCGGATACGAGCAGAGAACAGGGCAGTTGTAACTTCTTTCATTTTTCTACGCCTCTCCAACGTGGCCGGGGAAACATCAGGATAGATTTGTAAAACCGAGCCCTCAAAGGAGATCGTTGGAGTATTGCGAGCAGCTCTGAGTATTTCTTCCTTGGTCAGAAAATCCTTCATGCACAAGATAATATCCCTAGGCGGCTTGTCAGCAGGAGGTTTAGGGCGTAGGGCTCTGTGGATACGGTCACAAGCAAAAGATCCAGGGTCACGATCTGGAAGGAGTGACTTGAATAACGTGATTATAATTAATGAAAGATCCGACATAGACTCCGGGATTCCCCTGATTCGCAGATTATTCCTGCGATTGCGATTATCAAGATCCTCAACCTGCGCCTGCAGTTGTGAAAAGGCCGTTTGTAAATGATCATGCTCTCTGGAAAGTTCACCATAGGCCAGGCTAAGTTCATCGTGTTTGGTTTCCAAGCGGTCTGTCCTAGAGCCCAGCGTGGCTATTTCCTGAGAGAGAACATTAGTGCTTTTATGCAATTCTGATTGAAATTTGGCGGCTAGTTTGGCGTACATAGATTCCAAGCAAGACTCCAAGTCCCCTTTTGTGAGTTGCTGTGTATTTTCGCTGACCAAGGCCGATAAGGGAACGGTGGTATCCCGTGCGGGATCAGACAGGGATGCTTGCTCTGCATTGACTGGAGACATGCTGCAAATCTCGTGAGCCTTAAGGAGGTATGTCGTGAGGGACTTCTGAGCTTGTCCCTTTTTTTTCTTGGTGGACGGCATACAAAAGAATCTCCCGGGGGTGATCAACTGAAAATTGGAAAGTGAATGGAGATTATAACCCCAGGGGACCTATAGCGCCCAATATAGGTTCAGGGTTGTAGTTACATGGATGCTGTCAAACCCATCTGCAATAACATTATATTGTAAAAATATTCAGCAAGCCTTGAAAGGGTAGATAGAACATAAGTCACAGCAACCAGCAAAAATTTCACTCCGGGGCAGGATGATAGCGCCAGATCCCAGCTCAGGACACAAGAGGGATGGGTGGGAAGCAGGAAACAGAGGACCTCCGATTCTGAGCTCAGGGCCCCGCAGGGAGACACCCCCCGGGGCAGTATCAAGGCCCCAGTAGGCCTCTGAGCCCAGCAAGGGCCACAGATAGAGAAGGAGATGGGCTCTGGGGTTATTAATGTGAGGCCCACTCCCCAAATCACTGTGGGGAGATCATAATGACAGGATGCCGCCTGTACCCCCCACTCACTGTGTCCAGGTGAAAGGAGGCCTCTGGCAGATGGCGTAGGCCGCAAACGTCGCCGCCGCCGTGGGGAGCAGCAACACTCAGCGACGGCCCTCTCTCAGCCTCTGTGAAGCAGAGGACGCTGCAGACGTCCTCGGGTGATCCCCCACAGCCCGGATGGCAGCAGATGCGGATAGGAGGTGCCGGAGCCCCGGCCCACGCGGCCGCACCAGGCCGCGAACGTCCGCCGCCACGAAGGGCGGAAATATCGCCCGGATTCTACCTCCCAGGTATCCGGGATGATACCAGGGCCCTCCGCTGCTCCACTGTGATCCGCTGCTGCACGGATGGCAGCGGATTCCGGAATACGGCGCCGGAGCTCCGGATTATGCGGCCGCTCCGGTCGCCATCTTGGACACGCCCCCTCAATGCTGCTTATTTTTTATTTCTTCTTTGCTGAAAAATCTTAGCTCTCACATTTCCCGTTCTTTCCCACTGTAATGTTAAGGAGCTTTGGGAAATTATGTTGGATTCTGCATTGTAGGTTAATGCACTTGTCATAACATTGCCTTCCCCTTATCTTTACATAGCCATTAATTAACCACTTGCCCTCTAGAGGATTTTCCCCCCTTAATGACCAGGCCTGCTGTAATTCAACTGATAATTGCGCGGTCATGCAATGCTGTACCCAAACGAAATTTACGTCCTTTTTTCCACACAAATAGAGCTTTCTTTTAGCGGTATTTGATCACCTGTGCGCTTTTTATTTTTCGCGCTATAAAAAAAAAAAAATACGAAAATTTTGAAGAAAAACAATATTTTTTACTTTCGGCTATAAAAAAAATATATAGTAAACTCAAAGTTAGTTATAAATTTAGACCAAAATGTATTCTGCTACACTTTTTGTTCACATGAAAAAAATCATTTTTTGCTAGGAAATTAATTTAAACCCCAAACATATATTTTTAAAGCAAACACCCTAGTGAATAAAATGGTAGGTGCTGCAATTTTTATTGTCACATAGTACTTACGCAGCGATTTTTCAAACACAATTTTTTAAAAAAAAAACTTTTAATGCACAAAAACACAATATATTGGCCAATTATTTGGTAAAATATAAAAAAAGATGATGGTATGCAGAGTACATAGATACAAAACATGAGATGCTTTAAAACTGTGCATGCCCCGTGCAATGGCGACAAACTGCATACGTTTTTAATATCCATAGGTAAAGTTTTAAAAGCCTTTACAAGCTACCATTTTAGATTTACAGAGGAGGTCTAGTATTAGAATTACTGCCCTTGATCTGACAATCGTGGCGATACCTCACATGCATGGTGCAACTGCTGTTTCCATACTTGCATAGGGTCAAAGCTCACGAACGCAGGTGCGCGCATGCGCAGGGAGGGGTGAGGGTACTTTTTTTTTTCTTTAAGTTATTTAGATTTTTTTTAACTATTTTAACACGGTCTTCTTTTTTCACTTTTAATGCTATCACAGAGAATGCAAATATCCCCTATAACTTCAATGGGCATTGTCATTTATTCTTTTTTCAGAAATCGGTTTTCTATCAGACTCTAGATATCTCTTCTGCCCTTACATTATCTAATCAAACCAAGATCAGTGTGATCAGATACTTTCCCAATTTACAAATGGCGCGGTTTATATCCTGCGAAACTGATGTGATGAAATGCTCATAGCTTCCGATTTCTTAGGCTATAGAGATGATCGGCACAATTCTGGTCTCCAATCAGCTCTATGGTCAGCTGGCAGAAACACCGGCTGCATTCTCAGGTTCCCCCGATGGCATGGGGCTGCCCGATAAGGCTGTGGAAAGCAGCAGGGAAGGCATTGTCTCCCGCTGCTTGTAAAAGCAATCCTGCAGCTGATAAAAATGATACCAGGATGATGCCTGCAGCAGTAGGCATCATCCTGGTATAACCATTCAAAGTCCAGTGATGTACCAGTACATCGCTGGTCCTTGTTGGGTATATATGCTAGGTTCTTTTTTTTTTTGTTTTGTTTTTTTTTTGTATGCAGCCTGTGGACTGAATGAAAAAAAGAGAAGAAATCTCTGCCAGAAAAAGCGTGTGGTGTGCCCACCATTAGAATATACCGCCCTGCATCCACCCACTTCTAATGGTGGGCACACATTAGGTCACACTTTGCCACATGCGCCAGTTCCAAGACTGAACAAATATGTAAATAGTGGCACGCTTGAATAAAAATTGTCCATGTATAAGTGGCACCCCATATGGAAAAAGGATGACACCAAGTCCCAAACTATCTTGTCATTGCTCCCCATGTAGTCTGGGCATCCGGGGGGCTCCATGTGACTATCTTTTCCCTTGTAAATCCAAAACTTATAAGTATAGCCTGTTGTCCTCTCACAGGTCTTCTACATCTTGACCCCATATCTGGCACGCTTGCTGGGGAGAAATTGTTTGAATGCAAGGTGGCCAGAAAAATTAATGAGGGACTCATCAACGCAGATTTTTTGCTTGGGAGTATAGACATCTGCAAATTTTTGGTTAAGGTGAATTACAAGGGGCTGAATTTTGTGGAGCCGGTCAAATTCAGGGTCACCTCAAGGACGACAGAGTATATTGTCGTTGAAATGCATAAAACACATTATACTCTCATATCTATGCCTGGCCATGGCAGCAGAGAACACAGCATATGATGAATTGGGTCTGTGGACCAGTATAACCGCAATTCATTTTTTTTAGTAATGCCCATGTTGAGGGTTAGGCCCAAAAAAATATAAATTCGAAACCCGTAATGAGTTTCCATGCGAATGGTCTGGCAAGGTTTGAATTTTGGTTGGCGGCGATACATTGTTGTGCATATAAAATGCTTTGATCCACAATCAATGCATAGTTAAATTTGCTATTTCCACCTGAATTCCGGGTTGGGCAGTGAATGGGGGAAGTACAGGTGCTGCAGAATTTGTGGGTTGCCAATCGGAAGGATACTAGGAGCTCTATGGGCCTGTGTGCGAATTCTTGGTGGTTTCGGGACAATACTTGTGCTTGCCACCTCACCAGTTTGTTCTGCACTTATGGGACCACGTCACCAAGTCATACTGCAGTGCTGATATTATTATTATTATAATAATACAGGATTTATAGAGAGCCAACAGTTTAATCGGCTCTTTACAATATAACGTGACACAATACAGCAACAATACAGTTCAATACAAGAGGGTTAGGAGGGCCTGATCCTTGGAGCTTACAATCTAATTGGTATGTGAAAGACCAAGATGTACTAGACCGCTGGTGTCGCCGGTTCACCAAAAAGGTAGCACGGCACTAGTACTGGCACTCTGCTGCATATGAGAGTCATCAAAATTTACCGGCAAGTGCTAACAGAGATCAGGCCTGATTTTGCCAACACTGCGGTTTTGTGTGCAATGTATCAAGTGACAGTGACCTACGGACACTGCACTTGCTGGGGGAGAAGGGGTAAGCGTAGGGGCTAAACGCAGGTGCTGGCAGGTGCCGGGGCTGATCCCGCTAACGCTGCGTTTTTGGGGACGCTATACTAATGTGAATGCTGGTATAGTGCTGATCTGATCAAAGATATTGATCTGTTCAGACACTATACTAGCAATGGAGGTTTATTTTGTATGAGCTTCTTCCTGGCAATCAAGGGGTTAAATGTGATTATTGGTGTACTGACGGGCAATCTGACGCCATCTGGAAGGGGCGTGAAAACCACGGGAGCGCGAAACACACACACACATTATATACACACACACACAGACAATTTTTTTTTTTTTCCTACCATGAATTGGGCTTTCTTTTGGTGCATTTTGATCGCCTGTGCGTTTTTTTTTTCCTACCATGAATTGGGCTTTCTTTTGGTGCATTTTGATTGCCTGTGCGTTTTTTTTTTTGCGCTATAAAAAAAAAAAGCCTGACAAATTTTGAGGAAAAAAACATTATTTTGGACTTTTTGCTATAAAACATGTCCAGTAAAAAAATGTAAAAACCAAATTTCGTCATAAATTTCAGCCAAAATGTATTCTGCGACATGTCTTTGCTAAACAAAAATCCCAATCCGTGTAAATTAATTGGTTTACGTGAAAGTTATAGCGTTTACAAATGGATTTTTTTTATACTAATAGTGGCAATCAGTGACTTATGGCGGCAATCAGCGACTTATGGCGGGACTGCGGCAGACATTCTGACACTGGGGGGGGACGACGACTGACTTGGGGTCACTGACATCCCCAGTGACACCAATACAGTGATCAGTGCAAAAGAAAAAAACAAAAACACTGACACTACTAATGGCACTGGGGAGGAAGGGGTTAACTTCTGGAGACAATCAAGGGGTTAACTGTGTGAGGGGAGTGTTTTACTAGGGGGTGGGGGTGTGTACCTCTCTATTACAAGCTGTCTGGAAGGCTGTGACCAGCAATCCCGGAACAGTGAGCTGAAAGCTAACATGGAGGAAAGCTCCATTGAAAACAATGCAGCCTTCCTCTCTGTCAGTGATGGCCAGCAATCGCTGGGCTCCAGCGGCTAATCACCGGCCGGGACCCGGTGATTGACACCCGCGGCCGCGATCGGTGCCGTATGTATGGCGGGCGCGTGCCCCCTACCCCGGAATGCAGGATCATGTATATATACACACGTGATCCTGCGCACAGGGGCTACCTTGTAGCAGTATATGTACTGCGGGTGGTCCCTTAGTGGTTACGGCAATAGAAGGCTTCCTACTGCATCCTATGAATAAACCTGCCAAAAAAAAAAAAAAACAGTTGAAAAAGGTAAGAAATATTTTCGTTTTATGTATGCTGTGTTAATGGGAACACATAAAACATACAAATCAATGAAAATGAGTGAGCGCTTTAAAGGACGAGCAGCTGAAACACATAGGACAACCAAAAGAGTTCCTCACATAAATGTAAATAAAAGTGCAGCGCTAGAAAAATAACAAAAAATCAAAAATCAACGCACATAAAGTCAATAAAAATAAGTCCACAAAAAAGGGGGGAGGGGGGGGAGGGAGGGGAAAGGCCCTAGGCCAAAAAAAGTCTCAAAAAAGAAGGACGACTTCAAATGCCCATACACACTGATCAGAGGTGTATGCACTGTGGTAGAGATGGAGTTGAAGATGTAGTCAGGGAACAGAGGTAGATGTAATCCCCTGGATCAGTGAAGATCCCCAGATCAAGGAAGCACACGTTCCACAAGACAGCAAGGAAGCAGTCACAGCTCCACCAAAGAATACCACCACTCCTTCACTTCATATCAGCGGCATCTAGGAGGAGATACTCCTCATGAAAAGAAAAGCCCATGGTAAGATATAATAAAAAGCATTTAATGAAATAAAACAGGATGCATCCAGAGTAAGTATATGAAAATGCACACCGCTAGCAAATAAACATGAAAGCTAGCAGTGAAGGCGGAACAAGACTAACCGTCCTGTCAGATGTAGTGGCCGCCGGAGCTCCCCAATGCTCCGACGGCGTGGCGTCAAGGCGTGCGCAGGTTCCTCCTACCTGCGCACGCCTTGACGCCACGCCGTCGGAGCATTGGGGAGCTCCGGCGGCCACTACATCTGACAGGACGGTTAGTCTTGTTCCGCCTTCACTGCTAGCTTTCATGTTTATTTGCTAGCGGTGTGCATTTTCATATACTTACTCTGGATGCATCCTGTTTTATTTCATTAAATGCTTTTTATTATACCTTACCATGGGCTTTTCTTTTCATGAGGAGTATCTCCTCCTAGATGCCGCTGATATGAAGTGAAGGAGTGGTGGTATTCTTTGGTGGAGCTGTGACTGCTTCCTTGCTGTCTTGTGGAACGTGTGCTTCCTTGATCTGGGGATCTTCACTGATCCAGGGGATTACATCTACCTCTGTTCCCTGACTACATCTTCAACTCCATCTCTACCACAGTGCATACACCTCTGATCAGTGTGTATGGGCATTTGAAGTCGTCCTTCTTTTTTGAGACTTTTTTTGGCCTAGGGCCTTTCCCCTCCCTCCCCCCCCCCCTCCCCCCTTTTTTGTGGACTTATTTTTATTGACTTTATGTGCGTTGATTTTTGATTTTTTGTTATTTTTCTAGCGCTGCACTTTTATTTACATAAAACATACAGTTCATCAAATTTGACCAAAAGTGGAAATAAGCTCTAAAGGCTCGATTACAATTGCATTGACTTCATGTTGAAGCAATAGGCGCTTTAATGTATGCTGAAGTTTTTTTTTATGCTCCTGCAATGTTTCGGTAGTGCTTTTTTGAAGCTTTAATGAAGCTTGGCAGATGCCCTGTGTGTGTGTTGATATCTCATACCTGCAATATCTCCAAAGCGAAGCTAAAGCTGAATAAAAGCCTCTCAAAAGCTTCAGGTGCTGTAAGCGAGCTTTGTCATAGACGTCTATGTAGGCTTTCAAACACCACTAAAGTGACATGGGGTATAATTTGTGAAGCGAAGCAAACCAAATGCAATGTGTAAACAGGATTGTAAGCCATTTTATTTAGTGACTGGCGTTCACAGTGCTTTAAAAATAGCGTGTCCACTGCCACGTTTTGAAGCTAATGTAAACAAGCTCTAATACTGTAATTACTGTATAATGGAATGGCTCATTTTCTGTAGGTGAAAAATGAAACTTCTCAATGTCACTAAATGGAAGCATTTTCAGCAGAAGGGTCAGCTGACCAAAATAGCATCAGATTCACATATATTTCAGTGGGTTAAACTTGCATGCTCTGCAAAGCTCTTGTTGATCCTGTTTGGTCAGTACAACCAACACACTACTCCAAGTTTTGGTCCTCAGAAATGTCCAGCAGCTGAACATTCAGCCCTGGTTCATAGCGAATGAGATTTCAAAAGGGTGCAATTTGGTCCTATTTAAAGTGGTTCTAAAGGCTCAAGGTTTTTTACCTGAATGAATTCTATGCATTCAGGTAAAAAACCTTCTGTGTCACATACTCTTTCCCCCCCCCTCCTTATACTTACCTGAGCCCCATTACAATCCAGCACTGTGCACGAGAGCTGCGGCTCCCCTGACTTTGACAGCCAATGGCTCACGCTGTGATTGATCTTCCCAGAGTGGAGGGACAATCAACTCAAGTGACAAGGGAGCAGAGGGTGGGTCCGAGTCCCACTGTCTGTGTCAATGGACTCAGTAGCGGGGCTCAAAAGCGAGCCCGCACGAGTGCTCCCATGGGAATCGGCTTTCTATTGGGGCACTGAACAGAGGAGCCAGGAGTGCCGGTGGATCCAACAACCTTGACATGAAATTTGGCACCTGTTGGGATGAGACACCAGGAGATCTACATTCACGACATTCCACTGCTGGCATATCTAGAGCACAATTTCCAGATGCAAGGCCCTCTCTCCCTGGTCCAGAATTTGAAGGCCGAGGTAATCCACCTGCCAGTTTTCTAAACCTTGAATGTAGACCACAGAAAGAGCAGAAACAAAGCTCCATCGACCAGAGAATGTGAAAGACTTCCAATGCCAGTGCAGAACAACTTGTTTTGCCCTGATGACTGACATAGGCCACCGTCAATCGTACATACACTATATTGCCAAAAGTATTGGGACACCTGCCTTTACACGCACATTAACTTTAATGGCACCCCAGTCTTAGTCCGTAGGGTTCAATATTGAGTTGACTCAACCTTTGCAACTATAACAGCTTCAGCTCTTCTGGGAAGGCTGTCCACAAGGTTTAGGAGTGCGTCTATGGGGAGGTTTCACCATTCTTCCAGAAACGCATTTGTGAGGTCAGGCACCGATGTCAGAAGGCCTGGCTTGCAATCTCCACTCTAATTCATCCCAAAGGTGTTCTAACAGTTGAGGTCAGGACTGTCAAATTCCTCCACCCCAGATTCGCTCACCTATGTCTTTATGGACATTGCTTTGTGAACGGGTGCGCAGTCATGTTGGAATAGGAAGGGGCCATCCCCAAACTGTTCCAACAAAGCTGGGAGCATGAAATTGTCCAAAATGTCTTGGTATGCTGACACCTTAAGACTTCCCTTCACTGGAACTAAGGGGCCAAGCCCAACCCCTGAAAAGCAACCCCACACCATAATCCCCCCTCCACCAAAATGTACACTTTACACAATGCATTCAGGGAAGTACTGTTCTCCTGGCAACCACCTAACCCAGACAGGTCCATCAAATTACCAGACAGTGAAGCGTGATTCGTCACTCCAGAGAACAAGTCTCCACTGCTGTAGAGCCCAGTGGCGGCATGCTTTACACCACTGCATAGCACGCTTTGCATTGCACTCGGTGATATAAGCCTTGGATGCAGCTGCTTGGCCATTCCATGAAGCTCTCTATGTACTTTTGTTGTGCTATTCTGAAAGACACATGAAGTTTGAAGGTCTTTAGGTATTTATGCTGCAGACAGTTGACAACTTCTGCGCACTGTGCTCTTCAGCATGCACTGACCCTGCTGTAATTTTACGTGATCTACCACTTTGTGGCTGAGTTGCTGTTGTTGCCAGTTGCTTCCACTTTGTTATAATACCACTAACAGTTGACCATGGAATATTTAGTAGCAAGGAAGTTTCATGGATGGAGCGACCCATTCTTTCACAAAATGTTTGTAGAAGTCTGTATGCCTAGATGCTCGATTTTATACACCTGTGGCCATTGAGGTGATTGGAGCACCTGAATCTAATGATTTGGAGGGGTGTCCCAATACTTTTGGCAATACAGTGTAGCTGCAGGACATGGATAGGTAACTGATATTCATGGCAACAGGCCAATGAAGAGGAAGAAAGGACTTGGTGCTCAGCAGAAATGGAGACCGAAGCCACCAGAGGAAGAAGGCCCAGACAAACTAATGGAATTATTCCGGTCCACTGATGAAGGGGACTGGCCCCACTTGGTAAGAATTTTCATCTGATGAACTCGAGTGTGGAACTGTACTAGCGTGACTGCCTCATGGTTAAAACCATAAGACCCAAAATCTGTAGCAGAATCGCAGAGAGGGCCATCTGCAGGGCAGAAACAACCGAACTGAAGTCCGGAGTTCCCAAACTTTTTCCAGCGGGAGAAACACCTTGGCCTGTGCAGAGTCCAGAATCAGACCCAGATCAAAGTGAAGGGCAATTTTTGATGTCTATGGAGGTCAGGCAATCCCCCTAAAGTAAAGAAGCCACTACACAACTGACGGATTCTATCTTGAATTTTTGAACCTTCACAAAAGGTGTTGAGAGCTTTGGAGGTCCAGAATCGGTTGAACCCCATTGCTCTTCAATACTGTAAACAGATTACAGTAGAAACCCCTGAACCTCTCAGTGACCAAGGAACTGGAGTGATGACATCCTGATGAAGCAAGCCCTCAACTACTGTATTAGGTAAAGGTCATGCAGTCAAGACTGTGAAAGACTGATATTGGAAGAAAATAATTTGTCTGGTAGATAGAATTTCTTTCCTGTCTTGTAGCCTAACATGATCAGTTCACAAACCCATTTGTCAGTGGCTGTATCTTGCCACTGCTCCATCCACTGGGAGGAAGAGGAAGCTTCATGGGGGTTTTGCATGCTCAGCAATGGGAAGCGCCACCCCCACACACAGAGCCTGGTCATAGCCCATGAGCCAGCAGGAAAAAGCATAAACAAAATGCCACCACAATGCAGCTCCACCAAATGGCTACTGCTGTCCAAGACATCACTAAAATAGCACCCGGAACTCTGGAATAAGGCAGGAGCACCCACATGTCCCCCAAGGATTATTATTATTATTATACAGTATTTATAAAGCGCCAATAGTTCGCTCAGCGCTGTACATTACAAAGGGGGACAGAACATGTGACAGAACAATACCAATACAATGCAAAACATGAGGGGATCGAGGGCCCTGCTCTTTCAAGCTTACAATCTAGGAGGGAGGGGATGGTGGCACAGGAGGAGATAGCTGTGGGGGATGGAGTGGTAGGAAGAGTGGAGGAGGTCGGCAAGTTAGCAGGGGGCGGGGTAGGCTTCCCTGAAGAGATGGGTTTTCAGGGTGCGCCTAAAGGAGAGGAGAGTAGGTGATAATCTGATGGGTTGGGGCAGGGAGTTCCAGAGGATGGGTGACACCTTGGAGAAGTCCTGGAGGCGGGCATGAGAGGAGGAAACCAGGGAACTAGAGAGAAGGAGGTCTTGTGAGGAGCGGAGTGTGCGTGCTGGGCGGTACTTGGATATTAGGTCAGTGATGTAGTTCGGGGCAGTATGGTGGACAGCTTTGTACGTCAGCGTTAGGATTTTGAATTTGATCCGTTACGCAATCGGAAGCCAGTGTAGGGATTGGCAGAGGGGGGTGGCGGAAACGGAGCGGTTGGAAAGGTGAATGAGTCTGGCAGCCGTATTCAGGATGGACTGAAGCGGGGATAGCCAGCGGCGAGGCAGGCCAGTGAGGAGGGAGTTGCAGTAGTCGAGTCGTGATATGATGAGGGAGTGGATGAGCTGTTTAGTGGTTTCTGGAGTTAGGAACGTGCGGATTTTGGCGATGTTGCGGAGGTGGAGTCTGCACGAGTTTGTTAAAGAGTGGACTTGGGGCTGGAAGGATAGGTTGGAGTCCAAAATGACACCAAGTACTCTGGCCTGCGGGGCGGGTTTGATGGTGGCGTTGTTGGACATGATGGAGAAGTCAATGGGGGGTGGTGTCCGGGCTGGAGGGAAGACAAGAAACTCTGTTTTGGAGAGGTTCAGTTTAAGGAAGTGGAGCGACATCCAGTCTGATATGTCGTTCAACAGGTGTGTGATTCGGGCGGAGACCGAGGGGGTGAGGTGGGGGGTTGAGAGATAGATTTGTGTGTCGTCGGCATAGAGGTGGTAGTTGAAGCCGTGAGAGTGTATGAGTTGGCCAAGGGAGGAGGTGTAGATGGAGAAGAGAAGGGGCCCGAGGACAGAGCCTTGAGGGACCCCAACAGAGAGGGGGAGTGAGAGGGAGGTGGTGGCATTATAGGTAACGCTGAAAGAGCGTTGTGACAGGTAGGATGAGAGCCAGGAGAGAGCAGAATCTCTGAGGCCGAGGGAGTGTAGTTTTTTGAGGAGGAGGGGGTGGTCGACTGTGTCAAAGGCCGCAGAGAGGTCAAGGAGTAGGAGCACTGAATAGTGGCCATTAGCTTTGGCGGTTAGCAGGTCGTTGGAGAGTTTGAGTAAGGCAGTTTCGGTGGAGTGTAGGGGACGGAAGCCGGACTGTAGGGGATCGAGGAGGTTGTTGTCGTTGAGGTGAGAGCATAGGCGGGCGTAGACTAGGCGCTCGAGGAGTTTAGATGTAAATGGGAGCAGGGAGATGGGTCTGAGGTTGTTCGGGTCATTGGGGTCCAGGGAGGGCTTTTTAAGTATGGGGGTGATGTGTGCATGTTTCAGAGGGGAAGGGAAAGTGCCGGAGGAGAGGGAGAGATTGAAGATGTGGGTGAGGGAGCGTAGGATGGAGGGGGAGGGAGGTTGTAGGAGTTGTGAGGGGATAGGGTCAAGGGGGCAGGTGGTGAGGCGGGCATCAGAGAGGATCTTGGAGACTTCTTCGATGGTAGTAAGGTCAAAGGTGCGGAGTGTTGGGGGAGCTTCAGTATGAGGAATGTAGGGTGGGGTGGGAGAGGAGGTCAGAGCAGTGGTGGGGCCGTGGGAGAGGGGTGTAGAGGGGGTAGCTGAGTGAGGGGGAAGGGGGTTGGAGGGAGTTTGAGCAGCGACGAAGTCCCTGTGGGTTATGTCGAGGGGGAGGGGGGATGAGGGGGTAGCTGTGTGAGAGGGGACGGGTTGAGAAGGCGTGTGAGTTGCGGCAATGTCCTTGCGAATTGTGTCAATCTTGTTTTTGAAGTGATTGGCAATCTCAAGGGCAGTGAGTGCGGTGCTGGGTGGAGGTGGGGGTGGCGAGAGTAGAGAGTTGAAGGTGGAGAAGAGTCGGCGAGGATTGGAGGAGAGGGCCTTGATGAGGGTCAGGAAGTAGGCTTGTTTGGCAGTATGGAGGGAGGAGGTGTAGGTGTGGAAGGCAGATTTGTATCGGGTGAAGGCTTGTTGGGATTTGGTTTTGCGCCATAGTCGCTCCAGGGCACGACTGTGTCGTTTGAGGGTTTTGGTGTAATCAGTCTGCCAGGGCTGGAGCGGTCCGGGTCTGATGTTGCGTGTGGTTAAAGGCGCTAGTGAGTCAAGGGCTGTTGACAGCGCATTGTTGTAGGCGGTCATAGCCAAGTCGGGGCAGGACAGGGGGAGGATGCGGTCATGGAGTTGATCAACTGCGGAGTGGAGGGAGGCAGGGTTAAGGTTGCGGAGGTTACGGCTGGTAGTAGTGTGACATTTGGAGGGGTAGGCGTTGGAGGACGAGGAGATAGAGAAGGTAATCAGGTTGTGGTGAGAGAGAGGGAAGGGGGTGTTAGTGAGGTTGTGGGAAGCGCAGCGGTTGGAGAAGACAAGATCAAGGATATTACCGTCGGAGTGGGTGGTGGATTGTATGCACTGTGCAAGTGCAAAGGAGGAGGTTAAGTGTCCGAGACGGGCTGTGTCCGGGTTGTCGAGGTTGACAGGGATGTTGAAATCCCCAAGGATGATAGTGGGTATCTCAGAGGAGAGGAAGAAGGGTAGCCAGGAGGAGAAGTCTTCCAGGAAGCGGGGTATGGATCCAGGAGGCCGGTATATCACAGCAATCTTCAGGGGGGTTGGGGAGAATAGTCGGACGCAGTGGGCCTCGAAGGAGGAGAAGGATAGGGAGGGGGGGTTTGGGAGGACTTGGAAGGTGCTCAGCGGTGACAGGAGCAGGCCAACCCCACCACCTTTACGACCGTTGGGGCCTGGGTGAGTGGGTCCAGGTGAGACCGCCGTAGAAGAGTGCAGCAGGGGAGGTAGAGTCAGTGGGCTGGATCCAGGTTTCCGTAATCGCCAGGAGGTTGAGGGAGCGGGAAACAAAGAGGTCGTGGATGGCGGTAAGCTTGTTGCACACCGATCGGGCGTTCAGGAGTGCACATGAAAACGGGGGGGAGATTTTAGGGAGCAGGGGGACAGATACTAAGTTGCGGGGGTTGCGGCAGGACGTGGAGGCGGGAGGGTTTTGTGCGGGTGAGGGAGGTGGTGGAGGGCCAGGATTCGGGGAGATGTCCCCCGCGGTTATGAGGAGGAGAAGGGTGAGAAAGGTGGCATGGGAGCGGGATGTGCAGGAGCGTGAGAAACTACTAGTGGAGGTGTTCGGGTCAGTGGGAGAGTGGAGTAATAGGAGAAGGTGGTAGGTGCCATAGAGGGGTGAGAGAAGCAGTGAGGGCACAATATACAAATGTTTGGGAGGAGCAGAGGGATATAGTGAATGGATTTTGGGAACAGAGGAGAGGAAAATGAGAAGGAGGAGTGGAAGAGGCATTTTGGGGAGGTGATGAAAGCAATAGTAGGGAGATGACAGCAATGAGGGGTAGATGTACAAGTTTTGGGGTGGAGCAGAGGGGTAAAGAAATGAGATTTGGGAACAGAGGATAGTAATATGAAGAGGAGAAGAGGGCGTATTATATAAAAGGTACACTGAGTGGAACTCAGGTATGTAAAAGATATTTCCCAGGGTGTTTCCTTGCAGTCTGTCCAGCATGCAGTAGAGTTTCTTGCTGTTGTTGTGTCTTCCTGCTGCTTAAGCTCTCCTGCTTTAGTTCAACTGCTGTGTTTAACTGCTCTGCACTCATTCAAAGCCGCTCTCCATCATAAGCAGCACCCCCATCAGAGACTGTGCCCCCCATCAGAGATCTCCCCCATGAGCTGAACTAAATTTATAGGGAGATGCTCAAATGAGCATTCAACTCCGCCCCAATTAGAAGCTGATAAGGCTCACATGAATAGGGGGGGATGTTTCTTAGGAACCAGGCCACAGTCATAAACCTGAGTGCGCCTAGAGGTGAGGACAAGTCAACAGATACACAGATATAATTACAACATTTGTTGAGAATTTAACAGGAGTCAATGCGTTTGTCTGGTTAAGAGTGGAGGTAGCAGATAAATGCAGTTACCCAGAGAAGAACAGCAGGAGTCAATGCGTTTGTCTGGTTAAGAGTGGAGGTAGCAGATAAATGCAGTTACCCAGAGAAGAACAGCAGGAGTCAATGCATTTGTCTGGTTAAGAGTGGAGGTAGCAGATAAATGCAGTTACCCAGAGAAGAACAGCAGGAGTCAATGTGTTTGTCTGGTTAAGAGTGGAGGATAACACTAGGGCACCCTGCAAGCGCCAGGTACCCAGAGCTGCAGGAGGGCAATCATCTAGATGTGGGTACACAAGGAAGGAGGAGACCCAGGTATGGCCGACCAGTCCCAAAGTCTGCACAACAGAACAGGTAGACACATAAAAGGGGCACCCACCACCCACCTCCAGGATAGCAGGGGGGAGGGGGTGATACATCACTCAGAGAGAAGGGGTACCTCCCTTCAGACAGTCCACCTCTCACTGAGGTGGGATCCCTTTAAAGGATCAGGTGGCTGGAGGCAGACACAAAAATATAAGTGACATAAATGTTACATCACTATCACTTTCAGCGGAGGGGGGAGGGGACCCCTATAAAGTCTCCTAGAAAACTTTTATATTACAGCCGGGAGCCAGATGAACAGAAGGAGCACAAGCTAGGAGCACAAACAAGGCAAAACGAAATGAGCACCAGTCCAGAGAGCTAAAGTAGTTCAGCTTGTCAAAGTTGTTGTGACTTTGGCCCATCACCCAGTAGACCACCTGAAACTTTACAATCAAAAGGGGCAGTAGTGATGAGCAGTGTTTTTCTGGCCATGCTTTTCGCAGATCAATCCTCTCAAAAGCATCTAGAAAAACCTTTGCATAATCAGTTGGCAACATCTTTTGCATAAAGTCAGTTGGACTAATTGCACCAGGGTTGCTGTAGGCAATGGCACACCCCAATTTTAAACAACCACTCTTTCTGTAGCTAGGGTTGACTTTAGCTCAGGCTGATTATCTCTCAAGGATTAGCCTGGTCAGAATGTCAGTTTGTAAGGCCAGACAAGCAAACTCCTTGCGTATCCACGCAAACTGCAAATTTAAATAAAAATATATTTTAATAATAATTCTGGGACCTTGGCTGGTACATATTAAAAAATTATAATTATAGGTGTTACCTTGGGGATGTGGAGAACACATTAAGGTAATTAAGCTTGCAGTGGTGCTGTAGAACTAAGAATGCCAACAATGACAAGTATGGTCTTTTTTTTTGTTGCAGTTTGTAGTCAACATTTTTTAGTGCTGCTTGTACAGGTCAGTCGAATGATCAAGGTAATTTGACGCTTCTGAATCTGTTTCTTTAATATCTGAGTAACTAACCATCACAAATCCTGTTTTTTACTATGTAATATACATGCCATGGGCAGGAAGACCAAACAAATGAATATACGGCACCCTCTAGTGTTCATGAGGGAGAATAGCCAATATATTCTGCAGCAAACTAGTATTGTAACCCAATTCTGTAATAAAATATTCTTCAGAAATTTAAAATCTAAAGATATACTCTTCTAGCTATTTTCCTTGCAAAGAACAGGTAACCTGCATGTGTAATATGTCTGTGGAACTGAAAAGTAAAATAGTGTTAGTATTTATGTTTTATCTTAAAACAAAGCTGGACCCACTCAACTAAGGGCCCATTCACATGGGGAGATGACATGCTTGCCCCCTGCCAGGTGTTGTTTGCATCCCCATGCTTGCATCTTATTGTTCTCTATTAGGACGTGTGGCTAAAGGACACAGCCACTGTTTCCCAATATGACATGTGGGTCATATAGAGCTCTATAATCACCCTGTGTGGATTTAGGGACCCGGATGTCATATTGGGATGCAATAGCAGTAGTGTCCATGCAGCTGTGCGCCCCAATAAAGAACAATGGGATGCTGGCACAGAGAGTGCATCCCTGTGCTGGGAAAAATGGCCCTGCATGAAGGTCGCATGTCATGCACTATGGAATCTTGAGAGTTGATTTCTGTTTTCATAAATGGTTGCTGTTTCTATAACACTCTGGTCACATCAAAGCTGATTTTGAAATTGTGCAACTTACAGTGAAGTCGCACGATTTCAAAGTCAGGTGACTTGCCGATTTGAGGTGCAATTTGCAAGACATCTGTCAGAGCCTGGGCCTTCTGCAGTGAGAGGCAATGTTTCTTCTCACTGAGCTACCTGGGATGCTGGAAACACTCTGCCTGATTTATTGGACAATCCTGCCTTGTGCCTTGTTGAACCTTGAACTCCTTGCTCCTCCCATGAACTTCCTGATAAAAGCCGTGTCCAGGCACTTCCTCCTTGCCAGATTATTGTGCCTTCCCAGCCAATATCCCGCTCATCGTTCCTCCTGCCGTCTACATCTTCGCTACCGACCTTTGGCTTGCCAATGACTACGATTCCGCCTGATCCTCATCTGCTACCATTTGTGACCGACCCTTGGCTTGTGACTGACTCCGCTTCTGTTTGATCCCTAACCTGTTTGATCCGCTACTGGTTTCCAGTTTGCTCATTCCCTGGTGGGGTGATCCTGAGATCTGCAACCTGGTATTAACATGCAGCCAAATCCTTCTCCACCACTAGGAGCTCTGGTGAAAACCGGTTAATACTTAGACTCCGCACCTCAGGTGAGCCTGTGCTATTTCCCAGGGTGACCCTCTGATGTACCGATCCTGCTGGTTTCAGGTAAGCCTTTTACTGCTATAGCAACTGGTCTCTGAATCTGACCCAGACAACATCTGACACAGTTGTCTATGCAAATCGCACCAAAAATAATGCATGCACAACTTTAGAAATCAGTGCGGCTCCGACCAAGTTGGAACCGCACCGATATGACTGCTCTAATAGCGGACAATAGGGTGCGACTTGGCATACGATTTGCAAATCGCATACCAAGTTGCACCCGATGTGAACGTGGTGTAAAGGCTTTTAACACAGTTATGCTGTATGACATGCTCCGTGTAGATAAATTCCAATTCTAAATAAACAGTAGACCCCCCCTCCCATCTGATTGCTGGGTTAAAAAGAAAGAAAAAATTATTTGGGGTGGATTTAGGCTCCATCTTTTTTACTTTATATTAGCTACTTCCTGACTGTAGCCTTTTTTTATTTTAGTTTATAACCCTCAGTGACCAAGGTAGATTTTTTATCTTAAAGGATAAGTTCACCTTTGGAACATATTACATGTTCCACCAACTGCGACCCCTCCCTCTGACAGGAAACTTCTCCCCGTACTATCTGTCAGATTTGAAAACAGTGTGGCCATGCAGAGCTCCACCCACACGGCCGTGTCACTCATTCACAATGTTCTGTGAATGAGTGCCTACAAATCCCGAAAGCCTTACCAGCTGTGGGCTTGTAGTTTTCAATTAACTACCACGGTTGTTCATTGAAGCTTCCTGTCAGTATATCGGCTTGCTCGTACATCCCACGTGGCAAGCAGATATTCTGGCAGGTCTGCAGGGGACCAGCATGGCAGCAGCAATCTACTGCAAAAAAATGTGCATTTATTATTTTTGTCCAAAAGGTGAATTTAGCCTTTAAAGATGCATGGGTTTGGTACAAAATAACTAGCTTTTTATGAGAACAAAAGTCTACCCTGATAAACGAATTTTAATGTAAGTATAATCAAGTGACGAAGCAAATGAATAAATAATGCACAATAACATATGTTAGATAACTCCGTCCTTATAGTAAAGTGATTAAGTGCAGGTGTTCCAAAAGTCCATGATCAAGAATAAACGTGCCTCTTGTGTTGTTGTGAATGTACAAACAATGCACTAACCAGAAAGCGCATTAATTGCGCATGGAGCAATTAAGACCTGCTCCTGGTGCTCTGGACTTGTGATACCAGGCAGATGTCATCAGCAAGTCGGCCACTAGATGTCATCAGTCTAGGTGTATTCTTAAGCATTCCACCAGGGCCATCATCAGCAGGAGAAGGGGGAGTCATATAACATCCAAATCCTCAGGAACCTTCAAAAGCGGGCTCACATGGAAATAATGAGCCCCAAGAAAGCTTCTAATAGTGTAGTAGGTCTTGAATGGTCAAAATTCCAGCATAAAAAGAAAGATAAAAACTTACATCCGTATCTGATATATCAACCAATCAGGATGGCCTTGCGGTATATCCACACAGGTCAGGGGCACCTCTCTGACGCGTTTTGTGTAAAAACACTTCCTCAGAGGGAGTGTGCCCATGCTGTGTGAGTTCTATATATAGTAAATACAAAATTGGCGCACATTAGTGCACGACCGCGTCACCCATCGCGGTTCGTGCATGCGCAGTTGCGAAAACGTGGCCATTTTCTTGGAGGTTTAAATAGGTAACCGAGAAGGGCTTTCGTGCATGCGCAGTGAGCGCTTTTCGGCCATTTTCCTTGTGATTAATCCAATAGACAGAGAGAGGCATTCGCGCATGCGCAGTGAGCGATCGCGGTTGCCATTTTGTCGGTGCCTCAGTGCACATATACCAGCAAGGTAGTAATACATATATACATATGAAGGAAGCAAGGGAACAGCAACAACCTCTCCTTATTAAACAGCGGCTTCCTACTTTGCTATAACCTAATACTATATTTGATGGTGGGTGAACTTATATTCCTATAAATAAAATGATAATTAAATAGTATATTAGATAAATTAATAAAGCTTAAAAGTGGTGCTATCTAGTGGTTATTCAAAAGATCGTTCAGACATTCCAGTTCCATTATATAGGTTAAGCTTGCATTAATTAAAGATGCATCCCAGTCATATATAGCGTGTGAAGAACTAAAATGAAGGTGGAATGTAATGAACTTCACAATAATACAAAATCAATCAATAGAAATAAATATCATAAATAAATGATCATAATTTGTACACAGTAAAATGGATGAATCAAACATCCTTCAGTGTTAAAAAGTGATAATTGCCGTTTAGAATCGATAATAAAACATATGGGGTCAAAATTTCTTCAGACCCTCATACATTCATAAAAATGGATATATCCAAGTTAAGAACAAACATACAATCTATAATATAATTATTGTATACAAAATATGGTATAAAAAGTGATATACTTTTAAAACAATACTTCCATAAAAATCTGATATTAAACGAATTTCAAGTAGAAACAGGCCCCGTAGTATGAAAACTTATTTCATATTCCAATAGAGATAAAAATATATTATAAATAAAACTCATAATACTACAATAGACCAGGATGTTGTATATTTAGCTGGTATCAATAAAGCAACTGATATCTAGCTCTACATTCAAGCCATGTGGTGCTTGAGTGTGTAGCAGGTAGATCCACTTCGTTTCTAACATTGAAACAGCTCTTTTTGTGCGTACCTCTCCAATTTTTATTAATTATGTCAATACCTGTAAATTTCAATGTATGCGGATTCCTGTTATGATGTTGGCGAAAGTAAATGGAAACAGAATGTTCCTTAAAACCCTTTTTAATGTTTGATAGGTGCTCACGCAACCTATCTATCGGTCTCCTCGTGGTTCTTCCACATATTGCTTACCACATGTGCAATTCAAGAGATATAATTCATGGGAGCTATAGCAGGTGATAGTCGATTGAATATCATAAGATATACCAGTCACATTCAAGGTGAAAGTTTTTATAGGTTTCTTATGTATGCCATTAAAAGGTACATAGCATACACCTATTACAGGGGAAGAAACCCATGGTGTTGAGAAAACTAAACGTCAAGGGTTTAGGGGGGTTAACTACATTAGGGGCCAGCATATTTCTTAATGTTGGCGCTCTCCTGTACGTAATTTCCGGTAAGTCTGGTAGAGTTTCACCCAATACAGGATCATTCTTTAAAATGTTCCAGTTCTTTCTAATAATGTTGGATACTTCCTTATGCTGTGTCGAGTAACTGGTAATGAAGGGACAGCTCCTCTTTGATTTGACTTTGTTTTTGGAAGTCAGGAGGTTCGTTCTGTCTGCATTGGCCACTTTGTTGATTTCTCTTTCTAGAGCATTTACGTCATAGCCTTTTTCAATAAACCTTTCCTTAAGAATATTGGCCTGAGTTCTATAATCCTCTATTTTAGTACAATTTCTCTGGACATGGAGAAATTGGCCCCTTGGTATGTTTTCTAGCCATCTTGGTTTAGGAATATAGCTGTTCCTATCTGTCATTTTAAAGAATGTTTTAGCGGAAATGTATGTCCCATTCTTACATAAAGTCAAGTCTAGGAAATTGATCTCTCGGTTACTATGCTGAAAAGTGAGTTTAATATTTTGGCTATTATAATTGAGGGTGGTGAAAAAATTATTTAACGTGAATTCATTACCATCCCAAAGAAGTAGGATATCATCTATAAATCTTTGATAGAAGATTAGATGGGGCCAGTCTCTCGAATATATTATATCCTCTTCCCATCTTGACATAAAGAGGTTCGCTAGACTCGGCGCGAACTTTTCACCCACGGCAACTCCAGTCAACTGTAAGTAGTATTTCTCATTAAACCAGAAGTAGTTGTGTTTCATGGCAAATTCAAGTACTGTATTTGCCGGCGTATAAGACGACCCCATACTTTTCCTGCTAAAATGTAGTGTTTGGGCTATACTCACCGTATAAGACTACCCCTCTTCCAATGCACATCAGTGGGAGGAATAGTGCCCCATCATCGGTGTCAGTGGGAGGAATAGTGCCCCATCATTGGTATTAGTGGCAGGAATAGTGCCCCATCATTGGCATTAGTGGCAGGAATAGTGCCCCATCATTAGTATCAGTGGGGGGAATAGGTGCCCAATCATTGGTATCAGTGGCAGGAATAGTGCCCCATCATAGTATCAGAGGGGGGAATAGGTGCCCCATCATTGGTATCAGTGGCAGGAATAGTGCCCCATCATTGGTATCAGTGGGAGGAATAGTGCCCCATCATTAGTATCAGTGGGGGGAATAGTGTCTCATCATTGGTGTCAGTGGGAGGAATAGTGTCCCATCATTGGTGTCAGTGGGGGGGGGGGGGAATAGTGCCCCATCATTGGTGTCAGTGGGGGGGGGGGGAATAGTGCCCCATCGTTGGTGTCAGTGGGAGGAATAGTGCCCCATCATTGGTGTCAGTGGGAGGAATAGTGCTCCATCATTGGTATCAGTGACACCAATGATGGGGCACTATTCCTCCCACTGACACCAATTACACTTGCTGACCCTGTTCTAGTATGGTGCTGCTGCAGCCAGCATATGTGGTTGCAGCAGCACCTCTACACTGAACACTTACCTGCTGCTCCTGCACTCGATTTTCGCGGGGCTGCTCGGCTCCGCCCCCTCGTCGCTGATTGGCCGCCTGGGTGCCTTTCCTGAGCTACAGTTCTGGCGGCCAATCACCGGTGAGGAGGCGGAGCCGAGCAGCCACATCCAGTGGCCGAACTGAAGGAGCAGCCGCGCTTCCTGGACCGGATCGTCTTGGGACCGGAGCCAGGTAAGAAACAGCCCCTGCCCACCTCTGTACTTAAGTGTCACTTGTACTTAAGTGTCTTCATGTTTTATGTTGCTATACAGTACTCACTTTTCAGCATAGTAACCGAGAGATCAATTTCCTAGACTAGATCTGGTTAGTGCATTGTTTGTACATTCACAACACAAGAGTCACGTTTATTCTTGATCATGAACTTTTGGAACACCTGCACTTAATCACTTTACTATAAGGACTGAGTTATCTAACATATTTAACATAGGTTATTGTGCATTATTTATTCATTTGCTTCGTCACTTGATTATACTTACAGTAGCGCTGCATACTTATGAATTTTGATTTCTGAGGAACATAGAAAATTGTCATCTGTCAGGCTTCGTTCACACCATATATGCATAATAACAGATGGAAAAAAAAAATGTTCAGATTTGACTTGCACAGAATATTTTGGGCTTGTTCACACCATGTGCAGAGACGTGTCTTTTTCTAAACAAAGATGTCTGCAAGGACACAAAGAAAACAACCGTTTTCAATGTGCCCAGTTCACACCATACCACTGCTCCCATGTGCTGTATTTGGAAACCTTTTTGTATTTGCCAATACAAACCTGCAAGTCAGCTATACTGAGAGCAACAATTCCACACAATTATGCAATGTAAGAGCTGTGAAAATGTGGAATAGACTCCCTCAAGAGCCGTTTCTGGCCAGCTCAGTAGATCGTTTTAAAAAAGGCCAAAAGGCCTGGATTCTTTTGTAAATTTACAAAATACAACTGAATACTAATATTTATAGATAAAGTAAAGTTGATCCAGGGAATATCCAATTGAATCCTGGGGAATCAGGAAGCACTCCCCCCCCCCATAATTGGACTATGCTTTGTTTCTTTTGCCTTCCTGTAGAGCAGCGGTTCTCAACCTGGGGGTCGCGACCCCTTTGGGGGTCGAACGACCATTTCCCAGGGGTCGCCTAAGACCATCGGAAAACACATATTTCCGATGGTCTTAGGAACCGAGACACCGCTGCTCTGTCTCGCGATCTGTGGGCGGGATGATATGCTGCCCCTGTAACCTGGCCACACCTCCGGGATCACTCAACAGCTCCGCCTCCTCGCCGCTGATTGGCCACCGGAACTGTAGCTCAGGAGAGGCACACAGGCGGCCAATCACCGGCGAGGAGGTGGAGCTTGGAGAGGAGGAGCCGAGCGGCAGAGCGCGCAGATCGAAGAAGATCGAGGGAGCTGCAGGACCGAGTGAAGAGGAGAGAGGCCAGAGAAGGAAGACAGCTGACAGGTAAGTGCAAATTTTGCTTCTGCAGGCTGTAGATGGGAGAGGGAGAGAGCGAGCCCAGGCTGGAGCAGGGGTCAGCAAGGTAAGTATCATTGGTGTCAGTGGGAGGAATAGTGCCCCATCATTTGTGTCACTAATACCAACGATGGGGCACTATTCCTCCCCCCACTGACACCAACGATGGGGCACTATTCCTCCCCCCACTGACACCAATGATAGGCACTATTCCTCCCCCCACTGACACCAACGATGGGGCACTATTCCTCCCCCCACTGACACCAACGATGGGGCACTATTCCTCCCACTGACACCAACGATGGGGCACTATTCCTCCCACTGACACCAACGATGGGGCACTATTCCTCCCACTGACACCAACGATGGGACACTATTCCTCCCACTGACACCAACGATGCGGCACTATTCCTCCCACTGACACCAACGATGGGGCACTATTCCTCCCACTGACACCAACGATGGGGCACTATTCCTCCCACTGGCACCAATGATGGGGCACTATTCCTCCCCCCACTGACACCAACGATGCGGCACTATTCCTCCCACTGACACCAACGATGGGGCACTATTCCTCCCACTGACACCAACGATGGGGCACTATTCCTCCCACTGGCACCAATGATAGGCACTATTCCTCCCCCCACTGACACCAATGATAGGCACTATTCCTCCCACTGACACCAACGATGGGGCACTATTCCTCCCACTGACACCAACGATGGGGCACTATTCCTCCCACTGGCACCAACGATGGGGCACTATTCCTCCCCCCACTGACACCAACGATGCGGCACTATTCCTCCCACTGACACCAACGATGGGGCACTATTCCTCCCACTGACACCAACGATGGGGCACTATTCCTCCCACTGGCACCAATGATAGGCACTATTCCTCCCCCCACTGACACCAATGATGGGGCACTATTCCTCCCCCCACTGACACCAACGATAGGCACTATTCCTCCCCCCACTGACACCAACGATAGGCACTATTCCTCCCCCCACTGACACCAACGATAGGCACTATTCCTCCCCCCACTGACACCAACGATGGGGCACTATTCCTCCCCCCACTGACACCAACGATGGGGCACTATTCCTCCCCCCACTGACACCAACGATGGGGCACTATTCCTCCCCCCACTGACACCAACGATGGGGCACTATTCCTCCCCCCACTGACACCAACGATGGGGCACTATTCCTCCCCCCACTGACACCAACGATGGGGCACTATTCCTCCCCCCACTGACACCAACGATGGGGCACTATTCCTCCCCCCACTGACACCAACGATGGGGCACTATTCCTCCCCCCACTGACACCAACGATGGGGCACTATTCCTCCTCCCACTGGCACCAATGATAGGCACTATTCCTCCCCCCACTGACACCAATGATAGGCACTATTCCTCCCACTGACACCAACGATGGGGCACTATTCCTCCCACTGACACCAACGATGGGGCACTATTCCTCCCACTGACACCAACGATGGGGCACTATTCCTCCCACTGGCACCAATGATGGGGCACTATTCCTCCCCCCACTGACACCAACGATGCGGCACTATTCCTCCCACTGACACCAACGATGGGGCACTATTCCTCCCACTGACACCAACGATGGGGCACTATTCCTCCCACTGGCACCAATGATAGGCACTATTCCTCCCCCCACTGACACCAATGATGGGGCACTATTCCTCCCCCCACTGACACCAACGATAGGCACTATTCCTCCCCCCACTGACACCAACGATAGGCACTATTCCTCCCCCCACTGACACCAACGATAGGCACTATTCCTCCCCCCACTGACACCAACGATGGGGCACTATTCCTCCCCCCACTGACACCAACGATGGGGCACTATTCCTCCCCCCACTGACACCAACGATGGGGCACTATTCCTCCCCCCACTGACACCAACGATGGGGCACTATTCCTCCCCCCACTGACACCAACGATGGGGCACTATTCCTCCCCCCACTGACACCAACGATGGGGCACTATTCCTCCCCCCACTGACACCAACGATGGGGCACTATTCCTCCCCCCACTGACACCAACGATGGGGCACTATTCCTCCCCCCACTGACACCAACGATGGGGCACTATTCCTCCCCCCACTGACACCAACGATGGGGCACTATTCCTCCCCCCACTGACACCAACGATGGGGCACTATTCCTCCCCCCACTGACACCAACGATGGGGCACTATTCCTCCCCCCACTGACACCAACGATGGGGCACTATTCCTCCCCCCACTGACACCAACGATGGGGCACTATTCCTCCCCCCACTGACACCAACGATGGGGCACTATTCCTCCCCCCACTGACACCAACGATGGGGCACTATTCCTCCCCCCACTGACACCAACGATGGGGCACTATTCCTCCCCCCACTGACACCAACGATGGGGCACTATTCCTCCCCCCACTGACACCAACGATGGGGCACTATTCCTCCCCCCACTGACACCAACGATGGGGCACTATTCCTCCCCCCACTGACACCAACGATGGGGCACTATTCCTCCCCCCACTGACACCAACGATGGGGCACTATTCCTCCCCCCACTGACACCAACGATGGGGCACTATTCCTCCCCCCACTGACACCAACGATGGGGCACTATTCCTCCCCCCACTGACACCAACGATGGGGCACTATTCCTCCCCCCACTGACACCAACGATGGGGCACTATTCCTCCCCCCACTGACACCAACGATGGGGCACTATTCCTCCCCCCACTGACACCAACGATGGGGCACTATTCCTCCCCCCACTGACACCAACGATGGGGCACTATTCCTCCCCCCACTGACACCAACGATGGGGCACTATTCCTCCCCCCACTGACACCAACGATGGGGCACTATTCCTCCCCCCACTGACACCAACGATGGGGCACTATTCCTCCCCCCACTGACACCAACGATGGGGCACTATTCCTCCCCCCACTGACACCAACGATGGGGCACTATTCCTCCCCCCACTGACACCAATGATAGGCACTATTCCTCCCACTGATACCAATGATGGGGCACTATTCCTCCCACTGATACCAATGATGGAGCACTATTCCCCCCACTGACACCAATGATGGGGCACTATTCCTCCCACTGACACCAATGATGGGGCACTATTCCTCCCACTGATACCAATGATGGGGCACTATTCCTCCCACTGACACCAACGATGGGGCACTATTCCTCCCACTGATACCAACGATGGGACACTATTCCTCCCACTGACATCAGTGATGGGGCGCTAGTCCTCCCACTGATACCAATGATGGGGCACTATTCCTCCCACTGATACCAATGATGGGGCACTATTCCTCCCACTGACACCAATGGCGGGACACTATTCCTCCCAATGATACCAACGATGGGACACTATTCCTCCCACTGATACCAATGATGGGGCGCTAGTCCTCCCACTGATACCAATGATGGGGCACTATTCCTCCCACTGACATCAGTGATGTGGCACTAGTCCTCCCACTGCAAAATTACAGTTCTGAAGTAGCAACGAAAATAATTTTATGGTTGGGGGTCACCACAACATGAGGAACTGTATTAAGGGGTCGCGGCGTTAGAAAGGTTGAGAACCACTGCTGTAGAGCAACTGTGGGTATAGGATTGTGTATATAGGAGATTTCTATTTGTGTGTGTTTCTTTTCTGTGGGCTAAACGTGGACTTGAGCCTTTTTTCAACCAGACCAACTATAAAAACTGAGTTTTTAATGCCCAGAAATATGCAATAGAAAAGTTCTCCGCAAGGGCATAAAGAAAACAGTTGTTCTCTATGTGTCAGTCACACCAGAATGTTTATATCATGTAAGTTTTTTTTTTTTTGGCGCAGAATAATGCATATGTATGACATACATGAAAAAGCAAATCATTTCTAAGAATTAGGATAGCATATAGTCTGATTTTTACTTGAAGCAAACTTGTGATATGATCTATTACTACTTGGCCCTTATCTGCACTCAACCAACCTAAAAGTGCTTATACACATCAGTTTAGGTATCAGGTCAGTTGCGGGGCTCCAACATACCTTTGCAACAGATCCCTTTTACAAATTTTCTACTTGAAAAGATGACAATATATTACGGATTCTCTCAAGTAGTGAAATAAGAGCATTGGAATAAATGCTGTCATCACAGAAATGTGTCCTTATTTGGTTGTTGCCACTTACTACAATGGATGACAGGGCTGGTCACTTTATCACAACAGCAACTATACTTGTAGTATAGGGTCAGAATGAGACTGTGACACATTTTAAAAGGCAAGTATCAATTGCTAACAGCTAAATCATTGATTTATTAAATTCAAAAATATAATGCAGTACTTTTGTGGGGGGTTCCTAGGAATAGATTCTCCATTTACTCTGCATGCAGTGTATCCTCTGTTCTGTTATGAAGTCTTTAGTAAAATTAAAGTAAAAGAAAGTAAGAGTTCTCTTCAAACCATGTTGCATTGCGTCACCTTGGTCCAGCTAAGCAGAGTATACATTCTCCAGAGATTCTGTCATGCCTGTAATGGGGAGCTAGTAAAACTAAATAACAGAGCACGCCTTCCAAGAGTGGGCTGAGGTCAGTGCATTCACTGAGCGCTCATGCGTTTGTTGTTTGATCCATTTACTCCCCCAGCTTGGGTCATAAGGGACCACTTCATAGGAATCAGGAAATACATGTCAGATGATACTGTGTACATATACAAATACATATATGTGAACCGGCACTAAGTGCCATTTCTGCCGCCTACCCCGATCCTCTGCTATCTGACAGGTTTTCCTGACACCAAGAAAAAAAAATAGTGATGGGAGGGAGCTCTAGCAGGTTAACAGCCTCAACTCTGTTCCTGTGTGCTGTGTGAGGGGGGGGGGGGGGGGGTGTCCTTTTCATCCAATCAGCTTTTATGTTGAAGTGGTTTTATTCAGTTTTTAAACAGAGCAAAAACGTAACACTACAGGTCTATTTCCAGTAAATGTACAAGGATGCATATAGACAAAAGTAATGTAATGTGACACATCACAAGGTTATGATAAAAGAAAAGGTCACCAAGATATGTTAAGATTAGCAGAGCATCTATGGATAAAAGTGAGCTCCATAGCCAGCTATTAATATAATGATAGAAATCACAATGAAAATGGCGTAAACATACAGTGACGCTACCGCCCATATAGGAAGTAAAGCAGTACATTCCAGAGCACCATCTACAGTATATGAGAAACCGGTGAATAATGTTAAGACCATAGAGAGAGGCAGGAACAAAGTGTGAGAGAGAAGAAAAAAAAAAAAAAAAGGGGAGGAGGGGAAAGTAAAATACCACCTAACCTGAAAAGCCCCAAATGGAACAGTTACAAAAGACCTCAAAATTGGAGGAATACCAGAAATGTGACCAGACGGTCCACATAGGTTTGTGAGATTCAATCTTATACTCCCAGGCTATCGTACGTTCCGGGTGTTCTATCCGGTACATTTCACAAGCCCAATCAGCCAAAGAGGAAACAGACGGTTGGCACCAATGTCTAGCGAAAACAGAGCAGGCTGCTGTAAGAAAATGTCGAATTAAGCTTTTCTTGATTTTTCTATAGAAGCTTGGCAACATAGAAAGTATAGTTATGCAAGGTTCATTTGGGAATTTGTCCCCAACAAATTTGTCATATAAATTGTAGTATTTTATCCCAATAACAGATAATGTACTGACAGGTACCCCAGATATGCATCATGGTGCCAGGGACCTGTAAACATCTCCAACACATATCCAGGATGGTAGGGTCAATTCTATGCAGGATAGTAGGGCAATGATATCACCTAGACACAATGCGGCAATTACGTTCCTGGGCATGGGGATGATTTAGACAGTTTAAAGGAAAGTGCCAGTGTTCTGTCCCAATCCATATCGCCAGATCAGACGGATCAGAATGTGTCATTCAGCTTCCGCTCCCATTTAGATAGGAATAGCGGGGGAGCTAGATAGGAGGCTTTTAGAAAGATTCGATAAATCTGGGATAGGGAATGTTTCGATATGGTGGACTGGAAGAGCAACGATTCAAAGTCTGTAAGTGGCCTGGACAAATCATCCCTTTCTGGTATCCTACCCAGAAAGTGTCAATTGAGTAAGTTCAAGCCATACCCTCGAAGGATTATGACAAGAGGAGAGTAGTCAGGAAAGAGGAATTAGGTTTCCATTACGGAGTGTGTGGCACAGAAGTGAAGAATCAGTTATTTGCCAGGAAAGGAATTTGGAGCTAGTATTCATCCCATGTCCATAATGTGGTAGAGGATATGAGCGGCAATAGATCAATAGGGGGTCTGTGGGCCAGATTTGTCCATGGTAAAAACATGAGGTCCGAGGAAATCAGGTAATTTTCTAAGAGGGTCAAAAGCTTAGTGGATTTACCATGGTACCAATCAACTATCCGAAGCAGTGAAGCTGCATGAAAGTATGACAAAAGGTGAGGTAAAGCAACACCTCCTCTGTTCTAGGGTTATGAGAAGATAGCAGGGCCAAACCAATCAGCTTTTAGAGCTCCCCTGATGGAGCTCTGCAGAGTGAATTTCAGCACCCTGCCCCGTTTTCTGAAAGCTCAGACAAGCTTTATAAATTCTGCATTTTGAATGGATGTAGAGAATACTGCATATAAACATGTACAACTTATGTAGGAGAATTTGTTTAATTTCTGTGTATTACCTGAAGCCAGTCACTTCACTGGATATATGTAAGAGTTTGCAATCACTTTAAATGTCTTTAGGCAACGTTAGTATGTGGAATGGATGTGAACCACAGTTAAGAGGTGAAGGGTGGAAGAGAGGGTCTGACTCTGTTTAATGTAAAGGCTGAGAAGCACTAAAACAACCTTTACAGTTTTTCACATCTCATTTTATCGGATTAAATTACTAGAATGCTGCAGTCAGTTGAAAAATCTGTATTCGCTTCATTAATTTTTGCTAAATAAAATGGAAAGAAGAGAATCTCTCAAAAATAAGACTGCAGTATTATAATAATTTAGCAGTGTACATGAATATTGCATAAATTCAATCACAACTGGCTCTCTATGGCTGAAGGCACAAAATTTCTCCAGTAGTTAATGGTGTGGCATTTTGTAAAAATTCAGAAATGCTTAACCTTTTTTTCCTCCAACAAGAACAATGATGTCATTCTAATTCAGCAGCTCATACAAAGCAGTTGTTTTTTGTAAACCACAGCTGTGGGCTATCAAGGCGCATTTGTTGTGCAGACAAAGCTAAAAACAGCTCTTGCTTCACATACTGAATATTTGGAAATATACAGCAAAATGTACTCAAAAGGTTATATAGAATTTTTTTTGTAGGGGGACATGCTCAACTGGTATTGGCAGCAATAAATCATGCATGAGACAGGGATACCCAGAAACAAGGCTGCAAACACCATTTCTGTGCACGATGGCTTTGTACAGCAAGTTCATACCAGAACACAAACAGCCACTAACTACACTTAGGTTGGCTCACACGTGGTCAGCGGTTTTACCGCCCACTTGAAATGGAACTTGCAGCCACTCTGAGCTGTACATATGCTGCAGCAAAATTTAAATCCCCTGTCCCACCTGGCAGGCAGTACCAACTGTACCATTAAAGTTAACAAGGTCGCACTACAACTGCCTTCCAATCGTGTGCAGTGCACGCAGCTATGTGCGGTGGTTTGGCCATTTTAGGGTTGAAAAAGGCATATCGCCTCCCCTACGACAAGTCAACTAGTCCACTGCCCTCTGAAAAGCAATCCACCAGAGGTTAAAGGATATCATATTTAAATACGATGTTTCTGAAGGGTCTTAACGTGGATCTTGATTTTCATATATTTTTACGATCTGTTATGCTTCAACAATTGTTTTTCACTGCTCTCTTTTTCCCTCCTCACTGGACTGAGTTAAAGCAGCAGAAGCCATTAGCTCCTGCTGATGTCAATCAAATCCAGTGATGAGGGAGCAAGGCCAAGCCGCACTGTGTGGTTCGGGATCAAACATGCACGAGTATGCCCATAGCAAATGGCTTGCTGGGGAGGTACTAGAAAGGCAGGGGAAGCCAGGGGAAGAGGAGGATCAAGGCTGCACTGTGCAAAACCATTGCACAGAGCAGGCAAGTATGACATGTTATTTTAAAAAATATACAGTTGTGTTCAAAATAATAGCAGTCAGACATCACTAACCTGATCAATCACTGTTTTTGGTAGAAATAATATTTCTACATGGCAAATTTACTAGCAGGTATAGTAGAGTAATAGAAATCCAACAGACCCAACAGTCATGACATGCATGCTGCTGATTCTGTGTAATTGAATCACTCATTGAAAGGGGCATGTTCAAAATAATAGCAGTGTGGAGTTCTATTAGTGAGGTCATTCATTCTTTGAAAAACAGGTGGCAATTATTGCCCTTATTTAACCATTAGCCGCCCGGCCAATGGCCGTTTGGCGGCTTCAGATGTGCCTCTTCATTCCGGGTGCACGCCATTTGGCGTGCTCCCGCACATGCGCCGTTTGCGGTAATGCAGAGCGGCGCAGCAGCGGGATCTGTCACAGGCCGTGCACCTCGGACACGGCCGATGACAGATCCGAGTACCGGCTCCCGTTGCTGGTACCATGTGACCTGCTGTGACCAATCACAGCAGGTCACATGACAGTTGTATACAATGGATGGCTTCATTCATGATGCCATCCATTGTATACTAGTGCCTAGCTGTGAATGGTCACAGCTAATCACATGCACATGTCATGTGATTAGCTGTGACCAAATCACAGCTAAGCACAAAAAAAAGAAAAAAAAAAAAAAAAAAAAGCTGAATGAATCGATTTCATTCAGGTAAATGCTTGCTTATAGCAAAGTAATTCTTTGCTATAAGCAAATTGTGTAAAAAAAAATACTGATCACTTCCCCAAAGTAGTACAGTGTTACTATGGTAACATTGTACTACTTTGGTCATAGTAAAATATGAAAAAAAATCTTAAAAAAATAAAAAAAAATGTAATAAAAAATTTAATTAAAAAAAATTAGAAAAATATATATATTTTTTTGTTTTTCATACTGTCACCAGTCAGTGTCCCTGTTAACTGCCATGCCAGTTATATGATGACGCTGTACTGCACTGGTGACAGTATGTAAAAAAAAAAAATAGTGAAAATAATTTTTTTAATTTTTTCATTTTCCAAAAAATTATGACATAAAAATACAACTTCAAAAAACTCGCCATGCCTCTTATGAAGTACGTCGGACTGTCTACTCTGCAAAAAGGGGTCATTTGGGGATATCTGTACTGTTCTGACATTCTTGGACCTCAAGAAATTAGATTGGCCGTCAGTACTTCAGGATTGATCAATATTCAGATCTATACCATAGTTTGTGAACTCTATAACTTTCCTACAAACTAAAAAATACATCCTAATTTGGGTTATTTTCACCAAAGACATGTAGCAGAATACATCTCAGCCTAAATTTATGAAGAACAATTATTTATTTGTAAACTTTTATAACAGAAACAAAGAAAAATGTGTTTTTTTTTCAAAATTTTTGGTCTTTTTTTGTTAATTTAGCAAAAAATAAAAACCCCAGCGGTGATTAAATACCACCAAAAGAAAGCTCTAGTTGTGTGAAGAAAATGATAAAATTTTAGTTTGGGTACAGTGTTGTATGACCGCGCAATTGTCATTCAAAGTGTGAGAGCGCTGAAACCTGAAAAAATGGCCTGGGCAGGAAGGTGTAAAATTGCACGGTATTGAAATGGTTAAGGAAGGAAGGCAGCAGATGTTGTACATGCTGGTTACAGTGCATTTCTCTCTGAAATTCTGAGGAAAATGGGTCGTTCCAGACATTGTTCAGAAGAACAGCGTACCTTGAATAAAAAGTTGATAGGAGAGGGGAAAACATATAAAGAAGTGCAGAAAATGATAGGCTGCTCAGCTAAAATGATCGCAAATGCTTTAAAATGGCAACCAAACCCTCAAAAATGTGGAAGAAAGCGAAAAACTACCATTCGAATGGATAGAAGAATAGCCAAAATAGCAAGGACTCAGCCAACAATCAGCTCCAGGAAGATCAAAGAAGGTCTAAAGTTACCTGTGAGTACTGTTACAATTAGAAGACGCCAATGTGAAGCCAGGCTATCTGCAAGAAGCCCTCGCAAAGTCCCACTGTTGAAAAACAAAAACATGCTGAAGAGGTTACAATTTGCCAAAGAGCACATTGACTGGCCAAAGAGAAATGGCGCAACATTTTGTGGACTGATGAAAGTAAGATTGTTCTTTTTGGGTCTAGTGGCCATAGACAGTTTGTCAGACGACCCCCAAAAACTGAATTCAAGCCACAGTACACTGTGAAGACAGTGCAGCATGGTTGAGCAAGCATCATGATATGGGGATGTTTCTCATACTACGGTGGTGGGCCTATTAATTGCATACCAAGGATCATGGATCAGTTTGAATACATCAGAATACTTGAAGAGGTCATGCTGCCTTATGCTGAAGAGGAAATGCCCTTGAAATGGGTGTTCCAACAAGACAACGACCCCAAACACACCAGTAAACGTGCAACATCTTGGTTCCAGACCAACAAGATTGACGTTATGGAGTGGCCAGCCCAATCCCCGGATCTTAATCCAATTGAAAACTTGTGGGGTGACATCAAAAATGCAGTTTCTGAGGCAAAACCAAGAAATAGAGAAGAACTGTGGAATGTAGTCCAATCATCCTGGACTGGAATACCTGTTCACAGGTGCCAGATGTTGGCGGACTCCATGCAACACAGATGTACAGCAGTTCTCAGAAACAGTGCTTATACAACTAAATATTCATTAAGTGATTCAAAGGAAAGCAACATCTTCAAACATTTTTCAGTTTATATAGTGAATGTTTGAGTTTGTAGAGAAGAATACAAACACTGCTATTTTTTTGAACAGTCTAATATTCACTTTTCTTCAATTTTTTAGAGGAACACAAATTTGATCTATTTTTCTTCATGTTGTGATTTGGAATAGAATGTGTAGTGTTCCCAATGCATTTGTGTGTATGGAAATAAAAGCTATTAGAAGGATTTTGAGCTTTATTCACTTTTTTCAACACACTGCTATTATTTTGAACACAACTGTATAAATAAAATTACCTTGACAATCACTTAAATTGATTTCCGATTTGCAGTTTGTTGTCTACCTGATTTTATTAAGTGTTTCTTAGATACATCAGATTTGATAAAGGTTAATTATGTATTGGAAACTGTTGTACATGTTTTTGCTACAAGCTAAAAGTGTGACATTAAATAAATTCACAAGATGTTGCAAACTCAGACTGCTTTATTTCTTCTTCTATAAATTGGATTCTGGGTAAACTCCATTGTTTGCTTGCACCGTGTCTGTTAGCTTTATGGTGGGTACAGTCTCCAAGAAAATGTTTTAATACACACACACCATAAACACACACACACACACACACACACACACACTTTAAACAAACTCCCTACTGACCTTTGTAGCTGCAGGTACTGTGGAGAAATGAATCCTTGAAGATTACATAAAAGTTTGGATTCTATCACTTACAGCACCTGCTGTTTTTCTACAATAGAGTTAAGTTCTTGTGTTAGAGGACACAAAAGGAGCTGAGCTGTGACCTCATAATAATGTTGTGAATATTGAAGATGAATGTCTCCACAGTACCTGCAATTATGGGGGGGTCAGTGACCACTTGTGTTAAAGCTTTTTTTCTGGTTGTGAAGAATATGTAAATACTTCAATTTTCAGTCTGGGCACAGGTGCACTTTATCTGCCATGACAGCAAGTTTTCTTGACTACAAACTAGAATAACCTTTTGGGAGAAATTTTATCCACCACATTGCAGAATAGTTCAACAGTATTTTCCCTGTCAGGATTTGCTACAGCATTTCTACTGGATTCAGGTCAGGACTTTAACTAGGCTACTCAGCAATAATCAATCTTGTTTTTCAAGCTGCGCTGAATCTGTATGTGAAATGCTTCAAGCCTCACTTTTAGGCACATTTTACAATAGCTCACAACATGCACTTTTAGAAAAAGCAGAGAAAAACAAAAGTCAGTTACTCTAGAGAATACTGTAGAGTAGTACAAAAATGAAATGCAATCAAACCTTTTTCAAGTGAAAAGCAAATAAGATAGTTAGGTGCATATTCAATAAAAATTCCTCAGGCGTAAAACAGGAGATCCCCAAGAGTACATATAAAGGCTCCTACGTGAAACGACTTGTATGTGACAGGTTCCAAACCTTGTTATGTGATAGACATGACTCATATTAGTTTAAAAAAATGCTTTACCTCCCCTGAGTGAATGAAATACTCCTTCATTCAGCGTCTACAGTGGAAAAAAAATTATCAAAAGCATGGGTTGCCTTCAATGAAAACCACATATCAAAATAATATTTAAATCCAAAGATATAAGCAAATCTTAACTTTGTCCCTAATAAGGGAAGTTGTTCTGTAGTCCTGTGATAAGATAACAACGCTGCTCCTCCAAAAACACACAAACTAGCGTTGTCACCCTAGTTACTGGCAGAATCTAGTTAAAGGTTGCCTATAATTTTTAAACATATTTTAATTTCACAAACTGTTAAATAAGGCCTGGAATGTATGAATTTTATAAGATATAGACCTAATGCCATAAGAAGATTTGAAGATTACCTAAAACAGAGTTTTACAAAAAGTGTATTTGTTCCTAATAGGCAGACAGACTCCCTCCGAATAATTAAACTCATGTTTCCACCACAAATTAAAGATGAATTCAATGCTAAACCTAATAATATTCAAACCTTTTTCCTTTCCTTAAATAAATCAAACAATAAATAAAATTTAAAAAAATTTCCAAGTCCAACATAATCTCTCAATCCTGTGTGTTCAACTTCAATTGAAGTTGGACACACAGGATTGAGAGATTATGTTGGACTTGGAAATATATTTTGGGAAAATATATATATATATTTATTTGTTTGATTTATTTATTTTATTTAAGGAAAGGAAAAAGGTTTGAATATTATTTACTTTTAAGAGTGAAAGTGTGACTTTTTCTTGGGATTATAAATTGGGTTATTCACTATGTGAGTTTATTTATCTATTTTTGTGAGTTGCGGAGTGATTATTTATTTAATCAATGCTAAACCTAACTAGTCTTAAAATGTTCCCTGCCCACTCCTAACACCTATGCTGACTACTCTACGTAAGAAAGATGTATATACTTACCCAATTTTAGCTGGCTCCGCCATGGCCTATCCATTGTTGACGCTCCCTGCTCTCCCCTGCAGTTGTCACTGATTGACACAGAGGAGCCAGATCACATGGCTGGACTGAAAATAGGTACATAATACACTGCTCAAAAAAATTAAAGAAACACTTTGAAAATACATCAGATCTCAATGGGGAAAAAATATACTGGATATCTTTTTTTTTTTTAAACAATTGGCTTTTATTCAGAAAGAAAAAGCAGAACATATGAACAAGAATGAGCTACAAGAAAGTACAGCATATTATCATATCATGTAGTACACAGTTTACAAATTCGTTTCGAAATAAGCTCAGTAGTATAATCAAAACATTAGGAAGCATTCCCATAGTAAAACGTTTACAATTTGCAGGTACAATCATCAAGTCTGATAGAAAGAAAAGTAAGAACAGAGGAAATTGAAAAGCAAGGAAAGAAAGCAAGAAAATGGCATAAGTAAGGAGAGATCCATCTCCGCAAGAGATGCCCATAATTCACCAGCATGACCCACACGTCCAAAAGAGAAAAATAGCTATTTGCCCATCAGCCCTTTATATCTTTCCGAAAAAGTGAAAGCATACCAACTGTACCACAATTTGTGAAACCTGGGAACCATGTCATCAGTCATAGTCATTGTCTGTTCCAATTCCTGAATAACATTAACCTCTCTTATCCAGTCTTGAATCGAGGGGGTATGAGTGGTCTTCCAATGTCTGGGAATTAAGGACTAAGCCGCATTCAAAAAGGTGCCACACCAAGGATCTCTTGTACGATTTCAACGAGCACTCAGAAATATGGAGGAGGCAACATTCAGGAGTTAAGGGCAATGCAGTCTCCGTAATAGAGTAGGGCAAGTCTTCATCCCAGAATGGCTTAAGCCGTGGACATTGCCACCAAACATGGAACAAGGAGCCCTCAGCTGACTCACAGCGCCAACATAAACCTGACGTTTGGGGAAACCACCTCTTTAACCTGTCCGGTGTAGTGTACCACCGCGTTAATTTATAGGAGATTTCTTGAGTCCTGGTGCTGATGAAGCATTTGTGAGCAAAAATGCAGGCTTTTCTCCATTGGTCATCGGAGAACTTTGCCTGAAAGGCTGATTCCCAACCTAGCCGAAAAGTATCGTGGGTGACAGATTGTTTTGAAACCAAGAATAGGCCAAAGAGGTGGTTTTGTCAACAGGTTTCCCTTTCAGACATAGCGTTTCTAGAGTCGTAATCCGGCTGTGGTTAGTCAAGTAATTATGTATTTGAAAATAAGTCCAGTATAGGAGAGAAACCTGATCAAATATCTCCTGAAACTCTCCTTTGGACCCAAATCCCCCTCGCTTGAGATAATGAGTCGCCAATAGAGGTAGACCCACTCGTGTACCGGAATCACTCCACATTCCAACCCAGAGGGAAACTGGATTATCAGCAATGGGGATGAGGGGGCCTGGAGCGCTAGCAAAACCCTCAACCTTCGCAAGATCATGATATGCATCTAAAGTTGCACCAATTAAGGGATGAGCCATCAGATGCTTCGAGTAGGTAGACTTTGACAACCATGGTGAAAATCTTAAAGGAGCTGAAGAGTAGGAGCTTTCAAGGGAAACCCAGTGTTTATGTATGGAATGACAATTCCAGTCTATGATTCTGGTAATGTGAGTAGCATAATAATACTTTTTAAAGTCTGACAACCCCATACCACCGGAACTTTTGGTGCGCGTGATTAGATGAAATTAAATCCGTGGTTTTTTTATTGGCCCATACAAAGGCTCTCTGAGCCTGTTGTAATTGCTTAAAAAATGTGGAGTAAGCCTAATAGGGAGAGCAATCATACAGTACAGTATCCGGGGAAGAATATTAATTTTGATGATCGCTGCTCTGCCAAACCAGGAGAAGGTTTTCGCGTGCCAGATTTTAAGATTATTCCGAATCTTGCGTAAGAAGGAGACAAACTTTTGCTTGTAGACTTGTAGAAATCCTCCAAATTTGGAGTAAGCCAAATGCCTAAATATTTAAGGGCTAGAGGGATCCACTTGAAAGAGCAATTTTGCTTAATGAGGGCTAAGGAGAAAGAGCGGACAGTTAAATTCAAGGCCTCTGACTTAGTGTAGTTAATTTTTCAGATTCAAGAGGAAATGGTAGCTCAAAAGGTTAGGTACAGATATGTGGGGTTGAGATATGAAAAATAAACAGGGCATCTGCCTATGCCGCCGTTTTGTAAGTCACATTGTCAATGCAAAATCCATGAATCCACTCATTTTTGCTTAACCAGCCGAATGAAGGATTCAAGGGTGAGGATGAACAGAAGGGGAGACAGAGGGCAACCCTTCCTCGTTCCATTTTTAATAGTGATTGTGTCAGAGAGCATGCCATTGACCTTGATCTTAGCCATGGGGTTTTGATACAGAGCAGCGATCCAATTCAGCATGTTAGGTGTCAGTCCGATTAGAGCACGCGTAGCAAACATGAAGTCCCAAGACATACGATCGAAGGCCTTCTCCGCATCAGTAGAGAGGGGAAGGCCCTCGAGGCCCTCAACACGCGCGATATAGATTAGGTTAAGGGCCTTGACAATATTGTCACGAGCTTCCCTACCCGGCATGAAACTGACTTGTTCCGTGCCAATGATATCAGAGATATGTCCTAAGCTGGTTAGCCAGTATGTTTGCAAGCAGTTTTATATCAGTGCTGAGTAGGGAAATAAGTCTGTAGCTTGTGCATTCAGCAGGGTATTCATCTTTTTTGGGAATAACAGTAATATGTGCAAGAGAGAAAGAAGGGGGCATTGGCTAAGACGCAGTCAGAGAGTTAAAAGGTCTGGAGTAGAGGCGTAGAAAGCAGAGAACTAAAGGTCTTATAATACTGTGACATCAACCCGTCTTGGCCTGGGCTTTTCCCTGGTTTTAAGCTTTTGATAGCATTAACCTCCCCAATGGGGCATTCTAGAAATCTGACATCTGCGCAGTTTAGGGAGGGCAGTTTGCTTTTCCTAAGAAAATCCTCAATTAGGTCACGTTTTTCACCTTTAAGATCTTTGGGGGTGTGAGTGGGGGGCAAATTATACAGGTTGGAGTAATACTGATGGAACAACAAAGCAATCACTTTACTATCGTGTTCCAGGGTACCTTTAGAGTTCCAGACCCCATGGATATTTTCATTTAGCTTAGCCTCACGCAAGCACTGGCCAAGAAACGCTCACCTTTATTTGCTCCCTCATAATAAATTTGTTTTTTGAAGAATAAGGAACACTTTTAGTTTCTAGAATAGCCTGTAATTCCAACCACACCTTCTTAAGTGCAGCCGCCATAGAATTAGCAAGGGATAGTTTATGCTAGGATTCAGGTTTCGTGATGTATGCGGAAATTTTCCTAATTATTCTGGTCTGTTCCCGTTTCCACCTAGTGCTCCACTTAATAAGCACTCCGCGAACAATGCATTTGTGTGCCTTCCACGTTAATAGGCAAAGTTTCCGTCGCCTTGTTGGCATCAAAATAATGCTTAATAGTAGTGGTGACATCGGTCAGAATTTCAATATCAGTCAACAAGGCAGGGTTAAGTCTCCAGTTAAACGTCTTAGCTACCCGGCCGGGGAGAGTCAAACTAAGTGTTATTGGGGTGTGGTCTGACAAGGATTGGATCCCAATCTTAGCGTCAAGCAGCAGAGGGAGGTTACTCTGGGAGATAAAAAGATAATCAATCCTAGCATAACGAATGTGTGGTGGAGAGTAGCACGTATAATCACTTTCAGTGGGGTTAAGTGATCTCCAAACATCAATCAGCTGCAAAGATCTCAGGAGTAGCTTGACCTTTTAAAGATTTGTATAAGCAATGCAAGATGTCCCGGTAGACATGTCTAAAGCAGGGTCAAGAGGAATGCTAAAGTCTCCCCCTAGAATTAAGCAACCAGACGCGAACCCTTTAAGCTCATCAACAATTTGCTGACAAAAGGAGATGTGGGCTGAGTTGGGGAAGTAGACATTGGCCAAGGTGACTGGCATACCCATCCATGAGCCTTTTAAGAAGATGTATCTACCCTCCGGGTCAATTGATTGGTCTGTGATCAAAATCTGTGCCTCCTTACTGAGCAATATGGTGACCCCCTTCGTCTTAGCCAAGGCATTAATAGAATGGTATACTTTCGTAAAGTATTTACTTGACAACTTCAGTATCTTTCCAGTTTTAAAATGTGTTTCCTGCAGAAACACTATGGAAAGCTTGACTTTGTCAAGTTCATGTAACAGTTGGGATTGCTTCTCGGGAACATTTAAGCCCCTGACATTGCGAGAGATAAGCAGGGGCTTGTTTCCTATATTAAAGTAGGCCATGCTGGTGAAAGAAGAGAGAAGGAAGAAAAAAAAGGGAAAAAAGAGATGACAAGAAGAAACCACAAAGAATGCATGAGTGGGCCTGCTCCAAACAAACGTGCAGAGAGAAATAAATATCTCCTTTATCGCTAGCCTTTAGGATACTGCAACCCAATAAAAGCAAGTTAAAAATGGTGTAGGGAAAAAAGTACCGTATCACAAGGTTAAATAAGTATCAGCAGCAGTAAGCAGGAATGGTAAACGTTGTAATATGCAACACAAAATGGTACTCTGCCAAATTGTGGGGCTAATAGGAGGGGCTATCGTACAAGCAAAGCCATCAGTCACTAAGAAAAAGTAGTGCCTATTGTAAGATACACCCTAGAGACGGCAAAGATGATATTAAACAGATGTCAAAACTTGAACGAAGGTCTGAACTCAGAGCCAACAACACAAATAATAAATGCATGTTTCAGGTATTTGCAAGAACTATATCATAGGAGTCAGCATATATCCAACAATCATTTGCAATCAGTAGAAATAACCTTTATATAAGTGCAACAATTTCAAACAAAAAGCCAATGGGCACAAAACTATTAGACAATATGGGCCCTTCTGGCCATTTATAGATAGCAGCCTGACCATCAGGCCGTAAGCAATATAAAATAGCTGCACCTGGCTGATTAAAACACACAACCAATAATTAGGCTACCTATATCAGGCAGTAAAACAGGAAGCTAGGACGAACACGCATCCAGGGAGGCCAGACCGCGGAGGTTAGCCACATGAAAGACACCCCCCCCCCCCGACACGCGAACCCCCAACACCTCATCCTTCCGGAAGAGGACAGTAAGAGAAGAGAGGACAAAGATTGACTAAGCACAGTCAGGTATCATCAAAATCCTCTCTAGCTCTGTGCTGTTTGGACTTCGGAGAGGACAAACTGGGGCCCGGACCGGCCTGCTTCTGGTTCCTGGTGTTCCTGAACTGAGGTGTGCGCGCAGTGACAGGCACTGCTGATGGAAGTCGAAATTCCTCATACCATTCAGCAAGTTCCACGTGTGGAAGTTGGAGATCGTCACAGAAACCCCGAAGGTCAGCAGGCAGTCTGAGCAATTAGTGTTTGCCATTCAGAGTCGCTTGTAAGGCAAAACTGCCATCTGTAAAGAACCCCCTTCTCCTGCCTAACGGCCAGTAGGGGGCGTAATGCTCTTCTATTTTTCAGTGTAATAGGTGAGAGAGCCTGAAAGAGGGCAAGTTCCTCAACGTTAAAAGTAATTAGCTCATTTTGCTGGGCTTTTTTAAGGATTTCTTCTTTCAGTGTGCAATTGGCAATACAAAAAATAATGTCTCTGGGAGAGAAGCCATCCGTCCCCCTTGGCCTAAGGACTCTGTGTGCCATCTCAAAATCAATGACAGTGTCCACAGGCCGCTCTAAAAGATTATTGAAGATGGATTGTAAGGCTGACTTGAGCTGTTCAGCAGATACAGATTCAGGGACGCCTCTGACTCTGACCCCATATTCCTTCATATCCACTCAGTCTCTGTGCTGTCATGTGCTGTGTCGTCATATTGTGCAATAGCGCTGCTATTGAATGTGTAGTTTATAACACAGTCAGTGATCCCTGTGTCAAGTTACTTGCATCCTTTACAGCCATTGCACAAGCAGCCATCGCTTGAAGGCAATGAGGCATGCCCAAAACCACACAAGGCAACTTCTTGGAAAGGTAAGCCACTGGTCTATTTTTCCCACCGTGTTCCTGTGTTAGTACGGCTGCAAATGCGTCCGCTGACACTACACTGTAAAGCTGAAACTCTCTCATAGTCCGGCAGTGCTAAGGCTGGGGCATTAGTCAGTGACCTGATCAGCCTACCAAAAGCTTCCTTCCTCTCCGGGGTCCACTCTATCTGTTGTGGGGCCTCTTGTTTTGTTGTATCCCTGAGGATCGAATCATAGTGGGAACAGTCAGGTATCCACTGCCTGCAATACACTATTGACCCAAGGAAGGACATCATTGCAGCCTTGGTTGTTGGTAGTGTGAGGGACGTTAGGGCTTTTACCCTGGCTGGGGAGACAGACTGTTCTCCTCTTGAAATCAGGCAACCCAGGTATTCCACCTGTTCCTGTACCCACTGTATCTTCTTTCTTGAGGCCAAATGGCCCTTTCCGGCTAGGTAATCTAGCAAGTGTCTTGAGTCTACCTCACAATCTTTGCAGTGTTCATGGCTGACCATTAGGTCGTCTGCGTATTGGAGTAAGGTGGATCCCCTCTTTGGCTCCCAACTGTCTAAAGATGCTTTCAATACCATTGAGAAAGCAGCAGGACTATCCCCATAGCCTTGAGGAAGACGAGACCAGGTCAACTGACCACCGTCCCATTGGAAAGCAAACATGTTCTGGGCATTTACTTCAACCGGAATGCTAAAGAAAGCATTGGAAAGATCTATTACAGTGTAGAATCGCGAGCTACTGGGAATAGCCCCAAAAATTGCCGTGATATCCGCTACCAATGGAGGTAGGGGAATAATTGTCTTGTTCACCTTCCTGAAATCCTGGACTAGCCTCCATGAACCATCTGCCTTCCTTACTGGATTAATAGGTGTGTTCCAGGGACTTATTGTCGGTCTGAGAACACCCATTTTCAGATAAATTTGTATGGCTGGTCTTATACCCTCTATCTTTTCTTCAGACAGGGGATACTGTTTTTGAAAACAAGGGACCGCGTCTTGTTTTAAATTTGGCTTGTAAGGGGTGCAATTTACAAAGCCTACTGCATTTTTGTCCTCTGCCCATATTGTGTGGGAGGTCAGGTCATTTGGTAGAAGCATGTAAAGTCCTATATGGTCCCTTCTCTTTGGATTAGTTAGTTCACACATCTTAGACTTAGAAAACACAAAACTACTTTCAGTTTCTCTACACTAGCTCGTGGGACGTTACCGTATCCAGAGAAAGCAATATCAGAATATAACAAAGGTATATTGAAACGATATTACTCACCTGGATTATCGGAACCCCACTTCTGGTACCAGCTGTTAGGTATTCCTACCTTCCCTGGATTCCTTATATTCTTATTTCTTATATTTTCTTTGTGCTGCGCAGTGTCTGGGTGTGGCACAGGCTCAATCGCGATCGGGCAATCAAAGTAACCAACACTCAAGTAGGATACAGGAAGATTGCAAAGTTTATTACGTACATTACAGCTTATAAAGATAAAAACCACAAACCCAAATTATCCAATAGTAAAGTAAACCTAACTTATCCAATAACAAAGCGTACCTTTCACTTTTACCCAGATACCAGACAAAGTTCAACTTTCCCTAAACAGTTAAACCTCAGTCTGTACATTCTGCCTTTTTGGCTGTGTCCCCAGATCTCCTGAGTATCAATCTATGTTTTCTAAGATATTTTGCAAACATCTGCAGTCTAGCCTTCATCCTGTTACAATTGCGGTTGTACCTGTTACATACGCATACTAAAATTTTCCATATAAACTTGAAAATAATGCTGACATTTATTTCATTTACTTAAGACATTATTTCATCTACTTAAAACATCACTCTAACTCTTATAACAATGCAAGCATAATGAATACAAAATGGTATACCTGAATCAATAGCCCTAGCTCATATTTCCCCACAGTTATGCCGTCCCCCTCTGTTATCTAGATCTTCTAGGTGGAGATTCACATTAATCAGGTGTGTGGCATGTGTTTCAGAAACTTTCTCCAGCCTAGAGATCACCCTGTCCCTGTAAGCACCAGCCTTCTTCACAGTTATCAATTGGTCAGAGAGATAGGAGATCTTCCTTTGAATTGGTTATGGCAGCTGTGAACGCTCTCTTCAGATCTGCAGCGATCTGTGTCATCTCAGAACATGTGAGTGGTGGATCGGGGCGAGTGTCCTGTCTTACCCTATCCTCAGATGCTGGCAGAGACTCCTCACTGTGAACCTCCTCATGCTGTATAGGCGCCATCTTGCTCCCAGCAGGGCTGCTCCTCTGTGTGCCTCTATTCTGGAAAAAATCCTGAATCTGTTACACTGCAGACCTGGAATGCGAGCGGTGTGGGCGGTTGTGTGAGGTGGGCTTAACGATCCTGCCCATGATCGTCCTGCTGTGTACCGCTTAAATGGCTCAAAAGCGGACTTCTCCCTAGAGTTCACTCAGTGTGCTACCATGCAGCTCAAGCTCCAAGCCACGCCCCCTACTGGATATCTATACGGATATGGACTGGGTAATAGGTTAGGAAAGTAAGGATGCCCCATCGTGTGAGGGAAATGAAAATTATCAACCTACAGAGGACTGTATTCAAATACACCCCGAAAATCAAAGTGAAAAAATTATGCAGCAGGCTAGCCCATTTTGCTGAAATTTAATTGCAGCAACTCAAAATGGTACTCAGTAGCTTGCATGGCCCCACACATGGTGTCTTGGGGGTATTTCCTCCCAGATCTGGACCAGGGCATCACTGAGCTTCTGGACAGTCTGATGTGCAACCTGGCGGCGTTGGATGGACCGAAAACATGATAACCCAGAGGTGTTCTATTGGATTTAGGTCAGGCAAGTGTGGGGGCCATTCAATGGTATCAATTCCTTCATCCTCCAGGAACTGCCTGCATACTCATGCACCAGGAGGAACCCAGGACCCACTGCACCAGCGTAGGGTCTGACAATGGGTCCAAGGATTTCATCCTGATACCTAATGGCAGTCAGGGTGCCACTGTCTAGCCAGTAGAGATCTGTGCATCCCTCCATGGAGATGACTCCCCAGACCATCCCGGACCCACCACCAAACGGTCATGCTGAACAATTTTACAGACAGCATTAATGTTCTCCATGGCTTCTCCAGACCCTTTCAAGTCTGCCATATGTGCTCAGGGTGAACTTGCTCTCATCGGTGAAAAGCACAGGGCGCCAGTGGTGGACCTATCAATTCTGGTGTTCAATGGCAAATACCAATCGAGATCTATGGTGCCGGGCAGTAAGCAAAGGGCCCACTGGAGGATGTTAGGCCCTCAGGCCATGCTCGTGAAGTCTGTTTCTGATTGTTTGGTCAGAGATATTCACACCAGTGGCCTGATGGAGGCTCTGGCAGTGCTCATCCTGTTCTTCCTTGCACAAAGAAGCAGATACCGGTCCTGCTGATGTGTTAAAGATCTTCTTCAGCCCTGTCCAGCTCTCCTAGAGTAACTGCCTATCTCCTGGAAACTCCTCTATGCTCTTGAGACTGTGCTTGGATACACAAAAAACCTTCTGGCAATGGCACATATTGATGTGCCATCCTGGAGGAGTTGGACTGCCTGTGCAACCTCTAGGGTCCAGGGATCGCCTCATCCTACCAGTAGTGACACTGACCATAGCCAAATGCAAAACTAGTGGAAAACAGTCAAAAAAGATGCAGTAGGGAAAAAACATCAGTGGCCTCCACATAAAAACCAGTAAAACCATTCCTGTTTTGGGGGTTCTCATTGTTGCCCATCTAGTGCACCTGGTGTTAATGTCATTAACACCAAAAGCAGCTGAAACTGATTAACAACCCCCTCTGCTACTTAACTGACCAGATCAATATCCCAGGAGTTTAATTGACTTGATGCTATACTCTGATTAAAAAGTGTCCCTTATTTTTTTTCGAGTAGTGTATATATACACTGTATATATTTATTTTTTTTATATGTCTAACACTGGTTAGCATAGGTGTTAGGAGGGGGGAGGGAGTATTTTTAAGACTAGTTAATTTTAGCCTGGAATTATGCTTTAAGATAGTTCAAGCACTCTTTATCATAATACACAGTAGTTTGTCATAACTAGTCATGCAATAGTGGGAGTCACTGCTTGTTGTAATACTGTATGTTGTAATTTCATTCTGGAGTGTCATACAAAATTACTGTAAGTCTTGGACAGCACCCAGACTTGATGACTAATACCTCCAACAACACAACTCATATCAGCAGCTATCTTGAATATTGGGCTCCTGGCTACGATTTTCTTTTTACATAGAAATACTGCAATTGTTCCAGATGAAGGAACAGCTGTAGAAAAAAAACAAAAAAACATGAATGCTTTTTCTCTACATACTGATGGGAGTTCATTGAGGGGGCATAGGGACAGATTCACAAAAATATAATTTTCTGTACTCATCATAAATCACAGGAGTCCATTGAGTTGCGCAGGAATTCAGATACTGCTACATGCAAGAGTATTGGACATTGCCAAAAATTGTAGGCCAGCCCAGAATAACTTCTCTACACAGCATGCCCTGGTTTGTACCAAGTATCAGCAGCTCTAAGACCAAGATCAAAAACAGAGGGTTAGGACTTGTCACTCAATAGACTCCAAGAACAGGGTTTTATCCTGTCCATCTTCTTTCCTATCAATTGAAGGGCAAAAGAATTCTGATACTGTAGGGACATCCACAAGCAGTCCAACTGATAGGTGGGCAACAACACTCAGGCCCAACAAAAACAGAATTGGGACTGGCTGCAGCCCAATAACTGACTCAAGAACCAACCCGACACTGAAGCCGGATAAGACTGAATTCCCTAACAAGAGGAACCTGCCAACAGCAGCAGAGAGAGGGCACTAAGAATAAACCTGATGATCAACACGAAAAGGTACAAAGGGTTACCAACAGAGAATGCCTCAGCATGAGAGGGAACACTGAACCATCAAGAAGCCAGTCTACCAGAACCCACCAAAAACAGGTAGAATGAACAGCTTAATACTACTAGAAAGAATAGGTCCAAAAAAGGAACCTAAAACAAAAAAAGACCTTAGAAGAAAAGCTGGTCTAAAAGAGGCCCTAAGCCTTTAAATCCCCAACCCCCTAGGACCAAGGGACAAGAATTCTGTAACTATACCGATTGCCTGGCTAGACAACTAGCTTCGCTAAGCGAGGCTTACCAGGGTAAACCCTGAATACGTTGGAACATAGAAGGCTACAAGGAGTGCAGAGTGACTGAGCACTCTGAGGAAGAGGCTGAGTCCTTGAAATGAGTTAGCCTGTTGGAAGTCCAGGATTCCATTTATGGACTTATATGCAGTGTGGATTGGACACCGCTGTTTAGTGTGATGTGCCTTTGACCTGTATGTCAATTGTGAGTACGATACTTTTTATCCTTCCAATAAATATTTTTTACGATAATGCACTAGGCCGGTGCGCTCTGTTTTTTTTTTTCTCTGTATACACTTTGGATATGGCTTCAGCACCCTAACCAGAGTAGTCTGCACATACGCAAGGACACACGTAGGATGCTTTTTAAAAGCCACCACAGCTGAAGAGTAAAATCTCAAAACATCTTTCACCTGCTCTAATACAAAGGGGTTTATCCTGGTAGGGGAGAGATTTTTTTTTGAGGGAAGCAGTAACACAGCAAAAAATTCCTAACATGCCAGAAACAAGAAAATTGGGTTACCAATTCAAAGAACAGCTTGAAGGAACTTACATTAATTTTCTGGCCCAAGGAATGAAGGCCTAAACACATTTGAAAAACAAGGCTTTGGGTTCATTTTTTATTCTGCCTTTTCCTCCCCTGGAGCAAAAGAACCCCAAAACAACACACACACACATTCGGTGTGCATGAACCCAAACTACTTGACTGAACATTTAAGGAACAAGAAACAACACCCTCATCTGAAAGTTGACTATGGAAATTCTATTTAGACATTCAAGCGATAACAGCTAAGTCTGGAATCCAGGCAGGTGCATGATATGCCAAAAATTAATAGAAGTTAGAAGGGTTTGGGATTTTCTTTGGTAGGAAGCAGATTTCTAGTAAAAAAGCCACATACAGTTGTGTGAAAAAGTAAGTACACTATATTAAAATTGTTGACTTGCTCAACAATTGAACAGGAAAACCCTAGATTTTAAAACAGTGCCTACAGATAGATGGGATATACTTGAACAACAATTAGCAGAAATGACGTCTTGTAGGCATTTTGCATAAAAAGGTCTACCGGTCTCTGACATTGACTCAATAAAATTGTGATGGCTCTTGAGTGCAAAATTCTTTTAGTTGCAAGATGCTTGTGGGTTTCTATGCATGAGTTACCAGTTTAAAATCCCCACATTGCAATGGGATTCAAATCGGGGCTTTGACTATGCCAGTCCATAAGTCTCCATTTCCTCTTTTTGAGCTATTCCTTGGTGGATGTGTTTCGATCACTGTTATATTGAAAGATCTATTTCCAGTTCAGCTTTAACTTTTGGACTGAACTCCTCACATCCACTGATGTGATACATTTATTATACTTGGATTGATAACTGAAAGCAACCCAGGCCCTGAAGCCACAAAGCAACCTCAAACTATAGCATTTCCAAAGCCATGCTTCACAGTTGGTATGTCTTTAGCTTGTGTCAAATAGGTCTACTGTTACTGTGGCCAAACTCCTATCTGTGATTCAACAGTCCACAGCACATTGTATCAGAAAGCCTGGTATTTGAATTAGAGCTACACTACAGTTTGAAATTGATGGGGTTCTTGGGAGAATTCAGCATTGAACGATCAGCTCTTAGGTGGATTTTACAGATGCCTAAAAGGAAAACCAAAACAGGTGCACAAGGTAAGACCAGTCGGTTTAAGTATGTCAAAAGGCCCAAGCCTTAAACTGTCAGCCATCAGACAAGAAAGGCTCCAAGTAAGTAGGAATGCCTAGGATGGCCATTCAATCTCACATAAAACAATCAAGATGGAGATCTATTTAGAATAATAGCCAAGAAGATGGTCTAGAACCTAAGGAGCTAGAGACAAAAGTCAATTAGACCAACAACAAAGAGGAAAAAGGGTTCAAGAAGTACTCTACACCAAAATAAACCAAAGAGGAAAGACAAACACTCCATTCCGTCACAGCAACATCTGGGGAAAAAAAAACAAAAAACACACAAACAGGACAAGCAGACCTGACCAGAAGGACTCCTGGCAGTGTCATTAGAACCTGACAAGATAGACCCCCTTCAGGGCCTGTGTACCTAAAGAAGGGCATGGGAATATACAGTAAGTCATTCAACTCTCCATGATCCTATGAATCCACAGGTGTGGAACAAAGGGGAGAACCGTTAGCCAGAGAGCCAAGACTGATCACCTAGTTAAGAAAATATTTGGAAAAACTTCCCATAGAGGCTGCAAATCAGCCACAGTACAATTACGAGCCCATGAGGACCCATGTTGTGGGTTTAGTAACAATTTAACCACTTGCCCTCCAGAGGATTTACCCCCCTTCCTGACCAGGCTATTTTCTGCTGTTCCGCACTGCGCTATTTCAACTGGAAATTGTGCGGTCGTGCAATGCTGTACCCAAACGAAATTTATGACCTTTTTTTCCATAAAAATAGAGCCTTCTTTTGTTCTTTTGGTGGTACTTGATCACCTCTGCGGTTTTTAATGTTTGCGCTACAAACAAAAAAAGACCGCAAATTAAAAAAAAAAAAAAAAAAACCACGATATTTTTCACTTTTGGTTATAAAAAATAAAACTCAAAAGTTAAGGAAATAAGTATGTGATCCCCTGCTTATTTTGAACGATCAGTCTAAAAAGTGAATGGTAGGTGTATTGTAACACTGAGAGACAGAATAGCAACAAAATAATTCAAAGAAATGCATGTCTAACCAATTATGCACTGATTTGCATGTTCATGATCCCCTTCACAAAACATGACTTAGTACTTGGTGGCAAATCCCTTATTGGCAAATTTACAGAGGTCAAACGTTTCCTGTGGTTGGCCACCAGGTTTGCACACATCGGGAAGGATTTTGGCCCACTCCTCTTGGCAGATCCTCTCCAAGTCATTAAGGTTTGGTCAAACTTTCAGCCACCTCCACAGATTTTCAATCGGATTAAGGTCTGGAGACTGGATAGGCCACTCCAGAACCTTAATGTGCTTCTTCTTAAGCCACTCCCTTGTTGCCTTGGCCGTGTGTTTTGGGTCATTGTCATGCTGGACCCATTTTCAATGCCCTGGCTAAGGGAAGAAGGTTTTCACCCAAGATTTGACGGTACATTGCCCCGTCCATCGTCCCTTTGATGCGGTGCAGTTGTCCTGTCCCCTTAGCAGAATAACACCCCCAAAGCAGAATGTTTCCAACACCATGTTTGATTGTTGGGATGGTGTTCTTGGGGTCATAGGCAGCATTCCCCCTCCCTCAAACACGGCGAGTTGAGTTGACGCTAAAGAGCTGAATTTTGGTCTCAACTGACCACAACACTTTCAGCCAGTCCTCCTCTGCATCCTTCAGATGTTCAGTGGCAAACTTCAGACATGTGCTTTCTTGAGCAGAGGTACCTTGTGGGCACTGCAGGATTTCAATCCTTGTCGGCGTAGTGTGTTAACAATTGTTTTCTTGATGACTGTGGTCCCAGCTGCCTAGAGATCATTGACAAGATCCTCACGTGTAGTTCTGGGATGATTCCTCACTGTTCTCATGACCATTGACACTCCACGAGGTGAGATCTTGCATGGTGCACCAGAACTAGGGAGACTGTCAGTTTTGTGTTTCTTCCATTTGCGAATGATTGCACCAACTGTTGTCACCTTCTCACCAAGCTGCTTGGTGATAGTTTTGTAGCCCAGTCTAGCCTTGTGTAGGTCTATAATCTTGTCATTGACATCCTTGGACAGCTCTTTTGTCTTTGCTATGGTGGAGAGTTTGGAATCTAATTGTTTGATTGCGCCTATGGAGAGGTGTCTTTTATACAGGTAACAAAAATGAGATTAGCAGAAAACCCTTTAAGAGACTGCTTCTAATCTCAGCTTGTTACCTGTATGAAAGACACCTGATAGCCAGAAATCCTGCTGAATGATAGGGGATCAAATACTTATTTCCCTCATGAACAAGCAAATCCGTGAATTTATTACACATGCATTTCTTTTGAAATTTATGCTGCTATTCTGTCTCTCAGTGTTACAATACACCTACCATTCAATTTTTAGACTGATAATTTCTTTGTGAGTGGGCAAACATTCAAAATCAGCAGGGGATCAAATACTTATTTCCTTTACTGTGTATACACAGCTGTGTTCAAAATAATAGCAGTCAGACATCACTAACCTGATCAATCACTGTTTTTGGCAGAAATGATATTTCTACATGGCAAATAATTTACTAGCAGGTGTAGAGTAATAGAAATCCAACAGACCCAACAGTCATGACATGCATGCTGCTGATTCTGTGTAATTGAATCACTCATTGAAAGGGGCATGTTCAAAATAATAGCAGTGTGGAGTTCTATTAGTGAGGTCAGTTATTCTTTGAAAAACAGGTGGCAATTATTGCCCTTATTTAAGGAAGGAAGGCAGCAAATGTTGTACTTGCTGGTTAAAGTGCATTTCTCTCTGAAATTCTGAGGAAAATGGGCCGTTCCAGACATTGTTCAGAAGAACAGCGTACCTTGATTAAAAAGTTGATTGGAGAGGGGAAAACTTATAAAGAAGTGCAGAAAATTATAGGCTACTCAGCTAAAATGATCGCAAATGCTTTAAAAAGGCAACCAAAACCTGAAAGACGTGGAAGAAAGCAAAAAACTACCATTCGAATGGATAGAATAGCCAAAATGGCAAGGGCTCAGCCAACAATCAGCTCCAGGAAGATCAAAGAAGGTCTAAAGTTACCTGTGAGTACTGTTACAATTAGAAGACACCTATGTGAAGCCAAGCTATCTGCAAGAAGCCCCCGCAAAGTCCCACTGTTGAAAAAAAGACGTGCTGAAGAGGTTACAATTTGCCAAAGAGCACATTGACTGGCCTAAAGAGAAATGGCGTAACATTTTGTGGACCGATGAAAGTAAGATTGTTCTTTTTGGGTCTAGTGGCCGGAGACAGTTTGTCAGACGACCCCCAAATACTGAATTCAAGCCACAGTACACTAAGACAGTGAAGCATGGTTGCTCAAGCATCATGATATGGGGATGTTTCTCATACTACGGTGTTGGGCCTATTTATCGCATACCAGGGATCATGGATCAGTTTGAATACTTTGAGGCCCACTGCATCCGACTTTTCTCTCCAACCCCCCCCCCCCGAGGATTGCTGTGATCTACTGGCCTCCTGGACCCGTATCCCGCTTCCTTGATGACTTTTCCGCCTGGCTACCCTTCATTCTCTCTTCCGAGCTACCCACCATCATCCTTGGAGACTTCAACATCCCTGTCAACATCAATAACCCGGCTACATCTCAATTCCTCCACTTAACCTCCTCTTTTGCACTCACTCAGTGCATACAATCCACCACCCACTCCGATGGGAACATCCTGGACCTCCTCTTCTCCCATCTCTGCGACCCCCACAACCTCACAAACACCCCCTTCCCTCTCTCTGACCACAACCTCATCACCTTCTCTGTCTCCTTGTCCTCAAACGCCTACCCCCCCAAAATGTCAAACTATTACCAGGTGGAACCTCCGCAACCTTAACCCTGCCCTCTTCCACTCCGCAGCTGATCAACTTTACAACAGCATCCTTCCCCTGTCCTGCCCCGACCTGGCCACGACTGCCTAAACAACTGGCAGTCATCAGCTCTAGACTCGTTAGCGCCTTTAACCACATAAAGCATCAGACCCCGCCCGCTCCAGCCCTGGCAGAAGATCATACCAAAACTCTTAAACGACGCAGTCGCGCTGGAGCGACTATGGTGCAAAACCAGGTCCCAACTAGCGTTCACCCGCTACAAATCTGCCTTCCACACCTATACCTCCTCTCTCCACGCTGCCAAACAAGCCTACTTTCTGACCCTCATCAATACCCTCTCCGGCTCTTCTCCACTTTCAACTCTCTACTCTATCCGCCCCCACCTCTACCCAGTACCTCACTCACCGCCCTCGAGATTGCCAATCACTTCAAAAATAAGATTGACACTATTCGCAGGGACATCGCTGCTGCTCAGACCTCCACCCCACCTACCTCCTCTCACACAGCAACCCCTCAACACCCCTCCCCCTTGGCCTCACCACTGTTCAGACCTCCACCCCATCAAACATCTCTCACACAGTAGCCCCCTCAACACTCCACTCCTTCAAACACACCACCACTGAGGAGGTCACCAAGGTCTTTTCTGAAGCCTGCCTCACCACCTGCCCCCTCACAACTCCTACGATCTCCCTCCTTCTCCATCCTTCGTTCCCTCACCCACATCTTTAATCTCTCCCTCTCTTCTGGCATATTCCCCTCCCCTCTGAAGCACGCACACATCACTCCCATACTTAAAAAGAAACTCCCTACCCCAATCCATCAGACTATCACCCACTCTCCTCTCCTTTAGGCGCACCCTAAAAACCCACCTCTTCAGGGAAGCCTACCCCATCCTCTGCTAACTGCCGATCTCCTCCACTCTTCCTACCACTCCATCCCCCACAGCTTTTCCTCCCATACCACTATCCCCTCCCTCCTAGACTGTAAGCTCCAAGGAGCAGGGCCCTTGAACCCCACGTGTATCGCACTGTAGTGTTATTGTACTGTCTCATGTATTGTCCCCATTGTAACGTACAGCGCTGAGCGAACTGTTGACGCTACATAAATACTGTATAATAATAATAATACATCAGAATACTTGAAGAGGTCATGCTGCCTTATGCTGAAGAGGAAATGCCCTTGAAATGGGTGTTCCAACAAGACAACGACCCCAAACACACCAGTAAATGTGCAACATCTTGGTTCCAGACCAACAAGATTGACGTATGGAGTGGCCAGCCCAATCCCCAGATCTTAATCCAATAGAAAACTTGTGGGGTGACATCAAAAATGCAGTTTCTGAGGCAAAACCAAGAAATAGAGAAGAACTGTGGAATGTAGTCCAATCATCCTGGGCTGGAATACCTGTTCACAGGTGCCAGAAGTTGGTTGACTCCATGCAACACAGATATACAGCAGTTCTCAGAAACAGAGCTTATACAACTAAATATTAATTAAGTGATTCAAAGGAAAGCAAAATCTTCAAACATTTTTCAGTTTATATAGTGAATGTTTGAGTTTGTAAAGAAGAATACAAACACTGCTATTTTTTTGAACAGTCTAATATTCACTTTTCTTCAATTTTTTTTTAGAGGGACAACACAAATTTGATCTCTTTTTCTTCATGTTTTGATTTGGAATAGAATGTGTAGTGTTCCCAATGCATTTGTGTGTATGGAAATAAAAGCTATTAGAAGGATTTTGAGCTTTATTCACTTTTTTCAACACACTGCTATTATTTTGAACACAACTGTATATTGGAATTTACATAGCTTTTACTTTCTGACTGCCTATCACATTTCTTGAGGTGCTAAAATGCCAGGGCAGTACAACCCCCCCATGACCCCTTTTCAGAAAGTAGACACCCCAAGGATTTTGCAGAGAGGCATGTTAGGTGCATGGAACATTTTATTTTTTGCCACACATTTTTTGAATATGACAATGTTTTAATGTTTTTTTACACATAGTTGTCACTTTAATTATATATTGCTCATGCATGCCATGGGTATATGTGGAGAAACACCCTTCTTCCAAGTATGAGGATACCACATGTGAGAGACTTTTTGGCAGCCTAGCTACATACAAGCCCCCAAAATCCAATCACCACCTCCAGGCTTTCCAAGGACATATTTCCTCATATCACTTCCCCACTACCTATCACAGTTTCGGAGGCTCTGAAGTGCCAGAATAGTACAACACCCCCCCCCCCCAAAATGACCCCTTTTTGGAAAGTAGACACCCCAAGGAATTTGATAAAAGGAGGCATGGTGAGTATTTTACAGATATCATTTTTGTCACAGGGTTTTGAAAAAGAAAAAAAAAAAAAGAAAATACATTTTGTGTTTTCTTTCTTCGTTTTCCAAAAACATGTGGCAACAAATGAGATCTACAAAACACTCACCATGCCTCTTAGCAAATACCTTGGAGTGTCTATTTTCCAAAAAGGGGTCATTTGGAGGGGTTGCTTCTACTATCCTGGCATTTCAGGGCCAACATTAGAAGCTTATGCCACACATCACCCACTCTTGAAGACCAAGCCTTTTCTGACACTTTTTGTTCACATGAAAAAACATTTTTTTTGCTAGAAAATTACTTTGAACCCCCAATCATATATTATATATTTTTAAAGCAGAGGCCCTAGAGAATAAAACGGTGGGTGTTGAAATTTCTAATATCACACAGTATTTGCACAGCGATTTTTTAAACGCAAATCTTTTGGGAAAAATACACTTTTTAGAATTTTAATGCACAAAAACACAATGTGCTCCCAATCGTTTGGTATCCATTTACTCAGCGTAACATCATCTTTTTATATTTTATCTAACATGACATGCTTTAAAATTCCGCATGCCCGTGCAATGGCAACAAAGTACAATTTTTATTATCGATAGGCGACGATTTAAAAAGCCTTTACAGGTCACCAATATATATTTACACAGGAGGTCTAATGCTAGAATTACTGCCCTTGGTCTGACGTTTGCGGTGATACCTTACCTGCATGGTGCAATCACTGTTTACATACTATCGTGGGTCAACACGTGCGCATACAGGTAGTGCGCGCAGGGAGGCAAGGGAGCGGGTTTTTTTTTTTTTTTGTATTTTAAATTGCCCCTTTTATTTTTATTTTTTTAAATCACTTTTATTGCTATCACAAGGAATACAAATATCCCCTATAACTTCAATGGGCATTGTCATGTATTCCTTTTTGAGAAATCTGGGATCTATCAGACTCTAGACCTCTCCACTGCCCTTACATTATCTAATCTCATGGCGCTGTTTATATCCTGCGAAACTGAAGTGATGAAATGTTCGTAGCTTCCGTCTCTATATAGATGATGATATAGAGATGATTGGAGCCATTCTGGTCTCTGATCAGCTCTATGGTCAGCCAGCGGAACTGCCAGCTGTATTTTCAGATTCAGGAGAGCCCAAGAAAACTGTGGAAGGCAGCAGGGGGGGGGGGGGGGAATGTCCCTTCTTGCTGCCAGTAAAAACAATTCAGCAGCTAATTGGCCACTAAGATTGCTTTTACATGAAAGCCAACCGCCAGCTGAAAAAAATGGTACCAGAATGATGCCTGTAGCTTCAGGAATCATCCCGGTAGAAGCGGAGAATGACTGGCACACAGTTCAGCAGTCCACAAATATATTGTAATAGGTTCTAAAGTGGGCAGGGGTAGTCCAGTAGGCACTAAGGGCAGGCTGCGATGGAGAGAAGCAAACTCTGCAGTACAAGAAACAAAGAACACAGCGCCTCTCAGTGTATACTGTGATAATATTTAAGAAGAAGATAAGCATAGCAACTCACATCTTTGATATTAAAAACAGGCTTATAGGAAGGTGATGTAAAACGTCTGTAGCCAGATGTAAGGTGACTGATCCAGAGAGGAAATAGCCTTGGTCCGCCAGCAGGTGGTGCTGTATCAGGTGAAGCATAGGTGGTAAAGCCTGGCCGGGTACCCAAAATGTCCAAGGTTTGTCACGTTGGGAATCTGATGTCATCGGTGTGTGTGACGCGTTTCTGAGCATGCGCGGGACCAACTTCGGCCAGCGCGCTCTTTCAGCAGGCCTGCAACATACCAGTACATTGCTGGTCCATGTTGGGCATATATGTAACAGCAGAGAAAACAGGCATACGATGAATTGGCTCTGTGGATCAACATGACTGCAATTCTTTATTTTCTGTAATGCCCATGTTGAGGGTTAGGCCCGAAAGAGTTTTAAATTCAGAAACCGTGATAGGTTTGCATGCGAATTGTCTGGAAAGAGCTGAACTTGGGTGGGCGGCCATGTATTGTGCGTATATATTGTCTTGGCCCACAATCAATTGATACAAATCTTCCATGAAAAACAGCGGAGGGGCTAAACACTAGGGCTGGCAGCGAACGGGGCCGATCCTGCTAACTCTGTGTTTTTGGAGACACTATACAAAAGGAGGCACTAGTATAGTTCTGTATGTAATCAATATCTTGATCCGTACAAACGCTAAACTACTAATGGCGGTGAGTGCGATAGTGTGTGGGCAATCTAACGCTGGCTGTGTGGGGCGCTAGCTAACCCTGACATTATCTGATGTCTCTAGTGGCAGTAATATAGTGATCAGTGAAATATTCCATATACTGACACTGGACTAATGGCACTGGTTGGGTGACGGGGTGATCAAAGGGTTAATAGGGGCCATCAAAGGGTTAAATGTGCTAATCCAACGTGTGTGTGTATAAAATGTAGTGGTGCTTTTACTCGGTGCGGTGTTCTCACTTCTCTCCCTGGACCAACGGGTGGGGGGGGGGGCAGAGGTGCGCTCACACCCCAAAATACGAAGCGACGCAAGATTACATCGCTTTGCCAAGAGCTGCTGCTCGCCCGCAAAATGCGGGTAAGTGGCTGGCAAGTAGTTAAATAATAAAAAAATCTCAATATTTTTTTTTAACATTTGTTTTGTAATACTTGTATCACAATAGTACAATGTTACCATAGTAACATTGTACTACTGTTGGGGAGGTGATCAGGGATATTCTTTTTTTTTTTTTTTTTTTTTACACTTTGTTTTGCAGGGGAAAGATACCGTATTTTTCGCTCCATAAGACGCACCTGACCATAAGACGCACCTAGGTTTTAGAGGGAAAAAACAAGAAAAAAAAAATATTCTGAACCAATGGACTGCAGAAACAGTGCAGGGGATGACCAGAGACTGCGGACACAGTGCAGGGGATGACCAGAGACTGCGGACACAGTGCAGGGGATGACCAGAGACTGCGGACACAGTGCAGGGGATGACCAGAGACTGCGGACACAGTGCAGGGGATGACCAGAGACTGCGGACACAGTGCAGGGGATGACCAGAGACTGCGGACACAGTGCAGGGGATGACCAGAGACTGCGGACACAGTGCAGGGGATGACCAGAGACTGCGGACACAGTGCAGGGGATGACCAGAGACTGCGGACACAGTGCAGGGGATGACCAGAGACTGCGGACACAGTGCAGGGGATGACCAGAGACTGCGGACACAGTGCAGGGGATGACCAGAGACTGCGGACAGTGCAGGGAATGACCAGAGACTGCAGACAGTGCAGGGAATGACCAGAGACTGCAGACAGTGCAGGGAATGACCAGAGACTGCTGACCTTTGGGGAGGGAGGGGGAGCGGGTACCTGAATTTGACAGGTACCCGCTCCCACTTCCGCGGAGTTGTCCTTCCTTCCTTCCCTCTTCCCAGGCTGGCTTCTGTGACAGCCGGGTGCCCACTGCGCATGCGCGAGAAGCGCTGTGCTTTGTGAATGGCCCGGCGCCTTCTGGGACCTGTCATGTGTCCCAGAAGACACCGGATCATTCACAAAGCGCAGCACATGCGCAGTGGGCACCCGGCTGTCACAGAAGCCAGCGAGGGAAGACTGTGCAGCGCTGGAGCGAGGAACAGGTAAGGCCCTGCAGGAGAGAACAGCTGAGCGGCCGGCCTGGTATTCTGACATGGTGGCGGCAGAAATACCGGACCGGCCGCTTTATATTCGCTCCATAAGACGCACTGACATTTTCCCCCCTTTTTTGGGGGGAAAAAAGTGCGTCTTATGGAGCGAAAAATACGGTAATTTCTCCTGTAATGCAAAGCTTGCAGTCAGAGCCTAACTCATTCATGAACAGTCATGAACGAGTTACGTTTTGACAGCTCAGGATAGTGATATGTGATTGGCTGGATCTGGTCACATGGTACAGTGTGCTGTGATTGGCCTCATGTATCATGTGACAGCTGTGGGCTAATCACAGCTCACTAGGAAGAGAAGCAGAGCTGTTATGAATGCCATTGATTCATAACAGCTTTATTTACATGATCACCGGATCCTGTTCAGCAGGATTTTCATTCCGCTGTGTCTGCTGGACACAGCAGTTGCGAGGGGGGAGCACTGTGCCCCCGTGTTAGTACAGCCAGAGCGGCGTATGGGTACGTCGCTTTGCCTGTAGCTGCCGCTCTGCCACAGTACACTGCGGGTGGGCGGGAAGTGGTTAAGCATTGCTATTGGTGAAGGTCCTAAAGCACCAAGTAGTGTCCAACAGATTCCACGTTAAGGAATCTACTCACAGCAAGACTCCCTGAAGAAGAAAAAAGCTCCAGGGTCCTAGTGTCAATTTCCAGGAAAAGGTAAGGAAAGGTGGAGGAAAGGTAATACCCTTTTAGGGAATAACTCCCAAGGGCAAGTTCTGGCTAAGACAGGAACAGTGGAATCCAGACAGGATGGAACCCAGGCAGGTCTGAGTAAAGGTTCAATGATGAGTAGCAGCAAAGGAAACATATTGCAGGGCAAGTGTACGTTATCCCAACATTTTATATTTCCACTGTGTGTCTGTTGTATCATGTACTTGTATGAAAAAATATTCTGTTCTTTTTGCATTGCTTCTTTTGTGTGAAATACCTGGTGATCCTGCCAGCTGGGAGCACATTCATCCCAATGTGGTCAGTTTTCTTCTTTGCATTCTACTTGGGAATACAGTTTGTCCGTATTCCAGTGGTCAGACTTGTGCCTACATGCCTCCCTGCACAGCTTTTTACTGGGAAAAGCAGTGTACTGCTGTTTCTTTGACTCCTCCTGCTGAGATGCCCCCCTGTATTTTAGATCCTCAGCTCTCTAAGCCCCGTATGCAGCAGAGAACAGAGGTCAGGTGACCACTTATTAAAAAAGTGAAGTGGTAGAGGGGAAAGGGCTCCTCTGACTTTTCTACAGATATCCTGCGCTCTGGTAGGAGCTTACAGTAGCCATTCAAGGTGCTGCTAATGAAAGCATCAAGAGGGTCCAATGAGGTGAAGTCCTTCAAATAGAAGATGAATCAGTTGTTCCTTGGATGTTTCACACACGTAGCCAGGGTGGCCTATGCATTCGAACAAACATCAGTCCCATGTGGGACAAGTTCAAAGGCATGCAATTCCCAGGTAAAATACAAAGCATCTGCTCCAACCGCCCTATAACATGGGGACCTACACCAGCGGCAAAGGATTCTCTCTAAGGAGTTTAAACCATTCTAACATGGTTTGACAGATCAGGAGTCACCACTAACACAGGACAGAGGGCAAAACCAGTTATTTCAAACTTGGATCTAAGGATTGCAATTTCATATCAGTGAAGTCCCCAAAAAGGTACTTCAATCATACCTTTGACCCTTCTAGTGGTCTCCGTTAGTGTGGTGTACTGGAGCACTCATATTGTGCATGGAACACCAAAGGGGAAACGCTCTGGCATAGTCTTAGTTTGGGCCCGAGAATTCCGGGGTTTTCCCAGTCTGTGTAGAGATGTCCCCATACAGAGAATGCAGTGGAAAAGTCTTTATAGCCCTAGGAGCTCTGAAAGACCCAAAGCCTGCAACCCAAGGTGCTAACAGACCAAAGGGCTACAATCCAGGGTGGCTGGTGCTAATGAGGGTTTCAGGCAGCCACAGGCAATCAAGTCACTGTAAGTGGGCAGTGAAAAAGAACTAGAGATTTCATGGTGCTACACAGGAAGAAGTACCATAAGGATAGTGCGTCCTCTAGACTGAATGGTGAGAGAGAATGAAAATTGCTAGGTGGAGTGCTTTGACAACACATACTCTGCATAAAGTCAGCACTCAGGTTCCTCAGCCTTAACCATTACCACAGTAATATGTTGTGGCCAGAATTCTAACATGATGTCCAACTTCATCAACCGTGAGGTAGCTTCCATTGCTTTAGCCCAACCAGTCTTACTTTGTAAGTGAGCCCTCAAAGACAAAGCACATCAGGTGCTGTGCCATGGCTCTGGATCTGGAGAGCAATCTGTGGCTAACACAGTACACAATGGTCTGGAAAACACCACATAACAGAGCCCAGTGGCCCAAAGCTCACATTATGGGCTAGCCTCACTATGTACAGGGGCTTACTCTCAGCATGAGTACACGGTTTAAACCTGAACTTACAGCTGAGGCTGCCACAACTCTGGACCTGAAGAGTGTTCTGCAGCCATCAACCCAATACACAAAAATATGGAAAGCATCCAAAAGGCACCAAGATAGCCAGTCCACTGCCATCCCCCACTGCTGGATATTCAGAAGGAAGTGTTCACATCATGCAGGCATGTACATGGACACTTAAAGAAAGACCCGTAGCAAGAAGACTACAAAAATAAGAAGACTTGGGGCTGCAGCATCACATGACCCTGGCTTAACACAAGTAAAAAAAAAAAAAAAAAAAAAAAAAAAAAAAAAAGGGCATTTAGACAGGGTTCTTTGCAAGCAGATAAAAAGGAGCTGGAGTGAGAAGATTATATTGGAGTGGGGAGCATAATTTTTGAAGTCTTGACTGAAGTCAAAGAATAAATGTGGAGCGGAGTGGAAGCCTAAAAGACGAGTGGGTTCAGATTGCTCGCCTTCCCAGGTGTAGGTTCTAAGTAACCACTTGAAGACCAGAATGTTAAACCCCCTTCCTGTCTAGGCCTTTTTTCAGTTCTGCGAATGGCAAGATAGGATACTGACAATTACTTGGTCATGCACCACTGTACCCAAATTTATTTTATATACCTTTTTGACACAGCTAGAGAACTTTTTTTTCTGGTATTTAATTACTACAGTGCCTTGAAAAAGTATTCATACCCAGAGGACTTGCCCGATAGCCCATCGTTTATGGACCAGAGTTTATAACTTAATCCATTCGGTCACACATCAACCTCAGGAAGAGTCCTAGTGAAGCATTGCTTTATAAATCCCTCCAAAGACATGCCCGTAAAACTCGCACACTGATTAGCTTTTCTTTCATGGCAACAAAACAAAACTTATAGCATACTCTTAGAAATCGCCCACTCTACAATTTGAGGAAATCAAATCTAGAATTCAAGGCTTCTTTATCAATGAAATATTATTTTCCTTCCCGCCTCCTATTCCTTTTACACTATTTTTGTTTTTTTGATTTTGTGGTAGGGCCTTTGTGGCCACCGCTTGGTATTGTCAGACACCAAACTCACTCATCCTCCTTGTCTCCTTTTTAAAGCTAAAACGTTAGGATACTGCTGGGAGACATTCCTGCAGTTCCTTTCACAAACATTTGCTGTAGACTGCTAGGTTTAGTTATACCTCTGGTTATGAACTTGGTGTGTTTTCACAATGCCACGCTACGCAACTAAGCATCAAGATTGCTTTCTGTTCTGCGGACCCCTGCGCAGGTCAAAATCACTGTCATGACATTGTACATTGTTCCTTTACTGAACGCTGTTTGTGATGAACCATTTTTGCTCTCATCTTTTGTTACTCTTTTCAACAAAGATCTTTTGGTACCAGAAAAGTATTCATACCCCTTGAAAGTTTCCACATTTTGTCATGTTACAACCAAAAATGTAAATGTATTTTATTGGGATTTTATGTGATAGACCAACACAAAGTAGCACATAATTGTGAAGTGGAAGGAAAATGATAAATGGTTTTCAAAATTTTTTGCAAATAAATATCTGAAAAGTGTGGCGTGCATTTGTATTCAAGCCCCCTTTATTCCGATACCCTTAACTAAAAGCTAGTGGAGCCAATTGCCATCAGAAGTCACATAATTAGTAAATCGAGTCTACCTGTGTGTAATTTAATCTCAGTATAAAAATACAGCTGTTCTGTGAAGCCCTCAGAGGTTTGTTAGAGAACATTAGTGAAAAAACAGCATCATGAAGGCCAAGGAACACAGGGTTAAAGTTGTGGATAAGTTTAAAGCGGTGTTAGGTTATAAAAAAATATCCCATGCTTTAAACATCTCACAGAACACTGTTCAATCCTTCATCAGAAAATGTTAGGAGTATGGCACAACTACAAACCTACCAAGACATGGCCATCCACCTAAATTGACAGGCTGGGCAAGGAGAGCATTAATCAGAGAAGCAGCCAAGATGCCCATGGTAACTCTGGAGGAGCTGCAGAGATGCACAGCTCAGGTGGGAGAATCTGTCCACAGGACAACTAATATGCACTCCACAAATCTGACCTTTATGGAAGAGTGGCAAGAAGAAAGCCATTGTTGAAAGAAAGCCATAAGACGTCCCATTTGCAGTTAGCAAGAAGCCATGTGGGCGGGACAGCAAACGTGGCAGAAAGTGCTCTGGTCAGATGAGACTAAAATTGAACTTTATGGCCTAAAAGCAAAAAGCTATGTGTGGCAGAAAACATCACCCTAAACACACCATCCCCACTGTGAAACATGGTGGTGACAGCATCATGTTGTGGGGATGCTTTTCTCCAGCAGGGACAGGGAAGCTGGTCAGAGTTGATGGGAAGATGGATGGAGCCAGATACAAGGCAATCTTAGAAGAAAACCTGTTAGAGTCTGCAAAAGACTTGAGACTGGGGCAGAGGTTCACCTTCCAGCAGGACAATGACCCTAAACATACAGCCAGATTTACAATAGAATGGTCTAGATCAAAGCATATTCATGTGTTAGAATGGCCCAGTCAAAGTCTAGACCTAAAACCAACTGAGAACCAACTGAGAATCTATAACAAGACATAAAATCCAAATAAAATACATTTATGTTTTTGGTTGTAACATGACAAAATGTAGAAAGTCTTAAAGGGGTATGAATACTTTTTCAAGACACCAATTTTTTTTACTATACAAAAAGGAAAATAAGATCATAAATTCTAAAAAAAAAAAAACAAAAAAAAAAAAAACCTCTAATAAAACTTTGCTAATTATTTTTTATTATTAAATAATCCATCAAATTTAGGTTAAAATGCATTATTAATATCTGAACCAAAATGTTGCATAATAAAAATAATATATTGTATAACATTTTGCCTGTGTGAGAGTCTACAAACTATAGCGTATGTATCTGAAATGTATTAACCCTGATGTTCTAAATCTCAGTTCTTGAGGCCATAAAATGCCATAACAATACAACACCATCAAAATGACCAATTTTTGGACAAGGTATTTAGTAAGAAATATGGTGAGATTTTGAAAAGTTTATGTTTGCCACAAATGTTTGGAAAATTAAGTATATAAAATGTATTGATTCTATTTCACAAAGATGTCATTTTAACTAATTATTTCCTCACTCACTTCATAGTGATACAATTACACCTCAAAACACATTCTTCTACTCCCGTTATATAAAAAAAAAAAAAAAATGAAAAAGTACATTTTCATTATCCGTATCAACAACTTGTGGAAAAAGTGAAATAAAATCAAAATGTACTACTTTACTCTACCTTGTAAAATGTGGTTACTCCAGTGCCTTCAAAATGTGATAGGTAGTCAGGAAATTAGATGTGTAAATTAGGCCCCTTCCGTACCTGAAGATACTCCTTGGATTTAGGTCCCTCTATGCATCTAGGCTTCAAAGTCCCACAAGTGTTAACCTCCCTCCTGGATTTTGAGCCTCTATGAGGCTAGGCTCCAAAAAAATCTCGTACATGAGATATCCTCATATTCGAGAGGAGTATCAGAGAGTGTTGTGGAGTGCAATTCTAAGCATGCCCATGTTGTGTGTGAGAAATATCCTATTAACTGACAGCATAAAAAACAAAACACCACAGCTGTTAATTAATAAGATATTTCTCACAAACAGCATGGACAAGCTTAGAGTTGCACCCCAAAACACTCTCCGATATCCCTCTCGAATATGAGGATCTCTCATGTGTGAGACTTTTTGGAGCCTAGCCTCAGAGGGGCCCAAAATCCATGGGGCACCTTCAGACCTAAAAAAGGGGCATACATTACACATCTAATTTCTTGACTACCTATCACCTTATGGAGACCCTGCAGTGCCAAAACAGTAGAAACACACTGGTGAATATTTTATTTCTTACCACGTTTTTTGAAAAAGCCGATTTAAAAAAAAACAAAAAAAAAAAAACTAAAAACACTAATTTTATAAAAACAAAGTTGGCAATTTAATGAGATCTTTATTACACACAGCATGGGCATGCTTAAAATTACACCCAAAAACACATTCTGCTGTTACTCATAAGTATGCGGATACCACATGTGTGAGATTTTTCAGTGTTTGAACTGATTATGTACCAGACATTTTTTCTTGTGTATCACAAAAAGCAATCAACATTGTATAAAAATGGCGTACTGTAAAACATGCCTCTATACAAGTGCTAGGGGAGTATAGCTTAGTGTAGTGTCACCTATAACAGTTTCATTAACTATAAGCCAAGCAAACCCAGCCTGCTACATGGCTGCCCCCAGGGAATGCCATGTTCAACAGGTTTCTGAGGTACATACTTTAAATACTGTCAAAGGCTCAACTTATTTGAACATAGTTTCTGACATACCTCCTTTTTAAGCAGTGAAAGGGGAATGTAAAGAGGATGCTTGCAAAGTACAGGATCTTAGATCAAAACTAGTATGACCAGACTAGCAACTGAAAGGTCAAGAATGTGGCACTTCAGTCTTATGCTCCTCAGGAGAAAATAATTTCAGTTCCATGTTTTATTTTTGCCTATTATTTATGCCCAATGAATGATTGGGATCATAATCTGTGTTAGTCGTAAAGCCGTTTATCATTTTGATTCTCTTGATTTCAAATTAGTTGATATATGATTGATAGAGTTGCTACGATTATTTCAACATATACAAAAAGAAATAACACATGTTTAAGATTATCCCTTACAAGCTCGCACATCAACACTATAGATGCTTCGAAGAAATAACTTTGGAAGGATAGCGATATATGGCGAGAAAGAAAGATGGTATTAATGATACTATTAATGATGCTAAAAAGGCTTCTCACATTGCCCTTAGTAATCAAAGTAAAAACCTAATTTGTCAAACCAATGGTAGAATTAAATGAAAAGAGTTAGGCTCTATAATGTTTACTTCCGTTTATAGTTTGTAACTTGATACAATTAGAAATAAAGATCTGAATCATATGCTAGTACTTTCTAGGGACCCTGAGAATGCGGTTTGAATTTCAAAAGGTGTCAAAATGGTTGAAAGGAAAGGTAACCCTCCCAGTAACTAACTGGCACCTAGTTTAGTTTAATTTCATACAGCATACACATGACTGAGATATAGGGGCACAGATAAACGTGGCAACAAAATGTCAGTGTTGTGCCCATTATAATGTTATTAAACACATCAGTTTTACCTGTTCAGGACAAAAATAGGAAAACTGGAATTATTTAAATTGTAAAACGAGAACTATTGTTTATCTTATTACTTGCAGAGCATGTTGAATTCAATATTTGTCAGAACCTATAGAAGGCTGAAAGATGGGATAGTATAAAAGACCAGAAGATAAAGGCCACCATATTGGCAAAACATTTTGTTCAAGAGTATAATGCGGATATTCATTTGATTTGGTTTCAGTTTTCATTATCGATCACAGAAAGTCACCCCTCAAATGTGGGAAGGAGAGATTTTTCTGAAACTCAAAAGAAAAAGGTAGTTTGGATATTTAAAATGGAAATCAGAATGCCACTGGGGTTAAACTCCGAATGGAACATTTCATATTATGAATACATTTTTTTCTCTGCGGATTTTCAGAAGTGGATGTGGTTATGGTAAAGTGAACATAGTTATGGTAGATCTGTGGTTGTAGTCAATAGGTGACTCATTTTGGTACCAAAAGGGTTAAATGACTGAATTGAGAACTCCACTCTACTGAGCAAAAAAAAAAAAAAAAATTATATATATCATACGAATATTAACTTCCAGTATGTGCAGGTGGTATTCTAGCAACTGGTAGATTAATATTCAGAATTATATTTCAAACCAAGGGATACCAAACAGTGTACCTTTGTCACCCAGGAGGGAAGAGACTGCTTTCTTCTCTCTTCTAGGTGCTAATATAGTCATGTATCAAACAAATTGTTCTTTTCATTTATCCCTATAATCCCCTTTCTCAAATAAATATATGTAAATAAAATCAAATATACAAACACAGATGTGTAATAACACTCAAATTGGATGAAAAAATAAAAATAAATAAACTATAGTGTCCAAAAATAATTTCAAATACGATGATCCAATGCAGAAAACCTCAAAAAAATAAAACCGCAAATAGTGTATTACCTTAATTACATATAATTGTGCGCTATGTGTCATGTACACTCCATAAATGGTGTTCAAAAACGTGAGAGAAAAGAAAGAAGAAAAAAAATAAATTGTTTTATCTATATATATACACACTCTAGATGTGCACCAACAAAATAACCCAAAATGCATGTAAAGTATATCTCATTAATTGTGACAGTGAACTCAACACACTGCAACCACTACTACTTTTACCATAAAACAAATGTGAATCCAAACAATTAGTGTAAAAGTGACCACTCCAACCTAGTGCAACAAATGAACAATTACCCTATAGAGGTAATAATCCGCTTTACAAAGTGGTGGATGGCTGCACCTCCAAATTTCTCAAACTTCCTTTAAACATATATCCACTTTCTTTAGGCATATCTTCACATCCCTCATAAGGTAAAATAGGCAGTTAGTGGCTGAATAGTAAAGATACAATACTTTATTTTATCCACTTACATAGAAAACTCCAACTTTCAGCTTGTGTAACACATGGACAAGCACTTCCCTGGAGAAAATCGCATTTTCCTTAATCAAAGATGGCCGCACTCGTACTTCCGGTACAACGTAATTGTGTCATACGTCACGTGTCCCGACGCGTTTCGTCACTTCCTGGACTTTGTCATCACTTTGTGCCCAGTTCCTGATAAACTTTATGAATTGTATGTGAAATGGTTACATGTGAAATGGACATTTTATGGCACGCTCTGTATCCTAAAGCCCTAATGGCCTAACAGGTCATGGCTGACTGAGTTATTGTTTTACGATCGGGCAGACAGAGGAAAGTGGTTTTCAAAGCAGACCTCCTGCACCAGACTAAATAGCGGTTTACAGCTTTGGAGCTTCATCAATCTGTGTTTTATTTAAAATAGGAGACCCTTTTGAAGTCCGTTCAACTTGCAGCTACAAATTCCATTTCAAGAGGGAGGAGGGAGGAGAGGAGACAAAATGGCTGAGGCCTAACAAGATGTAAAAAAACCGCTCCAAAAAAATCAAGGGGAGCAGTTAAATTTGCTGTTTACACCTGATTTCCGGGTTGGGTACGGGTGCTGCAAAAATTGTGGTCTACCAATAGGGATTTGCAAGCACATCCGGAAGGACACAATCAGCTCTACTGGACTGTGTTTGGATTCTTGGTGGCTGTGGGACACTATTTGTGCTAGCCATCGCACTCGCTTGTACTGCACTTATGGGACTCGCCACATCACCAAGCGATACTGCAGTGCTGATATGTAAAAGACAAGGATGTACTAGGCCGCTGGTGCTCACCAGTTCACGAAAAGGTAAAGCGGCACTAGTACTGGCACTCTGTTGTATATGGAAATCATCATGCAATTGTAACACCTCAGCAACCTGAGAATGGGATTGGGTACCCCTGACCTTAGCAGAGACCTCTACTCCATCGTTTGAGCTGTCAGTGTGCTGCTGCTATCTGCAGGTTTGCATTCTGAGCCTGATTCTGTCAGTGAGGCTTCTCCTTCGCTCTCATCTGACATGCTCAGAATCCTGTAGGCCTCTTCACTAGTGTACCTTTCGTTGGACATTTTGGCCACTAAATTTATAGGTACATAGTACGACTCACAGGAAAAAGAGCACCTGGCTGTCAGGGACTGCTTGAACCTCTACAAAAACAATTTACCTGCTAGTACTAGCAGAGATCAGGCCTGATCTTGCTAAGCCTGCAGTTTTGTGTGCAATGTATCAATTGCTGGGGGAGAGGGGGGCTATCTGGGAGGGACGCTAACTGAAGTCATCTGTGACACTAATACACTGATCAGTAATTAAAAATCTATACACTGTACTAATGACACTGGTGACAGGGCAGTGAAAGGGTTAACTAGAGGGCGATCAGGGGGTTAAATGTGATCTAGCTGTGCTTTTACAGTAAAAGTGCGCTACTTTTACTCTATTGATCTACTTTCTTCACTCTCTGTAATGGAATGTGCTCCAGGGAGAGAAGACTGCATCGTTTCCTGTGCCTGGGTAAATGTAAACACAGGCACAGGAAGACCTCTGATTCGGTACAGCCGATCAGCAGGTCCAGGTTGTGCAGAGGTAGGAGAGAGGACCTTAGGGAAGGGGGTAAAAAGTCAGCTTTAAGAGTGTTGTTATTGGTTTGTTTTCGGTGTTTATATTTGGACAGGCCAAAATATGTTGATATTAATATTTAACTTGTATTTGTTTTTATATTTGTTTGTATTTATTTTTATGTTGATAGTATAAGCTGCAGCTTTGTTAAACAGGTGGTGTTTTTTTCCCACCATTGTTTCCTTATATACTATTTAATCAGGTGACAGTTAAACGTACTGTATATAATCCTTGCAATTAAGCACTTTTGAAATTCATGTACTTTACAAATGTCCACTGCTTCACCTGCAGGACACTGCAACCATTAGCGTGCAACAGAAGTAAATGAAAGTTCTATGGAGGGAAGAAACAGGAAGCACTTAGTCATGTGACTTGTTAAAAAAAAAAAAAAAAAAAAAAAAATCACAGAGCCCTCTCTGCTACGTTAAGCAAAGAGAAGTCCATAAGCTTCCACCGGCTGTATACTGCGGAGTGATTTGTATGAATGGAATGTGCCACAGTGTGCGTAGTTTACGTGAAAGTGGATAGTTATATCCAATCTCTGTTTTAAATAGGTCCCTTCGTGACTTGTCACTGGTACAAGCAGTGAATGAAATCTAAACACTTTATAGATGTCATTGGAGCAGGAGGTAAGGGGTATTTTCCCAAAGAGCACTACTATTTGGTGACAGCTATTGAAGGTGGTATTTTCTCTCACTTTTTACAGATTGCTGCATATGCTCTGTTGCATTGGAGGGACAAAAAAAAACCAATCTGTGGCAGAAATGTTTTGGGTTTTTTTACTTGCTACAAAAAAAAAAAAAAAATTGCTATCTGCCATTTGTACTTCCTTGCCAATCTCAAACCTTCTATCTAAAGTTCACATATCGTAAGAGGTCATTACCAATGACTAACCACTTCTGAGCCCACTTCTATCTACATACATTGAGCTAAGTAACGGCTGAAAGTTCATTCTGCTTTGTAACACTTTGGATTGTCATCTTCTTTATGGAAAAATATTAAATGTTTAGTGAATATATAACTGCATTAAATGGTGCATATATTATATAACACAAATAAACATTATATAGAAAGAAAGGTTCAAAAGAGCCTAAAAAAAACCCCAAAAAATGTACATAATGACCTCAAAGTTTTAAAAGTGTAAACCAGAAATAGGAAAATGCAGTCCCTATAAAAGATTGATTCAAATCTATGATGGTGAAGGCCAAAAGGAAAGTGGAGATCATTAATGCATATTTTTTTTTTATCTGTCTTAAAATAAATATCTGTCATAAAATAGATGCCAGTGCCAGATAACGACAACACATTTACAGTAAAAACAAGAAAAAAACAACCAAAACAACAAAAAAAAACAAAAAAAAAAAAAAAACACATCACACACAGCTTTCTAACTGATGGAATCCCACACCTTTTTATTGACTCCTGAGTTCCAAGTTGAAACGATTGTGCGTAATAGAGACATGGAGCCTTTACGCTACAGCTATCATGTTAAGGTCTCATAAGCAATGTTCCTACTCCCCCCCCCCCCCCCTTTGCAAACTATGGAATTTGTAGCTATAACTTTTAACAAACTTCTTATCTTAATTAAAAACACAAATAGACCCAGCTTCCAGACCTGTAAGCAGCTAATTAGTCTTGGCAGGATGTCTGTTCCCACAAACCATGGAAAACACTTTCCTAAGCCCTATCGTAAAACAATAACTCAGTCAAGCCATCACACATGACATATAAGCTCATTAAGGCTCTAGGAATGCTGAGTGTGCCATAAAAATGTCTATTCCACAACCTAACAATTCCACATAAAATTCATAACATTCAACAGGAACAGGACACATAAATATTAGGTATATATTTGAATGGGGAATATCATACCGAACAAAATCAAGGTCATAGAGGACTACCCTAGCACATAGGAAAGGGGAGAAAGTCTCCTCCCGCCTGGGAGGCAAAAGGTACGCTGTGTTTGGTATCCCTGGGTTCGAAATATAAATCTCAACAACATCCTGCCAACTTCTAGCATACCACCTGCACATATTGGAAGTTATTAATATTAATGTAAAACTATATTTGGGAATTGGTCGTAAACATGGTGGCCTCCCAGCACTCATCCCTTAAACTGGATTATTGGTCAGTTGGTCTCTGGCGACACCCCTTTGATATCACAGAAAAGGGACTGACCGGATCTAGTATGCTGAGCTCTCGTTTTACCATCAACCAAGGAATACCCAAGAGAGCCACAGCAACGTTTTTGCTTGGACAACTGGACTTTGCTAAAAGCAAAGACTTTGCAGGCAAGTTCTGCCTTCTTAACTCCTTTTATTTATATGTTGCTTTATTATTCTATTTATTTATTTGTAACATCCCTTTCTGTAAATAGACGTGTTAAAATTATCTCTAAGGCTTTTAATGCAAACTAAAGAATCCCTGTCTCTTGAAGCGTGCTAATGTATATAATAATCCCCTGAAAATACCTGTTGGTGGGGACAGTGTGTGTTACAGACATTTATTGTTCACATTTGTTCTTGCTAACAATGTGAAAGGTAGATAGTCCCAAAGCCATCTGGTGGCCGTTTGGAATTTGAAGGGTTAATTGCATATTTAACCTAACCCAGTGTTAATCGCTCTCAGGTTTCTGGCGCACAGAGTGTGGTCCCGTAAGCTGGAAAATCTTTGTGCAGGGTGTAGCTGAGTGCGCGTGACAGCGCAGTGAGAAGGGCAGGGGTCGGGCACTGTGTTTGTCACACAAGTGACAGCTAAATTTTACCAATAACAAAAAAAGGGTAATAAAACGACAATTAGCTATGGTTTCTCTGAATAGACTGGTAAAGAAATGTAGGTTGTGAGGACTACGAAAGAATGCATGTACATAGGTAAAGAACTGCTTACAGCTCATGCACACAGGTGATTTTCCTTATAGTGTAGAATACAGGAACATTTCCACACCCAGGAGGCACAAATACGGCTACAGGCCACTTCTAGCAGCTCTGCCAAAGTCAATGATGAGCTAAAATATGAAGCAGCTGTCCACTGTTCCAGAGGTAATTGTGTGCAAGGCTGTATGCATGGAAGGACATATGCCCCAAACGAGGAAACTCTTTGTTCAGATTGTATGTTCCCAAACGACCATCATGTATTTCAGCTGGTCATTGATTCTAACCAATCTACTGGCAGTGGGCTCTACACTGCACCTGTACATCCTGGGAGCCAAAACATGCCCGGTTTTATGCTGTGTGGGCAAAGGCACCCGTGTGCCTGAGCCCTTAATCCCTTCCGGACCAGCCGTTCTATATAAAAAAGCCAGGACGGTGGCAGTGCAGGGTCAGGTGGCCGTTTATAAACGGCCTCCCCGCACCCTGCTTGTGCGCGCTCCCTGGGAGCGTGCAGCACCGCGATCCAGTGCCCGCTGTGAAACACCGATCGTCGGATGGGACCTCTATACGAGGTCCCGATCATGTGATCACTGATTGGCCAATCAGTGATCACATACAAAGTAGTAAGCAAGATGTCACTTGTGACATCATTGCTTACTACGTGTGAAATCTGTGAATGATCACAGAAGTCACATGGTACAAGGCTATTCACAACAGCCTTGTACCATGTGACAAGCTGTGACCAATCACAGCTCACTCAGTACTTCTCAATGACTGCAAGAATGCAGACAGAGAGAAAGAGAAATTATTGCTTTTACATCCTATATGGGTGTAAAAGCAATCAGTGTAAAAAAAAAAAAAATCTTCATCATCCCCCACAAGTAGTACAGTGTCACCATGGTGACACTGTACTGCTAGGGTGACAGTATGTAAAAAAAATATAAAAAAATTAAAATAAAAATGTAAAACAAAAAAAGTTTAAAAATTATAATTTTTGGTTATAAAATAATTTGGATTTTTTTTTTTTACTAAAAAGATAACGGAATACATTTTGGCCAAGATTTATGATGAAATATTATTTATTTGCAAAATTTTATAAAAAACACTTTCAAAATTTTTGAATTTTTCATTTACATAGCAAAAAAAATAAAAATCCCAGCGGTGAATAAATACCACCAAAATAAATCTTTATCTGTCTCAAAAAAATGGTAAAAAAATTAATTTGGGTACAGTGTTGCATGACCGCGCAATTGTCATTCAAAGTGTGATAGCGCTGAAAGCTGAAAATTGCCCTGGACAGGAAGGGGGTAAAAGTGTCCGGTCTGGAAGTGGTTAAAGAATAGCATATAAAAAGTGTAGTTGAAAATGAAATACATTGAAATTAGGCTAGTTAGCTGTAATGTATCATTGGGGTTGCGTTTGTTTCCAGTATGTTTCAAGATTTCTTTTTTTCCCCCCAAAAAAAGCTTGGAGGTTATGTTGCTTTTTTTTTATTATGGCAAATAAATTGTAAATGTTTGTAAACCGAAGGTTATATACCCAGCTGCTGTAGCAGCAATATCACCTTTCCGTAAAAATATAGAAGAGCAGCTTAGAAATGCTGGGTAACATTAAACAAAGTAGCACAACACAATAGTAAGGAGCAGATGCAAAAGCAAATACAGTTTGAGATGTATGAAAGAATAAATAAAAATGATGGAGCATAGTACTACACTTGTGTAGCCACATATGAATAAAGGCTACAATTTGGGACACCAAAAATTAGGAAGAACGTTGAAGATTGGAAGAATGTTCAAAATATGAACTAACAAAAAACAAAACAAATACAGGAAAACAGTGTAAAAATAAAAGGGTTCGAACATTTGAGCTTGTAATTTTAGGATAAAGATACCCTAAAGGCAATTAAAATCTATGAATATATACATCAATATAAAGATTATTCAACCTAACTTTTTAGGCCTCACACTCAGTGCTGTCTGTGCCCTGTTTGTAGCTGGGATGCACAAGCTGCACTGAACGAGCTGTGGTGGCCGAGCATAGAGATGACACCATCTCCTCTCACTGCCTACCCCGTATCACTGCTGTCAGAAGACACATTCAAATTAGCCTTAAAATTCTTAAAAAGTGGCAAGCTTCTTCTGCTGGTGGCAGATTACAGTGGGAGGCTGCATAGTGCAGGATAGCTTGGTGGCAGGATAGTGACACGCTGCATCTGGTGGCAGGCTACAGTGGCAAGTGACACGCTGCATCTGGTGGCAGGCTACCGTGGCAAGTGACACGCTGCATCTGGTGGCAGGCTACCGTGGCAAGTGACACGCTGCATCTGGTGGCAGGCTACCGTGGCAAGTGACACGCTGCATCTGGTGGCAGGCTACCGTGGCAAATGACACGCTGCATCTGGTGGCAGGCTACCGTGGCAAGTGACATGCTGCATCTGGTGGCAGGCAATAGTGGCACGTTGCATCTGGTGGCAGGCAATGGTGCAAGTGAAAGGCTTTATCTGGTGGCAGGCTAAGGTTGCAAGTGACACACCGCATCTGTTGGCAGGCTACCGTGGCAAGGGACACGCTGCATCTGGTGGCAGGCTACCATGGCAAATGACACGCTGCATCTGATGGCAGGCTACTGTGGCAAATGACACGCTGCATCTGGTGGTGTGGAATAAATGGAATAACAAAATGGGAGTAAGCTTATCAAAAACTAACTGAATTCAGTTATGAATGCTACATACTAGATTGGGATTGTTTATCTATGGAATCAGGGAGGATTTTTTTCCCCCCCGTGCAACAAAACTGGCCACAGTTGCTTATGGGTTTTTCTTGCCTTCCTTTGGACCTAAATTGCTGGACTTTGTCAGAAGCTATGCATGATGCACAGGTATCTACTTACTACCTAGTTAATGATATAACCGTAATCTTGTTTGCTTCTATTTATCACCCTTTTATCAGCAATTTCACCTAAGATAATATATGCATAATGTGCCTTTTTATAAGACAGCTTTCAAAGTTCACATGAACTATTTGTCGGGTTCAGTACTGTGATTAAACTAAAACTGGAGGGAGGGAGGAGAGGATCTATAAACAGGTACAAAATACAACTGGAAATGGAATTTCATGTTCATGTCATTACCTCACTACTTTTTCCCAGTACGTTCACTCCTACTACATCACTGGGACTGAGTTTGTGACTATTTCAAGCAGACCCACCCACTTAGCAAGCAGGAAATAAATGGAATGTATGTGTCAGTTTAAACAAAACACTTGTACATAAAAACTATGTAATGACTTTTGCCAAGATCCTTGTAAAATGCATATAATTTATCTAAAGAGAAAGGTTTGTGTCCTAAACTGGAGTCACACCTTAAAGTGGAACTTCACTCTCTCAATCAACATTGACTATTTTGAATCCTTATGCTGCTAGCATTAGTAAATAGATAGGAAAGTATATCACATTTACTTGTTTTAAACGGTTTATCAAAATGTTTTAGTTACTTCCTAGTTGCCATACCTAGGCAAATTATGTTATACATCCCAAGAGTCTTCAGGGAGGGAAGAAGGGTTTTTTTCAGCTAAGCACACCCTCCTCTCTGTGTGCCTGAGCTAAGGGCAGATAGATTCCAGGAAGTAAATGCTACATGAATCATCTGCCCTTACTCAAGACATCCACAAGCAGCAATGCTAGGGAATGCTTTTCTAAGTAATTTCATAGAAAAATAAAACATGGAGACATGGATGAATAGGTGAATTTGTTTTGAACATTACAAGTGAAATAAAGAGTGCTTCTGGTTTATGGTACCCAGATTCAGTGTAGTTCCACTTTCAGCAATAAAATATAAGTGTGCATGTTTTTGCCAAGATGCAGTATGAAGCTTATCTTGGGGCAGAAATGTCCACTCTGTCCAACAAATTTGGTCCGAGTTCTGACAAAGATCTGCCAAGCCAGTATTGTTTCATAGACAGCACTACTGTTATGTCTGCATGAGTTTTTCAGCCATGCATTTCATACTTCTCTGATCATTTATACTGGTACATTAGGTGGCCATGCTAAATCGCCTAGTTATCACATGGATTACGAATATCTATCTGAAGTGTTATTAGAATCACTTTGTTATCTTCAATTTCTAATGAATGGAGCCCAAGAGTATTGGAAAGATAGTGTTAAATGACAATTGCTGTGCTCTTGAAGATTCTTTAAATACCTGTAGATTGTCCCTCGGCTTGCAGGGCAATTTTTTCTTCTTCTTGGAAACCACTATCAACTGTAATGGAAAAACAAAAGGAGGTTACAATTACTATAGGAGTCTAGTGACTTTACAGTAGTCCATAAAGCATTAAAGCAGATTTCCAAAAAAAATCTGCACCTTGAAGAGCCACGACACCAATCCTGTCCCCAAAAACTGCATGCCACATTCACCATAAAAGGCAGAAAGTCATTTACGTTACAATAAAAACCTTTTAGTAGTGATCCAAATGCCTCAATACTATAATACTCGGATAGCATTTATTTATATGTGCTTGCTAAAAATCAAGAGCGTAAGCCAAACTTCATTCCATTGCTGATGTGTAATGGCCTTAAGTTTAAAGAAAAAGCTGCTCAATCTTATTATGTATAATAGAATGCATGTCTTTCAATTACAACAACAGAAACAAATGAGGAGCAAGAACTGATAATTCTAAAATTATAATTAAACCTAACAATTACCCTTGCCCACCAAAAAGTAAAAATCAAAAACAAACATTCTACAGAATTCTGCCAAGAACATACAGTGGCTATAAAAAGTCTACACATCCCTGTTAAAATGTCAGGTTTCTGTGATGTAAAAAAAATGAGACATGGATAAATCATTTCAGAACGTTTTCCACTTTCAATGTGACATATAAACTGTACAACTGAAAAACAAACTGAAATCCTTTGGGGGGGGGGGGGGGTGTTAAACATGAAAAACTAAAATAATATGGTTGCATTAGTGTACACACCCTCTTATAACTGGGGATGTAGCTGTGGTCAGAATTCAGCAATCACATTCAAAATCATGTTATGTAGGAGTCAGTACACAACTGCCATCATTTAAAGTGCCTCTGATTAACCCCAAATAAAGTTCAGCCGATCTAGTAGGTCTTTCCTGACATTTTTTTAGTCACATCCTACAGCAAAAGTCATGGTCTGCAGAGAGCTTCCAAAGCATCAGAGGGATCTCGTTGTCAAAAGGTATCAGTCAGGAGAAGGGTACAAAAGAATTTCCAAGGCATTAGATATACCATGGAACACAGTGAAGATAGTCATCATCAAGTGGAGAAAATGTGGCGCAACAGTGAAATTAACAAGAACTGGATGTCCCTCCAAAATTGATGAAGAGACGAGAAGAAAACTAGTCTGGGAGGCTGCCAAGAGGCCTACAGCAACATTAAAGTACTGGCAAGTACTGGCTGTGTGGTACATGTGACGACAATCTCCCATATTCTTCATATGTCTGGGCTATGGGGTAGAGTGGCAAGACGGAAGCCTTTTATTATGAAGAAAAACATCCAAGCCCAGCTAAATTTTGCAAATACACATCTGAAGTCTCCCAAAGGCATGTGATAAAATGTGTTATGGCCTGATGAAACCAATGTTGAACAAGGTTGAAACAACACTGCACATCACCAAAAGAACATCATACCCACAGTGAAGCATGGTGGTGGCAGCATCATGCTTTGGGGCGGTTTTTCTTCAGCTGAACTGCAGCCTTAGTCAAGGTAGAGGGAATTATGAACCATTCCAAATACCAGTCAATATTGGCACAAAACTTTCTGGCTTCTGCTAGAAAGCTGAACATGAAGAGGAACTTCATCTTTCAGTGTGACAAAGACCCAAAGCATACATCAAAATCAACAAAGGAACGGCTTCACCAGAAGAAGATTAAACTTTCGGAATGGCCCAGCCAGAGCCCAGACCTGAATCCGACTAAAAATCTGTGGGGTGATCTGAAGATGGCTGTGCCCAGGAGACGCCCTCACAATCTGACAGATTTTGAGTGTTTTTGCAAGGAAGAGTGGGCAAATATTATCAAGTCAAGATGTGCTATGCTGATAGACTCATACCACAAAAAGGACTGAGTGCTGGAATCAAATCAAAAAGGTGCTTCAACAAAGTATTAGTTTAAGGGTGTGTACACTTTGCAACCATATTATTTTAGTTTTTTATTACTTTCCTTCACCTAAAAGATTTCAGTTTGTTGTAAAGTTTATAGGTTACATTAAAAAGGTGGAAAAAGTTCTGAAATGATTCATATTTGTCTCATTTTTTTACATCACAGAAACCTGACATTTTAACAGGGGTGTGTAGACATTTTATATCCACTGTATAGTACATACTGTGGTGTAAAAGGCTGTCACTGTTGCTCACTCCCTAAAAATGCTAGTTGCCCAACAGTATTATTTGAACAAGTGACTCAGAACACCAGGAGGATTGGTTAGAGCATATGTGTCAAACCCAAGGCTGTGGGCAGAATCTGGCCCACCAGACCATTTCATGTGGCCCTTGCACCTCTCCTGCAACTGCTGTACCCCTCCCCTCATCTCTGCCCCCACCTTGTCTCAGCATTTCGCAGCAGGGAGGACAACAGAAGTCCTCCTACAGATCCTGTGCCTCTCTGTGCAGCTACAGCACCTTTTGCCCTCCCTGGTCTCAGCATTCAGCATACTCCGGCAGCTGGTTCCAGCCCTCCTTTGGTCCTCTTCCAGACCCTGCACTTTCTACTTACCGGCTTCACCCCAGCTTCTCTCGGCAGCAGCACAAGGTAAGGGTGGTGCACTGTAAAGTAAGGGAGGGTGGGGGACTCTTGGCTTCTGTTGGTGGGGGATTATTGACATCTGATGTAAGGGAAGGGGAGGGTGCTCTGGACGTCTAGATACAATCTGCCCTTTGAGGGCAACCATAATGCCGATGCACCGCTGGTTTAGAGTATTTCTCATATTTTTACTGCCATCTGTATTCTTGTGTCCCCTTGAGAGCAACATATCTCCAACAAGAGAACAGGTAGCATTAATAAACTGACAAGGGCTCTAACCTCTAAGTATTCTATCCTGAACGAAAAAAATCTGGAGTTCAACTTTAAAGCAAATCTGTGCTTTCTGCATGAATCTTATGTTATTTGCATTAGCTTGGGCTTATTGGGATTTTGTTTACCAAAAACATGTAGCAGAATACATTTTGGCCTAAATTTATAACCAATTTTGAGCTTAATATATATTTTTTTATAGCTGAAAGTAAAAAATATAGTTTTTCTTCAAAACCTTTGGTCTTTTTTTTTGTTTATAGCATGAAAAATAAAAAGCGCACAGGTGATCAAATACCACCGAAAGAAAGCTCTATTTGTGTGAAAAAAAAGGACGTAAATTTCGTTAGGGTGCAGCATTGCATGACCGCGCAATTATCAGTTGAATTAGTGCAGCGCTGAGTAGCAAAAAAAAGGCCTGGTCAGGAAGGGGGGTAAATCCTGAGGAAGGCAAGTGGTTAACCTGCACGGTACATTTGAAAAGATTCAAAGCTGGTGAGAGGAAAGACTAGAGAGGAGGAGGAGGAGGGTTATTGTGTATGATGTCTATCACTAATGGGATCACTGCTATCTGTTGGCTCACTGGAATCTATTTCTTTTTGGGCGACTTTAACAAGGAACCTATCCAATGGCACTTGCTTTTGCCTTCTTTTAAGCATTTGACAGAAATGTGACATTGCATTGTCGTTAAACAGATTTATCGTTCGCACTACTACAGCCTTACTCAGATTTTGCACGCTTTCCCACATTTTACACATCTCCCCAATTTCATTTGAAGTGAGGGATTACTCTGCTTTTATCCTCTTCAGACAATATCTCCTCCATAACCTCTTGCTGTTGCTCACGATGCAGATCTATCAGATCGTCCGTGGTCAGCTCCTGGCCATGTTCCTCCACCAGCTCTTGAATGTTGCCCTCATTCACCTCCAGTCCCATGGTCTTCACCAGGACACAATTTCAATTGGCAACTGGCAGCTCCTGTTCCTGAGCAAACCCCCTAAAAGTCATGTCCTAGAATATAATCAGACCACAGTTTTCTCCAAGCAGAATTGATGGTTCTCTAGGTGAACCCCATCCCAGGCTTTATCGATGATCTTAAGGCAGTTCATAATGTGGAAATTATTTTTCCAAAACTCTCAGGAGGGTAAGATTTGTTCCTTCGGTCACCTCGAAGCATAACTGAAATAGTGCTTTGGTGTAAAGCTTTTTTAAAGTTGGAAATGACCCGTTGATCCATGGGCTGGAGTAGTGGTGTGGTGTTGAGAGGAAGGAACTTGGCCTTAATGAACTCGAATTCATCCAGTAAGTCATCCTCAAGGCCTGGAGGATGAGAAGGAGCATTATCCATTACCAGCAAGATTTTGAGTGGCAGATTATTTTCTAAAAGGTATTTCTTCACTGTAAGACCTCGATGATCCACTCAACGAACAAGATACAAGTAACCCAAGCCTTGCTCTTGTACCTCCACATAATGTTTAATAGGCACTTCTGCACCTTGCATTTCTTGAAGACTCGTGGATTCTCAGAATGATACCTAAGCAGGGGCTTGATTTTCAAATCCCTGTTTGTATTAGAACATTAGAGGGTGAGATGGTATTTCATGGGCTTGTGACTGGGCATTGCATTCTTTTTTACTGTAATGTAGGTCCTCTTTGGCATCTTTTTCCAAAAAAGCCCCATCTCATCGCAGTTAAAAACTTGCTACGGCAGATAACACACGGAAGCCATGAGCTTCTGGAATTCAGTGAATGCCTCAGCTGCTTTAATGTCTGAACTCACAGCCTCTTCATGGCTCACAACACTATGGATGCCACTTCTCTTAAAGTTATCAATCCATCCCCTGCTTGCCTTGAAGCCTTCGTTTTCTGTCGATGTACATGGCAGTTTACTTACAAAGTTGGCGTAAAAGGCCTTTGCCTTCTCGCAGATAAAGTTCTTGGACACAGTATCACCTGCTAGTTGCTTCTCGTTTATCTAGACAAGAAGCAACATTTCTACATCTTCCAGAACACGTGGCCATTGCTTTGATAATCTCATGACTCCTTTTGCTGCATCTAGCCCCTTTATTTCTTCTTTAACATTGTGCAAATTTGTCGACGTAGACTTGTTATAAAATCTTGCAATGTCGGAAACTCACGTACCTCGCTCATGCTTCTCGATGCTTTCCTTTTTAACTTCCACTGTAACCATCTCCTTACCGCCTTCCTTTTCAACTTTTTTTTTTCCTTCATGGGGTCATTGTTGCAGTACAGATGTTGACTATGCAAGTGAGGCACGCTGACTGAGACCGGGAGATGATTACCCACAATCCCACAGCGAGAAAGAGAGAGAAGAACCATCGGCTCAGTTGTAACGTGACGCTCAGCAGACAAAGTGTACATACAGTGCATCCAGAAAGTATTTACAGTGCTCTGCAAATGTCCTGGAGTGGTCCAGCCAGAGCCCAGGCTTGAACTCGATTGGACATCTCTGGAGAGATCTGAAAATGGCTGTGGACCGACGTTCCCCATCCAACCTGATGGAGCTTGAGGTACTGCAAAGAAGAATGGGAGCAATTGCCCACAAATAGGTGTGCCAAGCTTGTAGCATCATACTCAAAATGACTTAAGGCTGTAATTGGTGCCAAAGGTGCTTCAACAATTGAGCAAAGGCTGTGAATACTTATGTACATGTGTTTTTTTTTGTTTTTTTTATTTTTAATAAAATTGCAAAGATTTAACAACTAACTTTTTTTACGTTGTCATTATGGGGTATGGTTTGTAGAATGTTGAGGAAAATTAGTTTAATTTTGGAAAAAGGCTGTAACATAAAATGTGGCAAAAGTTAAGCGCTGTGAATACTTTCTGGGTGCACAGTATTACCTGTATTGCAAGACCTTGCTCGTTTATCAAGTTAAAAAACGTATAAAAAATTTTTGCTCATCTTGCAAAAGACTTGCACACCAAGTTACCTGCAATCCAAGGTTTTACTGTATATATATTTTTTTCTTTTTACCTACTAATTTTTTGTATCAGTGTTTTATCTACCATCTTGAGGAAGTGGCCAGGGCATTGCCACAAAACACGTCAACTGTGTTTTGTACCATTCTGTGAGCAATATATAACAAATCAATGAAGAATCCATTTCTCATCTTCTCCTTCACATGCGGGCGCCTCTGTGCACACCACTTTCCTATCTTTTGGAGCCCATAGACCTCTTACAGTACTCCTCAAGTGCAATGGAGTCGATTTACTAAAACTGGAGAGTGAAAAATCTGGTGCAGCTCAGCATAAAAAAACAATCAGCTTCCAGGTTTTATTGTCAAAGCTTAACTAATCAAGCTGAAGTTTGAAGCGGATTGGCTGCCATGCAAAACTGCACCAGATTTTGAACCAGTTTTAGTAAATCGACCCCAATGTCTGTTCATTAATCTACAAAACAGGGATTTCTACTCCTTTTCAAAATAAATATTTTGCATACTTATTTGCCCGATCTGTATAACCTGTATCCAGAAAACACAGACCTTCAACATCAAAGTCATACAGGGGTACTATTCTGTGTAGAGAAAGGGGAATATATTTTGAGAGCTGTTAGCACATCATAGAACAGAGGCATTTTCTTGTAAATATTCTCCACTTTATTTCAATAGAGAATTGTTTTGATCAAGGCAATTTATCCAACTGTGCTCATGAGTTAGGATGTATTTGTTTCTACCTGTGTGGCAAAAAAAGATGTACAGGGATCTTTTGTGCCCTATACTGGACCAGTACTGCTAGAGATAATTTCTCCATCATCAGGTCACCACTAAAAACTAGTCTTTCATCCTTGGGGCCCAATCAACACATCCATAATAAAATGTAATTACAACTGTTTATTATTTGCAGATCTTAATGCAGCTTCGTGGTTTTCAATGGAGGCAGTCACACAGGTGCGTAAAAATGCACTGCCTTCAGATCTGTAACACAACATCCAAAAATCTGCGTCTGAGAACATGCGCATACAAGTATAAAATTGAAAAGGACAGGACAATTTTTACATATTAAAACTGGATCTATTCACTGATCAATACTCAGGAACTTGTTCTTTGCCTTAATGATCAATACATTTTTTTACTGCTGTGTGAGGTCTTACACAAGTTTGCAATACAATAGTTTCAATATGCCACTTTTGAATGTGGTGCAGACATCTCTAAGCAGTTCTGTCTTTTCAAACTATGCATCTCTCAGGTTTGCATTTTTTTTTTTTAAATCATGCACAGAATGTTGGGCAGCACAGTGGCTAAATGGTTAGCACTTCTGCCTGGCAGTGCTAGGGTCGTTGGTTTGAATCCCAGCCACGGCACCTCCTGCCTGGAATTTGCTTGTTCTCCCTGTGCCTGCGTGGGTTTCCTCCAAGTACTCCGGTTTCCTCCCACACTCCAAAGACATGCTGGTAGGTTAATTGGATCCTGTCTAAATTGGCCCTTGTATATGAATGCAAGTTAGGGACCTTAGATTGTACGCCCCTTGAGTGTTAGAGATTGATGTGAATGTACAATATATATATATGTAAAGTGCTGCGTAAATTGACGGCGCTATATAAGTACCTGCAATAAATAAATAGAATGTATGAACATAAAAAATATTGACATACATTGTTCAGTTTACCATTCTTAATAGACCCCTGACATTTGCTTATATCTGAAGAAAACTAGACTCTGCTTTCAATTTTAACCACTTTAATACCTGTCATTTTTACCCCCTTCCTGCCCAGGCCAATTTTCAGCTTTCAGTGTTGTCGTACTTTGAATATCAATTGGACCGTCATGCAACACAGTACCCATAAAAAAAATGTATATTTTTTTCACACAAATAAAGCTTTCTTTTGGTGGTATTTAATCACCACTGAGTTTTTATTTTTTGCTAAATCTACAAAAAAAAAAACCCTGTAAGTTTGCAAAATTTTGTAACAAAAACGAAGAAAAAGGAGAGGTTTTTTTTTCAAAATAAAAAACATTTCTTCATAAATGTAGGTCAAAATGTTTTCTGCTACATTTCTTTGGTGAAAATACCCCAGTGTATATTAGTGTATATTATTTAGTCTGTAGGAAAGTTATAGAGACCGTAAACCATGGTATATATATCTGACAATCGATCAATGTACTGATAGCCAATTTCATTTCTTGAGGCCCGAAAATGCAGCATAGTACATATACCCCCCAAGTTACCCATTTTTGGAAAATAGACCGTCCAAGGTATTTACTAAGAGGCATGGTGAGTTTTTTGGAAGTTATAATTTTTTGTTCACGATTTTTGGAAAAATGTTGAAATTGAAAAAAAAAATAAATTTTTTAACATATTGTCACCAATCCACTACAGCGTGATTATATAACTGGTGTTGCAGTGATCAGGGACACTGACAGGTGACAGTATGTTAAAAAAAAATTAAAATAATTTTTTTTTTTTTTTATTACATTTTTTTTTTTTTTTTACACATTATGATTGCTAATACCAATGTATTTACCGGTAATTGATATTTGCAATCATTGTTACTGAATGAAACGGATTCAGTCTTTTGCTGTGATTAGGCAAAGCTCATCACATGATACAGATGGGCTGTGATTGGCTCTGTCTGTACCATGTGACTGCTTTGATCGATCACAACTAACAACACAATTGTATACAATGAAAGGCATGACAGGAAGCCATCCACTGTATACAAATCGACATGTGATCTGCTGTGATTGGTTACAGCAGTCACATGACACTGGCAACAGGCCGATGTAGTGATATGTCATTGGCTGTGTCCCGTGAACACAGCCAGTGACAGATCATGCAGCTGCGTGGCCCCGTGAACAGCTGCTTTTGACAGGACGTCATATGACACCCAGTCACAACGGTGAGTGTCCCTCCCAGCAGTCAATCTGCTATAGGCCGGGAGGGAAGATGTTAAGAGAAGAAGCATGATTAGGGACCATTGGAGACAGAGATAAACCTGTATTCAAAGACTGCTTGGGAAGAATATGGAGGACTGACTTATGTTAGCCACTCATTCTGCTAGAACTCTGAAGACAAATAAGCAATTTAGTTGACAAAGTCTGATTTTTGTCCAACTGACAGATATTCTCTCAAATGTTTCAGTGCATTGAAAAAAATTTTTTTCTATTGTATGTTGCTCTTACTTTGGGAAATCTAGGGAAGCATCATCCGCCTAGGCTCGCAGTACTCCAGGGGTGGGAGAAGGTTATGCTGATGATGCTGCAATATACAAACCCTGTACTAAAAGCAAGTGCAAGTACCCCTAACACCTACCTTCTCTGCAGAGTTGTAAGACAACCCATTCAGTTTAAAACAGTAATGAAAGGCAAAACATTTAAGTATACATATAGAAAACATTACAAATATCGCCCCACCCCCCCTTTTTTGATCATGTAGGTGATCACATACCCTCTGTGCTCAGCTGCATAATGAGCTAGGGAAGAAGGAACAGCAGAACACTGATCTTCCCAAAAAATGGCTGTGCGGGGGGGGGGGGGGGGGGAGGGGGTCAGCACAAGTTTGGTCACTGAAGGAGAGCAGACTGAGTTCTCAGCACAGCTAAATAACTGACCATGTCGTGCTTTTCTGCCTAGTGTAATCCGTTTTTAATAGGAAAGAAGAGGGACTGGCAGGAACAGCAGGGATTTCACACAAAGGAAGCAATACAAAGCGAACAGGATACTTTTTTATACAAGTACATGGTACAGCAGGCACATACGAGGATTATGAAATGATGGGTTTACAGATTTTCTTTAACCTCTAGCCTACAGGGTACTTATACCCCCTTCCTGCCCAGGCCAATTTCCAGCTTTCAGCGCTGTTGCGCTTTGAATGACAATTGCACGGTCATGAAACACTGTACCCATATGAAATTTTTATAATTTTTTGGTGACAGATAGAGCTTTATTTTGGTGGTATTTAATCACCTCTGGGTTTTTTGGTTTTTTTTCTTAAACCAAAAACCATTGAAAATTTTGAAAAAAAAAAAACAAAAAAAAAAAACAATTCTTAGTTTTTGTTATAACATTTTGTAAATAAGTGATTTTTCTCCTTCACTGATGTGCGCTAATGAGGCTGCAGTTATGGACACTGATAGGCTGCACTGAAGGACACTGATAGGTGGCACTGATGAGGAGGCACTGATGAGGATTGACTGGCATCACTGATGGGCACTGAAAGGCAGCACTCATATGGCATTGATAGGTGGCACTGACTGGTACTGATGGGTGACACTGAAAGGCAGCTCAGATGGGCACTGATGTGCACTGGTAGGCGCTGAAATGTGGCATTGATGGGCACTGGCAGGTGGCATGGATGAGCACTGACAGCTGCCACTGATGGACACTGAGAGGTGTCAATGCTGGGGCTACACAGATCATCAGGGCACACTGATCATCAGTGCCCTGATGATCAGTGTACATGTCCCCTCTGAGGGATGCCGATTACCGGCTCTCCTCTCGAGCTGTCAGTGTAACAGCTCGTGAGGAGAGAAATGCCGATAACTGGCATTTCCCTATTTACATGCAATCAGCTGTGATTGGACACATGACCGAGCAGACATCTTCGGCTCTTTCCGTTGATCGGTGATCCGCTGGGTCCGAGGGACACAGCGCACCGCCGATCGCCGTGCTGTGCGCTCCCGGAGCCGCATGCGCGGTTAGAATGGGAGGACAACCCAGAACACGAGAACTGCCTTGTGTCCGTCATTTTACTATATGGCGGGCAGGAGGCGGTTAAACATGTGTTACCCCAAGATTTCATATCCCTGATATGTGCCAGTTGTACCATGTACTTTCTTGAAAAAGTATTCTGTTCTCTTTGTATTGCTTCCTTTGTGTGAGTTCCCTGGTGTTCCTGCTAGTCCCTCTGATTTCCTACTAAAAACTGAGCACACTAGCCAAGAGAGCACAGCCTTCTCAGTATGGTCAGTTTTCTAGATGTGCTGGGAGAAAAGCCTGCCTGCTTTCCAATGATGAGACTTGTGCCGACATGCCCCCTGCACAGCCATTCACTGAGATCAGTGTACTGCTGCTTTTCCACCCTCAGCACTTTACGCCTTAGGCCAGCCATACTAGGATCGAAATTTGGCCAATTCAACAGGGGCCAGAAAAATTTGGATCCATGTATGGGCAGGCTGGTTGTACAGAAGTCATTCTACTGACTGACTTCTGTACAACCCGCCTGTCGGAAAATTTCAGTACAATCAGCGCTGCTGGCTATAGCCAGCAGTGCATTTTGATGGCAGGGGAAGACTTTCTATTGTCAGAATACAATATCTCAGGGATAGTGATTATCACATCAAGTGTGTGGATGAGGGAAATCGAGTCATTTTCTTTCCTTCAATCTGCTGGTTGAATGGAAAAATAAAAACTCAAGGATTGTATAGGCTGCCTTAGGTGCGCTTCAATTGACTTCTATTATTACCGTGTATTTTCTGAAAGCGCATCAAAGATGCGGCATGCAGGACTTTGATGCACTTTCATGAAAATGCATGATCTTATAAAAGTCAATGGGAGCGAACCTAAAACTGTGTGTAAATCACACTGCACCCAAACCGCAGCGCACTGGTGTGCACCTTGCTGAATCTGGAGCAGCTGTGCATAGCAACCAATCAGCTTCTATCTTTCATTTTTAAACGTAAACTGGTATTGAACCTAAAAGTTTTATATATTGCAGCTTACCAATCATTAGATGTGGTGGCTGCATCGGTTTTTAATTTTTTAAGGCTTTTTCCCTGTGTTCACCTGGTGATTTGCACAGTAACACACCTCCTGTATTAGGGCGAGACCACTCTGGAGGAATGAGCACAGGTGGCACAGCAGAGAGTAGCATTGTCAGTCTGGGGGGATGGGAGTGTTAAATGTATTATAGCAGATTTAAATACAATAACAAACTGAAGCAAAACTCCAGCTCACACTTTATCCAATAAGAAAAAAAAGCCTGTTTGTTGTAACAGATTATAAAGATTTTACATGAATAAAGGCTAATCATTTAACCACCCCCACCAGTGGCAAATGGATTGTCTCATCCATGTAAAATGATACATTCTGCTGGAGAGCTTATGAAAAACAACAGACTTGCTGGCTGGGTCACCAGATGAAAATAGAAGAAAACTGAAAAAGGAAACTAATGCAGCCACCACATCCAAGAATTGGTGAGCTGCAATATATTAAGGCCCCTTTCATATGGGCAGTCTGGTCGGGTCTGCCTGTTGTTCAGATGGACACAACCCTCTATTATCCTCTATGGGCAGCCGGATGTAAACAGACTTTTGTCCGTTAACAACCGACTACCTCCGATCCAGCGAAAACAAACAGAAGAGGGGGAGATCCGTTCCCCCCATCTGGTAGGATTGGAGGGCAGTCAGGTGTAAATGGACAGCCAGTCTGTTTACATCTGACTACACATAGAGGAGAGCGGGCTGTGTCAGTGTCTGCTCTGCATAAGCGCAGCGGACACGGACTTGTCATCCGGCAGCTCCCTTAAGCTGGAACAGGTTCATGTGAAAAGGGCCTAAAAGTTTTCTTTTGGGTTTAATACTGCTTTCAGTTGGTTGTAAACCCCTACATATAAAAAGTGAAGTGACTGGCCTCATGTGATACACAGAGAGGAAACAAATCCTTCTACATAAGTTGTCCCTGTTTATCAAACATTGCAGAGCTCAGTGAGGAGAGCTCTGAGAGTTGATTGGAGGGAAGGGACACACCCCCCTTCACGCAGAACATGGGAACATAGCTGAGGCTGTCAATTTACTGGAGGTCCCTCCTCCCATCACCATTTTTCTCTTGGTGTCAGGAAAACTTGGCAGAAGTGACTCATGCTGATAGCAGAAGAACAAAGCTGCAGATAAAAATGACTTGACCCTGGTTCACATCAAGGCGCCTTTGGATCCACACATGTGCGGTGCGAATTGGAGCTCTGTTTTCACAGCTAATTGACAAAGTAGTTCTTCAGCGGTTCAGATCAGGTTAAGGACCGGATTAGATCAGGACCAGGTCAGGATTATTTCCTGTTCACAACTGAAGACGTGTGATTCAGAAGACTTCCCATATAAGTTATTAAGCCTGAATTCGCACCTGAACCTGACCGCACTGCTCAGAAAACTGACAGACTTTGTTTTTCAGTTTGCACTGAATCCGCTTACCGTTTGCACCACATATATGCGAACAGCCAGAATAGAAACCAATGGTATTTCACGTCATGCAAATTGGACGTGGTTCAAAATGCATCGAATTCACATATATTTGAACAGGCAGTTGTCAAGGGAAATTGCACAAAAATAGTGCAGGAACCTTTTTTGGAGTCATTAGAACGAGGCCATTGAAAAATATGGAATGCAACTTGTCATGTGACTTCAAACTCGCAAGCCGCATTAATTTGAATCGGGGCTTAGTGCTCTTGATTGAGACAAGTACACCCTATAGAGAGATATGCTTTCTTCAAATTTCATGTTTGACATTTACAACCTCTTTAAAGTGGAACTAAACCCTTCTTTTCAACCAAGGAAGCTGCCATCTTGGCCTCTGTTTGATCTGCAACTGCCATGGTGCTGCACATGGTCAGTTATGACACCAGACATTTGATGGTTTGACAATTTGGAACTAATGGTTTATGGAACTAAACCCATTGATTTATTGTTTCAAAAAACAGTTACATTTTCGACATGCTGGGATTGCCAACTGTCACATTTGCTTGTGTTGTCAAACCATCGAATGGCTGGTGTCATAACTCATTGCATGTGCAGCACCATGGCAGCTGCAGATCAAACAGAAGCTAAGATGGAAGCTTCCTTGGCAAAAAAAAGGAAAGGAGGGTTTAGTTCTACTTTAACCGTTTGCCCTCTGCCCTATAGCAGAATTACTACTACAGGGTGGCACGGCTGTGCAAAATCACTTGTATATATGTGATTTGCATTTCCTGGTAGGGGGCACCCACGCCGCTATTCGCTGCTGGAGATGTCAATCACCAGGTGCTGAGCGGTGATTCCCAGCTGGCACTTGGTGATCGTCTGCAAAGCTGACAGGGGAGAAACCTGTGAGTATACACAGGTCTTTCTCCTGTCAGAATGGACATGCTGCTTTGTATCTCTCTGCACAGCAGAGAAATGCAAAGCAGCATGTCTCCCAAGTAAAACAGCACACAATGTAAAACACACACAGCACACAGATAACCCTTTGATTGCCCCCTTCCTGCCCAGTGTCATTAGTACAGTGTCAGTGCTTTTTATTAGCACGAATCACTGTATTATTTTCACTGGGGATGTCAGTGGCAGTTAGTTCCCACCAAGTGTCAGAATGCCCATCGCATTTACCACCATTTGTAGACGCTATAACTTTCATGTAAATCAATTAATATACACTTATTGGGATTTTTTAGCAAATGCATGTAGCAGAATACATTTTGCCCTAAATTTATGACAAATGTTTTTTGATTTTTTTATTGGGAGGTTTTATAGCAAAAAGTTAAAAATATTGTTTTTTTTTTAAACTTTTTTCAAAATTTTCAATCTTTTTTTGTTTAGAGCACAAAAAATAAAAAATCACAGGTGATCAAATACCACCAAAAGAAAGCTCTATTTGTGGGGAAAAAAGTACATAAATTTCATTTATGTACTGCATTGCATGACTGCACAATTGTTAAAGTAACGTAGCACCATATCGCAAAAAATGGCCTGGTCAGGAAGGGGGGTAAATCCTGTGGAGGGCAAGTGGTTAAAGCGTAATTCCACTTTGGTTGGGAAAAAAAACAAAAACATTCCCCTCTGGGTAATCTATGTATGTTGCACGGATTTTAACTAACTTTGTTACAGATTCCTACCTTTTGTTATTCTGAAGAATAGCTGTTTGTTTGTCTGTGTTCATGTAGAGGGAGAATCTGTATGGGAGTGGTTTTATAATTATCAGTCAGCTGCTGCACCTGCAGAACTAAGGAAAGTAACAGAGTCTGCATCCCTTTAGGCTAGGTTCACACCTATGCAGTTTGCGTTTGATTCGTTTCTTCAGTATTTCTTTGTGTTTTTGCACATGCATTTTTTTAAGCATTTTTGATGTGTTTTGTGTTTGGTTTTGTTTCCCCAACTTGTTGCTGTGCAGGTTAAAACGCAAAATGCATAAAAAACGCACTAAAAGCTTTCCTGCAGCATCTCCACTGCAGTCTATAGAACTAAAAACACAAAGTTTTGCATTTAAAAAAGTCCCTGACCCTTTCCACAAAACACATCGGGTGAAAACACGGAGATGTGAACCTGTCCCATAGGAAATCATGTTAAATAGACCGCAGGGCGTTTCTGCAAAACGCATAGGTGTGAACCTAGACTAAGATATGTTTTCGCTTTCAGAGAATCTCACCAGAAATGACATTTTTGTTGCAGGGGACCCCAAAAATGCGATGTGTATCTTAGTGCAGACTTCTGGGAAAATCAATGAGCCAATCACACAAGCAGGAAATGACATTTCGGGGAGGGGGGGCATTCTGTACACCAGCCCTCGAAATTTCCACTCGCCTGCTTGCATTGGGCTAGTGGAAATAAAGTGGTGGCGAGCAGAGCCAGGACTAGGAGCATGTGGGAGGGGCAGCAACAAGCAATGATCTCCTGTATAACTTTCAATGAAGCAGCTGAAAGCCGTGGGAGGAAGAGGAGGAGATGCAGCTTCCAGCTGCTTCATTGAAAGTTATAAAGGAGATCGCTGCTTGTAACCACTGCACAGATCATACCTGATTGTTCTGTTTCTTTCCTGGCCCTTCCCCCTATCCACCACACCAATAGGAGACACTGAGGAGCATACAGAGGGGGGCGGCAGGAAAGAGATGGAATGATTACGTATGATCTGTGCAGCAGTGACAAGCAGCGATCTCCTGTATTGCTTTCAATGAAGCAGCTGGAAGCCACGTCTGCTCCTCTCCCTCCTGTGGCTTTCAGATGCTTCATTGAAGGAGGGAAGAGAAGGATAGAGGGGCTGGATCTACTCTGCCTGCCCCTGTGTCCGCCCACACTCCAGTCTGTGCAGCTTCAGAGAATGTGTGGGAGGGAAACTGAACACAGCAGCCAACAGTTCTGATGCTTCTGAATGAGCATGTGCATCTGACCTACCTACCTTCCTTCCACCCACACCTTCATTCCTTCCTTCCACCCTTCTCTTCCTTCCAACCCTCCCGATCCTTCCTTAACCATTTGTCAACCGTTCTATAGCCGAATGAAGGCTACAGCGCGGTTTCAAGTCTTGGGAGGACATCAATCAGTGATCACATGAAGAGTAGTAAGCAAGATGTCACTTCTGACATCATTACTTACTATGTGTGAAATCTGTGAATGATCACTGAGGTCACATGGTACAAGGCTATTCACAACAGCCATGTACCATGTGACAAGCTATGACCAATCACAGCTCACACAGTATTTCTCAATGGCTGCAAGAATGCAGCCAGAGACAAGGAGAAATTATTGTGTTTACACCCATAAAGGCTGTAAAAGCAATCCGTGTAAAAAAAAAAAAAAAAAATCGTAACACCCAAGTAGTAGTGTCACTATGGTGACACTGTACTGCTAGGGTGACAGTATGTAAAAAAACAAAGAATATAAAAAAATTTAAAAAAAATTTTTAGAAAAATTATAAATTTTTGATTATAAACTTAATTTGGGATTATTTTTTTTTTTTTTTTTTTACTAAAAAGATAACTGAATACATTTTGGCCAAGATTTATGAAGAAAGATTATTTATTTGCAAACTTTGATAAGAAAAACAAAATTTTTGGACTTTCATTTATATAGCAAAAAAAGTGAATAAATACCACCAAAATAAAGCTTTATCTGTCTCAAAAAAATGCTAAAAATTCATATGGGTACAGTGTTGCATGACCGTGCAATAATAGCGCTGAAAGCTGAAGATTGGCCTGGATAGGAAGGGGGTGAAAGTGTCCGGACTTGAAGTGGTTAAGTCCTGGCTAGTAACTCAGGACTTGAAATGTTGAGCCACCATCTGTGTACAGAACACCTCCAGGTGGACATATCACATTTACATCGATTGAAAAGGTCATTTTTGATAACCTTCAGTCACAATGATTTCTGTCACAATTGTATATTTTTTTATTTGCTACTTTATTTCCCCCTAAAGTGGAGTTAACCTTTAAGTTTGAAAATGAAAGAAGCTGATTGGTTGTTTGGCAGAGCAGCTCCAGTCTTAGTAACTCCTCCCCTTCTAGTGAATGGCCCAATGAAATCAGACTGTCCCTGTTGTAGAACTGTGAAGTCCATCACATAGAAGGATGTGGTGTTGGAAGTTGCCGCCCCCCATGTCCTGTGCACCAGGTATCCCCCCACCTGTCCCCCGAGGCTGACGACGACGAGGTATGAGGAGAAGGCACAGCATTCCCCAGGTATCACCTCCTAGAAGTACAGAGAACACAGGCATGGGGCGCACAGTGTGCACTTCGCAGGAAGTACAGACACCCACACCCGTCCACTGACAGGAGCCGACCTCCACCCCCCAAGCTCTCCTCACCTCTCACCCGCTGAACAGCGCTCATGGAGAAGGTACAGGACACACACCGGGTAATAGGACGGGACAGGCAGCCAAGTCAACACAGCCAGGCGACACTTCCCCGGACCATCCACTCTCATACAATTCATCAATCCGACCGCAACTGCAACGTCACCATCACACTCCCGCACTGCTGTGTGGCGGAATACCGCCCAGGTGCCGCCCACAGCCCGCCTACATTCCTTTGCATGACTGGGAGGGGCGGGGCCGTGACGTCGTGTCAGGCACTTGGAAGGTGTTCTCGGAGAGGCGGCATGTTCAAGTTGTGTCAGAAGTCGTTCTCTATGGGCGGGCCATGCTGGGTACTAAGAGCCTGTCTTGGCCGAGGGATGCTGGGGGAGGAGCAATGAGCAACTTCTGCCTCTTAACCCCTTGCCTACCGGGCACCTTTACCCCTTTCCTGTCCAGACCAATTTCCAGCTTTCACACTATAGAAATGCATTTTTGACGCATTCCGGTGCGTTTTTAATGGGCTTTAGGTGCGTTTTTTATGCATTCCAGTTAATTTTTTCCCCTCTTTTTCCTATTTATTTATTTCAGATACTTATATAGCGCCATCAATTTACGCAGCACTTTACATATATATGTATATTGTACATTCACATCAGTCCCTAACCCTCAAGGGGTGTACAATCTAAGGTCCCTAACTCACATTCATATACAAGGGCCAATTTAGACAGGATCCAATTAACCTACCAGCATGTCTTTGGAGTGTGGGAGGAAACCCGAGTACCCGGAGGAAACCCACGCAGGCACAGGGAGAACAAGCAAACTCCAGGCAGGAGGTGCCGTGGTTGGGATTCGAACCAACGACCCTAGTGAGTTCCATTCAAAACTGAAAGCTCCGCTTGTTTGCCTCCCCCCCCCCCCACTGCCATATTTGGTAACTTTTGGGGGGGAGTGGATACCTGTTTGTGACAGGTACCCACTCCCACTTCCAGCTCAGTTCATCGCGGAGAAGTAACCTGGAAGTTTGCACCCCTCCTCCCTCCCGCAGTCTCTTGGGAACCTCCAGGTCCTAGAAGACTGCCGGACCAATGAGAATGCACATGCGCAGTGGGCACCCAGCTATGAAGCCACAAGCTGTCACAGTCTGGTGCCCACAGTTATGATGCCGGGGAGAGAAGAAGAAAAGGGACGGTGTGGTTGAGAACATCGCCGGACTGTGGGACAGGTGAGTGTGTGTTTATTAAAAGTCAGCAGCTACAGTTTTTTAACCTCCTGACACCAACATAACACAAACTGGGCTTTTTTCCGTGGGACCGCATATTTGCATACCTGTCTTTCTGCTGGGAGCACGTCGCACAGCACAAAGACTGCGGTGTCACTGAGAGCACCGGGTCCCGTTCTAACGATCGGGACCCAGGACTCCCGATTCCAGATCACTGTGATAGCTTCTGATTGGCTATCACAGTGATCAGTCACTATAAAGCCCAGCCCCCCTTGTTTTTTTCTCTCTCTATGAATGTATCTCTCTAACTCCTGGCATAGAGGGGGGAATAATGTTTGGAAAAAAAAAAAACAAATATTAAAAAATAAAATAAAAAAATACCTAGATCAGGGTTTTATCTAGTTCAGTGCCAGGGTAAGTGTTTGGGTCAAGGTCAAATGGTCAGGGTCAAAGGTTAGGATTTTAAAAAAGTGTGTTTTAGATATAAAAAAAACAAAATGTGCACTATTGTTTGTGGGCTGTACTACGGGTACAAACAACAAATAACATACACATATATGGTATCGCCGCGAACGTCAAGAGCTGGAAAATTTATTTTGGGTTCTTTGGTGTTAGGTTATGGTAGTAAGAAGAAACACAGCTAAATAAGAAAAAAAGATTTTTGTTTTACTATTTTGGGCCAGATTTCCTTTGATAATAAAAAAAAAAATCAGGAGATATCCATTACCATTTACCACCAAATGAAAGCCCAATTTGTCCTGAAAAAAACAAGCTATAATCCATCTGAATGTACAAAGTAGTTGTGATGATATGTACGGTTTACTAACACGTCAACTTTGCAAAATTGTGCTTAGGCATTTATATTTATTTTACCCTTAGGCGTGAATGGGTTCAATACAAAACTGTCTGGAACTCCGCTTTAATTAGGGACATGTACATTCCGGTGCATTTTTGATGCATTTTACCACGTTCTCGTACAGTTCTGTGCAGAAAAAATGCAGCCTGTTCTACCTTTTTCTGCAGCCGGAATGCACTGAAACTGCAAGCACTGATGTGAATTATGGCATTGGCAACCCTATAACCTACTTCCTGTGCGTTTTGGATGCAGAAAAAAACCCTGAAACGCATGTATTGTGAACTGGTCCTCAGTGCTATTGCACTTTGACAATTGCCGCAGTCAAGCTACACTGTACTCATGTCATTTTTATAATTTTTTTTCATACAGCTTTCTTTTGGTGGTATTTCATCACCACTCTGTGTTTTATTGTTTGCTAAACAAACAGAAAAAGCCTGAAAATTAAAAAAAAAAGGTTTTCTTTGTTTCTATTATAAAATTTTGCAAACAGGTAATTTTTCTGCTTTACTGATGGGCACTGATGACACAGCACTGATAGGCAGCTCTGACAGTTTGCACTGATAGGCGGCACTGATGGGCACTGATAGGTGGCACTGTTGGGCACTAATAGGCAGCACTTGAGGACACTGATAGGTGGCATTGACAGGCACAGATTGGTAGCACTGATGGGCACTTTTGGGACTGGACTGATAAGCATAGTAGATGTATCCTTTTACAGTTACCGGTTATTGGCAGAACTTTCCTTGATCTATGACAGCGTGAGGAAATTACTGGTGATAACTGGTGATCAGCTGTGATTGATGACGTGGTAAAGGGCCGTTGTGATTGGCTCTTTACAGTGTCATGTGATCAGCTGTGTCCACAGGACGCAGTGATCACAGAGAGGTGCACGCCACATGGGGGGGGGGAGCGCATTCTGGGAGGATGTCATTTGACACCCTTCCAGAACTGAACGACCATGCTGTAGCCATCATTCGGCTATAGCGCAGTCAAGAGGTGGTTAAAGAGGACCTGCCTCCCCTACCCTGTATAAAAATATGAATAATATGTAAAAGACTAGGTTTAGACCTGCGTCAACATTTTTTGAAAAGTGTTCTGATTTTGGATTACTTTTCAGGGGAATTTGACAGAAGGCACATGTTTTAACCACATAACTGCCACACGAACTGCAACAGCACAGTCAGGGCTGGGACAATGGGTGGGCTTGAGGGTCAGCTGCCCTAGACACAGAGTAGCAGAGAATGGACACAGGGCAGGAAACAAATTCTGTAGCATGCATTAACAGTGGGAGAAGGGGTGCAGTTCTGCATCCTTTCCCTGGGCACTAGATGAACATGTGCACAGAGTTGCAGGGTGTTTGTGATGATTCCTTGTTTGCTTGAATGAAGCAGCACTGATAGGCACTGATCTCCTCTTCACCCAGCTGCCTGAGAGAATCCCTGGGCAAGGGGGCCCAGAAAGTGCCACTTTTAAATCAACAGTCCCAGGTGGGGGCTAGTCAGGTTTCCCACCAGAATGCTCTCTCTCCTTATATGGCCCAGAGTGTGTGAGATTACTCAATCATCTCCTGTAAGCTTGTGGGTTGGTGGCTGCCTTCAGGCCTTATGCTTGTGGGTTGGTGGCTGCCTTCAGGCCTTATGCTGGGTTGGCTGCTTCCCAGGCTGTCCTCTGTCAGTCAAGGACGATTGAGGCTGAGAGATCCTCCCTTCCAGCTCCTGCCTACATATAGGCCCCCCTCCTTAGCCCCTTCCCAGGCTCCGCGCTTCAGTCTTCACTCCATCTTCCATCTGACACCACTCCTCCCGCTAAGCAGGCTTAGTCATAATTATCCGCTGCCCTGGCAATATGCAGATTAGCCCCTCCTCACACCTGCCCACTGCCTTCTAGAAACTTCTCAAGTCTCTAGAGCAGGGGTAAGTATCAGGGAGCTGATCTGCAGAGCCCTCAGCCCTGACCTGGCTGGCTCATCCCAGGATTACTCATACCAGGCTGCTACACAGCCTCTAACTGAAAACCTATCTAGCTCCCCCTAGCCAACTAGAGGGGCACTACATTACTATTGAGACACAATAGTAGAGGTAGTCTAGGGTGAATTGGAAAATGATCCAATAGAAGCATATCTTCCGATGCTTCTCCTCTTTCCTTTTAGAGAAGCCATAAGTTCCTCCATCTGCTGAATTTCATTAACCACAGAGATTAATTGGCCAATCAAGGGGGGACAGTGCTCCACTTTTGGGGTACACAAGCCCTAGCCATGTTCAGCACATTCGCCAGGCTTGCTGAGCACCATATGTCAGATCATTTTTTCCGCGGATGCAAAGCATCGGAACCACAGCATGTGAACACTACTTTTGCAGCTTTGGGGAGGGGGCAGTTGGGGGTGCTAAAAAATGCAGCTCAACCATGCGTATTTTCGCACCTCCTCCACTCCACAAGTGTAAACGGGCCCAACCTGTACATAATAATATGCTTACCTAGGTCCTTGTGGCTTTTTTTATTTGAAGTTTTTATTGAATCTTTCAACGCAATGATATATTACATGTGAAGAACATAAGACTTTGGGAACTTGAAACGTAACCACAGACAAGGAAAAATATGCGTCCTGACAGGCACGCATCACCCGATACGACCCCAGACACACCAAATATCAGGATGAAGTCATCAACTGCAATCTTGAAAATGGAGTACATGTGAAGGAAAAAAATGAATATGTAAAAACAGAAATAGAAGAAAGAAGCAACTGGATGCAAAGCCTCTAAGGAGGGGGTTGGAAGTGGGGGGAGGGGGGTGGAATCCTATGGTCATCTGTCTCCTCCCATGCAGCAGATCACTATGAGACACATCAAGCACATAAAACCAAAGGGGGAAGATACTAGCACTACACCCTCAGGAGTCCTTGACTTTTGGGTCCCCCTATGGTTCTACACAGCCAGGCAATACACATTTTTTACAGATCTTGCACACTGGAGTCAGTAAACAGTCCTTAAGCTTTTTTTTGTTATATTATTAAAAGGTATTGAACTTGAATAGGGTTGAGGGGTATATGAGATGCCCAAGGAAACTGCAACTTCAGGACAAACTCCTTAGGAACTATGTACAAGTCCACAGACAAAGATTCTCCTCTTGGAGAGCTCTCCTGGTGTACCATCTCAGATCCCAGATGAAATCTCCTCTTCACCCAGCTGCCTGAGAGAATCCCTGGGCAAGGGGGCCCAGAAAGTGCCACTTTTAAATCAACAGTCCCAGGTGGGGGCTAGTCAGGTTTCCCACCAGAATGCTCTCTCTCCTTATATGGCCCAGAGTGTGTGGGATTACTCACTCAATCATCTCCTGTAAGCTTGTGGGTTGGTGGCTGCCTTCAGGCCTTATGCTGGGTTGGCTGCTTCCCAGGCTGTCCTCTGTCAGTCAAGGACGATTGAGGCTGAGAGATCCTCCCTTCCAGCTCCTGCCTACATATAGGCCCCCCTCCTTAGCCCCTTCCCAGGCTCCGCGCTTCAGTCTTCACTCCATCTTCCATCTGACACCACTCCTCCCGCTAAGCAGGCTTAGTCATAATTATTGGCTGCCCTGGCAATATGCAGATTAGCCCCTCCTCACACCTGCCCACTGCCTTCTAGAAACTTCTCAAGTCTCTAGAGCAGGGGTAAGTATCAGGGAGCTGATCTGCAGAGCCCTCAGCCCTGACCTGGCTGGCTCATCCCAGGATTACTCATACCAGGCTGCTACACAGCCTCTAACTGAAAACCTATCTAGCTCCCCCTAGCTAACTAGAGGGGCACTACATTACTATTGAGACACAATAGTAGAGGTAGTCTAGGGTGAATTGGAAAATGATCCAATAGAAGCATATCTTCCGATGTTTCTCCTCTTTCCTTTTAGAGAAGCCATAAGTTCCTCCATCTGCTGAATTTCATTAACCACAGAGATTAATTGGCCAATCAAGGGGGGACAGTGCTCCACTTTTGGGGTACACAAGCCCTAGCCATGTTCAACACGTGTACAAAGAGTGACTTTTTATAGCGGCTCTTAGATATAGTTGTAAGATGCAGCAAAATTGCTTTGGGTCGATACCCAACTTGAATGTCAGTCAGTTTAAGCACTATGGGGTTGATTTACTAAAGGCAATCAGACTGTGCACTTTGTAAAGTGCAGTTGCACTCTGCAAGTGCACTTCCTCCAAAGCTTAGTAAATGAGGTAAAGCTTCCCTTTGCCAAGAATACCCAATTACATGCAAGGAAAATAAAACTGCATACTTGCTTGCACATGATTGGATGATAGAAGTCAGCAGAGCTTCTGCTCATTTACTAAGCTCTGGAGCAACTGCACTTGCAGTGCACAGTCTAATTGCCTTTAGTAAATCAACAACTATGTTTTGGATATTTTCCTAGAATGGGCATATTAACGGGCAATCCAGAAAAATGTGATGTAAGTAAGGTTCCACGTTCCCTCTGACTCCTCCAACATTTTGTGAGTGAGCACCTATATCACCTGGTCAGGAGTTCATACCCAGCTTACCTGAATCTGTTTGAAAGGGCTGTCTTTTGTTCAAAGAATAGGACATGATCCATTTGTTCATCTAAGAAAGTATGGCCAAGATCATGTTGCGATTTGCTAAGAAAAGGCATCACCCTGATAGAAAATTAGGTTATGAGCTCAAGAGAGCATGCCACAAGGGAAAGGCCGCAGAACACTGGTCCTGAAAGGTAGAACATGGCTTCTTGTGGATAGTCTGGGAATCGATGGTATAAAGGTAGTGTTTAAGCTGGAGAGCCTGAGAGAAACTCAGTGGAGGGTTGAAATACAGTTTAAATCCAAAAGAACCGTGAGCGCTGAATGCTGTCAGGGTAATGTTTGTGGTGGCAGAGAGGCCATGTCTTGTTCCTGACCTACCCAACTTTTAAAAGCTGCATGCCTAATCCATTTGAAGAGTCCAGTCTTATGAACAGAGTGGTGATATTTGATGGGGTCTGAGAGCTCTATACCTCCGCACACCTTGGATAAAAGATAAGGGTCAAAAAGCAATCCTCTTGGACGTGTGCACCCAGAGGAAATTCATAAATTCTGTCTTAACCGAGCAGAGGAATGTCTTAGGAACAGAGATCAGTAGGGTCTGTAAAAGATACAGTAGCCTTGCTAAGATGTTCATTTTCAAAATGCTGTTCCTACCAAACAATGTAATGGTGTTTTGATGCCAAGGTTGCAAATCAGCTTAGTAAACACTAACTGTGGTGGACAGTGTTCTTTAAAACTGTGCACAAAAGACAGCATGATATAAATTCCCAGATATTTGATTTTAGCCACCGCCCATGCTAACTGAAACTTGGTTTGGAAAGATCACAGTCTAGATCCATGGATTCTGACTTACATTATTTTGTAATTCAAAAGATCCGCATAGAGCTTGAGTTCGTGTAATAGACTGTGTAAAGTGCTTTCAGGTTGTGTTACAAAGAAAAGCAAATCATTGACATAAGCCATGACCTTGTAAGCGGGTTGCAATTTAACTTAGGTGTTGCCACAGATGAGGGGGGGGGGGGGGGGGGTTAAGGTTAATAGTGTTTCCTGGTGGGCTTTTTGGGTCTGACTCACTGATCCTGTAGATATAAAAAAGGACAGTGTTCTGGTGGAAGAAGGGGGGGGAGGGTTGCACGAGTATGGTTTGGGACTATCTCTCCTGGTCTGATGAATCGCTTTCTGACATTACCTGGGATTGCATGCTGTATGGAACCTGCCATCATGTAGGGGGACTGCTGGGACCTGTGGTCCTCTCTGAAGACACCAGCTGTTGGGTTTTGCTGATACTTATGGACTCTACCTTTGCAGGTATGCCAGGGCAGCACACAAGCCTGAATTAGAGATTAGGGACAAACTGTTACTTGTGCTTGGACTTTGTAATGTTTTGGCACTTTTCTAAGTAAAACATTGAAATGTTACCTGTTGCCTGGTCTGAAGTTATTAAAGAAATGTAATGCAAGTAACCGGCACCACACATAGTATCCCACTTGGGTCAATAGCACATACATTGGGTATGAAGACAGCAAATGGTTACCATGGGTAACAGAAGCCAACAGCCAGGCAAGCAGCCTGTCATTAGGCATGTCCCTGTGACAGGTGGAAAGCCCCTAGCAGCAAGGGAGATGTTGTCAGCACTTCTTCAACTGCAGTCTGTCTCCCATAGCAATGTGAGCAGATTGGCACCATCTAGGTCCCCAGCCTGTGCAGAGGTACAGGAAATCAAGAGTTAAGTGCATGCATGGATTCTATGCTAGCTGCACAGCGGCACTCCATTCCACTACCAGGAGTGAGGTAGTGAAGAAAGATGGACAGGTAGAGCGGGCACAGGCTTGGCATGTCCCTCCTAATTGCACCAATTACAGTGAAAGTGTACATTGACACGGGGACCCAAGAGTTAACTGGAGGACAGTTACTGCTCAAGTGTATACAGTGTACGGCCATCTCTAAAGTTGGAGGCTTAAGAGGTCAAGTATTCCCTGAAAGCATCCTCAGCCTTGTCCCTGGATGTTGATGGAATGGGCACAAGTAGAGGTACCCCATGTGCGAGGCAAGTGACTCTATTACAAGTGTCTAGTGTAACCCAGAAGAACCCATTCCGGGGGCAGTCCTCTTATGTGTCCCAGACTTGGTGCCCAACGAGTTAATGAGAAAACATGGAGGAAAGGTCCATCACCACCTTCCACCCCTATAACCTTGTGAGAACCACTACCACAAACCAGCTCTATGATGTCGATATGTGATCCTTTACGACAAAAGAGGGATTCCAACTAAAGATGAAATATTAAGGGGAAAGGGGGCCCCCTTGTCATGTCCCATTATTTATTGAGAGTAAAATAAAGTGAGAGCCTCATTAGCTATAACAGCTACGGAGAACAAAATGGATCAATCCATTTGCACATGTGATCTTCAAGGCCAATACCCTTCAGAAACTCCCAGTCGACCCAGTCAGGAGCCTTCTCCACATATGCTGAAATCAATTGAGATGGAACATCTTTCGACCGGGCCAAGTGTAGGGAATGCAAAACCCTGGTTGTATTATCTTTGGCCTCTAAAGCATAAAGCCTACCTAATCTATATGAATAAGATGGGAAAGGTGGGGCAATAGATGATTTGCCAATATTTTAGAAAAATGTTAAATCAACAATTAATAATGAGATTAGTAATAAATGAAATATGAGCCCAGAGACAATCTCTGGGAAAAAAACACACCCTTGAGGAGGGAGTTTTATACTTAGGTCCAGAAAAACACAGTAATATAGCAATGGAAGACTGTCTGGACCAGGTACACGGCCCGATTGTTCTTCATTCTCACCAGATTTCATTCTGCCTCTGCACTACCTGGAACCCCCCTCCTTCCTCCGTCACTATTTTGAAAATGTAGGTCATAATTCTGTCATACACCATGTGCACAAAATGAAACGCATGGCGTCATGTGCCTCTTGCATGCACCATAGAACGCTACATAGTACAGTACATGGGTAAGATAAGCTCATAACATCATGTGTTTCATCTTGCACATGTGCAGCATGACAATACTGCAAGATCTCAGTTTAGGTACAAGATGTCCCTGAAGACTATGGTGACATAGTGACCGAGAAGTGGACAACAAGAAAAGGTAAGTAAAAGCAGTAGGTAAAGGTATAGTAACCAGTGTTAAGTTGGGTACACAAATTGCATTTTTTTTTAATTCAATCAGTGGGTTGAATGAAAACAAAAACCTCACAGATTACCACAATTACACAAGTGATCTCCTCCGCTGTGCTCTTGTATTCTGACAGCAGGGATCCCCCTTTCCCGTCAAAATACACTGATCAGCGCTGCAGCATTGGCTGACAAATGGCTTCTGATAAGCAAACAAAGCTAAACAACTGCTGAACTGGCTGTATTTTGAGTATGTACCCCTCTTTAGACAAATTCATATCAGCATGCAGAGATCCATTCTGATGTGTATTTTAGGGAAAAGGGGAGAAGTCCACTTTAAAGTAACCATTGAAGCTGATGATTCTTTTCAGCTATCTGTAGCTGAAAATGTAAAGCCCCCTTCAGATGGGGTGGACCCGTCAGTGGATCCACATGCTCGGCGGGGGATTTCTCCGCTGAGCAAGCGGATGATAGGTCTGTGTCCACTCCGCTGATGCAGAGCGAACACAGACACAGCCCGCTGTTTTCTATGGGGCGGTCGAATGGAAATGAACCGCCTGTCCATTTCCATCCAACTGTCATCAAATCCACCAGATGGAAAGGAAATTAAATCCCCTTTTGTCTGTTTTTAGCGTACAGGATTAGATCGGATACCGTAGAGAGCTATGGATGGTCCGATCAGGTCTGTCTGTAATAGACAGGCAGACCCAGGGGTGGACTGACAACTCATGGGGCCCCCGGGCAATAGGGGATCATGGGGCCCCTGTGTCCTTGCCCAAACTCAAAAAAGCCTATGAAAAAGGTACCAGGGGCATGTCATGGGGCCCCCTACTGACCCTGGGCCCTCGGGCATTGCCCGAGTTTCCAAATGGTCAGTCCGCCCCTGGGCAGACCCCATCGGAACATCACTGTGAAAGGGGCCTTAGGGTTTCTATTTATCACCTCCATTAAACTGCACAGTTCAGTGTATGCTCTACACAAGGGAACGAGCCTTGAGTTGCACTGCAGCATGTCTGTGTACACAATGCAGCATTGTGGTGTGAACTTTGGCCATACTTCTCTTAGGTAATTACACCAAATGATGTCTGCTAGTTCCAGCTAATGATTTATTAGGCATGTTTATTGCCTTATTGTAAAACAGTTTAGCCTGCACAAATCAGAATACACTGACTGAATAGCTCTCCTGGTAGCCTAGGTTCACACTATAAATCACACAGGAATGTGCACCGCATTCCTGTGCAATTCACATGCGATTCTGTGTATTGCGATTTGAGCCCATTCAATTTGAATGGGTTCAATCACACCAAAGTAGTGCATGCACTACTTTTGGAAACCCACTACAATCGGATCACATAGTAGTTTTATACCATGCTATCCGATGCAGCCAAATGCACTCCACTTGCAGCCTGTGTTCGGGGTGTTGTTAAAATTGCACTGACTCCAGCTGCAGATCGTAAAGGTTTTGTTTTGAACGATGTGCAGGAAACACGTATTAATTGCAGGTTTCCTGCAGCCCTTTCAAGTGTGAACCAGGGTGTAAAGCCAAAATGTAAAGTGTTACTAAACCCAGGACCCTGCATTCATTATATCTAGTCTCCAACAGTACACAGAACATGGAAGTGCAATTATTTTAGTAAATATAAACTGATAAATACTTTTTCTCATCAGCAGTATATAGCAGTCCTGTGACTTCTATCAGTGTCCAGCAGAGCACTGGTTAAAGCCTGTAGGAGGAGTTTTCATTTTGCTCTAGGAGGATGCAGGACCCCTGACCTCTGTCTGGACAGTGCTGATTGGCCCTGTGCTGATCACATGCACTCTCCCAAGAAAAAAAAAACCCACTTTAGCAATACACACCAAAATGAGCATGTGCATAGTGCCTCCACACGATATGTCTTATCAGGAGATAAGAGAGAGACACTGGAAGAATGGGAGGATCAGAGAAGTCAGGATCAAGCAGCATTTTACACAATGCAGAGGATTAACCCCTTAGGTTCCACAGTGAGTATAACAAGCCTGCTTTACTGCATATACAGTCTGATTTCACTGTTGTGGGTTTAGTAACGCTTTAAGTGTGTTTCATAACTCCTGAGCTGATAATATTACATCAAGATTAAGAAGATATTTACATGTGTCAGTTAATTACCAGCATGTTAAAACCAAACTCATTTACAGTATTGTGCAAAAGTTTTAGGCTGGTGTGAAAAAATGCTGTAAATTAATATCTTCATCGTAAAGAAGAACAAGGAGTCCTGGAAGTGATGATTTGGTCCCCAATGAGCCCTGACCTCAACATCATTGAGTCTGTCTAGGATTACATAAAGAGACAGAAGGATCTGTGGCAGCCTACATCCAGAGAAGATATGTAGTTTGTTCTCCAAGATGTTTGGAACAACCTACCTGCAGGGTTCCTTAAAAACTGTGTGCACAAGCACTGTGTGTACCTAGAAGACGTGATGCTGGCTTGAAGCCAAAGGGTAGACACCTAATATTGATTTGATATAGATATTTCTTCTGTTCTATATTCTTGAAAACATTCTTACTTAACAGCATTTCTTCACACCTGCCCAAAATGTTTGTACAGCACTGTATTAGGAGTTACCAGAGGCAGTTTAGGCTTGATCCATATCCTAGGACGCTAGGTGATATAGGGATCTGATACCTATCATCTCTGTGTCCATTCAAAACTCATTCTAGACAATATACTGTTTACCAGATTGTAATCTGTAGGCATCTGAAGATATTAACCCATTTATAAAACCGCATCTAAGGGAGTAGCAGCCACATGATCATAAATATTTTGACATCCTCTCAGCCTTAGCAGTCTGGCAAAACCCAAAGCACTCAAGACTTTTTAAAGTACCTTCTTTTTTTTATCCCTGTTTGTTTTTCTGTTGTATTATTGTCTCTTTTATTTTGTAATATCTTTTTCTCTAAATATTTTGTTTGGACCTTTTTTTTCTCCTTGACTGATATTTTAAAATCATAAAAAATATCTTTAAACGCTTAAGGACCACCCTATAGTAGATTTACTGCTACAGGGCGGCCCCTGTGCGCAGGATCACGTATAAATACGTCATTCTGCATTTCCCAATAGGGGGCGCGTGCGAAATGCGCGTGCCCTACCCATACCGCCGATCATGCCCCCCAGGTGTCAGTCACCGGGTCTCGGCCGGTGATTACCTGCCTGCGCCCAGTGATTACCGGCGATCACCGACAGGGAGGAGGGCTGCATTGTTTACCAACAGCCCTCCTTGTCAGTTTGGGCACACTGCTCTGGATGGCTGAACAGAGCCATCCAGAGCAGTGTGCTTACAGTGAAGAACACACCCCCCGCCCCCTAGTAAAACACTCCTATCACAGAGTTAACCCTTTGATTGCCCCTCATGTTAACCCATTCCTGCCCAGTGCCATTAGTAGAGTGTCAGTGCTTTTTTTTTAGCACTGATCACTGTATTGGTGTCACTGGGGATGTTAGTGACCCCAAGTCAGTTCCACCCAGTGTCAGAATGCCCGCTGCAGTCCTGCTATAAGTCACTGATCGCCTCCATAAGTCGCTGATTGCCGTCATTATTATTCTTAAGAAAAAAAATTCCATTATCTGTACCGCCATTTGTAAACGCTATAACTTTCACGTAAACCAATTAATTTACATGTATTGGGATTACTTTTAGCAAAGACATGGAGCAGAATACATTTTGACCTAAATTTATGACGAAACTAGATTGTTAAATTTTTTTACTGGACACGTTTAATAGCAAAATGTCCAAAATATTGTTTTTTTTCTCAAAATTGTCAGCCTTTTTTTTATAGCGCAAAAAATAAAAAACCACAGAGGCAGTCAAATACCACCGAAAGAAGCTCAATTCGTGGGAAAAAAAGGACATATATTTAATTTGAGTGCAGCATTGCATGACTGCACAATTGTCAGTTAAAGTAACGCAGCGCCGTAACACAAACCGCTTTTTGAACTGCTTCCTTACCGCCCTATAGCTGAAATACTGCTACAAGGCGGCACAGGTGCACAAAATCACGTATATATATACATAATTCGCGCTCCTTTTTCACGCCCCTTCCAGATAGCGTCAGATTGCCCATCAGTACACCAGTAATCACATTTAACCCCTTGATTGCCAGGAACACTCTCATACACAATAAGTCTCCATTGCTAGTATAGTGTCTGAATGGATCAATATCTTTGATCAGATCAGCACTATACCAGCATTCACATTAGTATAGTGTCCCCAAAAACAGAGCATTAGCGGGATCAGCCCCGACACCTGCCAGCACCTGCGGTTAGCTCCTAAGCTTACCCCCCCTTCTCAGTAGGTCACTGTCACTTGATACATTGCAAACAAAACCACAGTGTTTGCAGGATCAGGCCTGATCTCTGCTAGCACTTGCCGGTAAATTTTGATGACTCTCATATGCAGCAGAGTGCCAGTACTAGTGCTGCTCTACCTTTTGGTGAACTGGCGAGCACCAGCAGCCTGGTACATCCTGGTCTTTGACATACCAGCACTGCAATATCTTTTGGTGACGTGGCGAGTCCAATAAACGCAGTACAAGCTGGTGAGGTGGCGAGCACAAGTATTGTCCCCCAACCACCAAGAATTTGTAAACAGGCCCGTAGAGCCCCTAGCATCCTTCCAGATGTGCTTGCAGCCCACAAATTCTGCAGCACCTGTACTTCCCCTATTCACTGCCCAACCTGGAATTCAGGTGGAAACAGCAAATTGAACTCCTCCCCTTGATTTTTTGGAGCTGTTTTTCACAGAAGATCTGTATGCATTGATTGTGCATCAAAGCAATTTATATGCACAACAATTTATCGCCACCAACCCAAATTCAAACCTTGTCAGACCATTCGGATGGAAACCCATTACGGTTTCCAAATTAAATTTTTTTGGGGGCTTAACCCCCAACATGGGGATTACTAAAAAAAATTAATTGCGGTTGTATTGGTCCACAGACCCGATTCATCATATGCCCGTGCTACCATGGCCAGGCATAGATATGAATAATGTGTTTTATACATTTCAATGACAATACACTCTGTCATCCTCAGGGAGACCCTGAATTTTACCGACTACACAATATTTGGCCCCTCGTAGATCACCTTAACCAAAAATTTGCAGATGTCTATACTCCTCAGCAAAAAATCTTCATTGATGAGTCCCTCATTTATTTTTCTGGCCGTCTTGCATTCAGACAATTTCTCCCCAGCAAGCGTGCCAGATATGGGGTCAAGATGTATAAGACCTGTGACAGGGCAACAGGCTATACATATATGTTTCGGATTTACGAGGGAAAAGATAGTCACGTGGAGCCCCCCGGATGCCCAGACTACACGGGGAGCAGTGGCAAGATAGTTTGGGACTTGGTGTCATCCTTTTTCCATATGGGGTACCACTTATACGTGGACAATTTTTATTCAAGCGTTCCACTATTTAGACATTTATACAATCTTGGAATTGGTGCATGTGGCATCGTGTGACCTAATGTGTGCCCACCATTAGAAATGGGTGGATGCAGGGTGGTATATTCTAATGGTGGGCATACCACACACTTTTTTTGGCAGAGATTTCTTCTCTTTTTTTCATTCAGCTCACAGGCTGTATACAAAAAAAGAACATAGCATATACTGTATACCCAACAAGGACCAGCGACGTACTGGCACATCACTGAATTTAAATGGTTATACCAGGGTGATGCCTACAGCGGCAGGCATCATCCTGGTATCGTTTTTGTTTCAGGCGGTGATCGACTTTCATATAAAAGCAATCCTAGTTGCTAATTAGCTGCAAGATTGCTTTTACAAGCAGCGGGAGACGATGCCCCCCCTCCCCTGCTGCCTTCCACGGCCTTCTTGGGTGGTCCCGTGCCATCAGGGGAACCTGAGAATGCAGCCGGTGTTTCTGCCAGCTGACCATAGAGCTGATTGGACACCGGAACGGTGCCAATTTTCTCTATAGTCTAAGAGATCGGAAGTCACGAGCATTTCATCACTTCAGTTTCGCAGGATATAAACAGCGCCATTTGTAAATTGGGAAAGCTTGTAATGTAAGGGCAGAGGAGATATCTAGAGTCTGATAGAGAGTCTGATGTCAATTGGCCCCATTGTTGGTGTCTTTGAGAGAAATTGTGTCCCGTTAATGGGAGTTATTCTGCCCCTTTATTATTATCAGTGTGGGGGGGGGGAATTATGCACCATTGTTGGTATCAGTGGAGAAAAATAGCGCCCCAAGGGCTGGAAAAAAGTAAGCAAAGGGCCACATCTGGCCGCCAGGCCACAGTTTGGAGACCACTGGTTTAGACGTATCCAATTCCTGACTGTATCTTGGGTGACAGTGTTACTGTTTAGGCTGACTTGGGTGGCTGGTAAAGGTATGAGCCATATACCATTATTAACTGCTGTTTATGAGTGACTATATATGTACTTTTATGTATAGATACATTTAGTGCTTTACTTCATCTCATTGGTTAACCCCATGTGCCTAATTCACTTTGTGTTTATTCTTCTCTTCTTGTATGTTGATTCTACAAATGTATCTAAACCCAACATATATACAAGGTTTACATTTACTACTGGTTTGGTGTCTGCTCCTTGGGGAAAGTTTAGACATTGTGAATTCAATTGGGTGTGTCAGAGTGGTTGAGGTGTTAAAGTGGTCAAGGCCAGCAACAGAGGACCCAACTAAGCCAGCAGCTCATTCGGAGGTGACACTACATGAGACTCATACACTGGTGCTCTGGGAATGGAAGAAGAGGATCCCAGCAAGCTTTAGGGGGTCAAATCTGCAACTGACTGATGAAGCAGAGTCCCATCAAATACAGATGAGCCCGCTGGAAGAAGTGAAGGAAAAATGAGCCAAAGTATGCCGAACAATGCCCCTCCCTCATCTGCCACCTCAGTTACTGTTGTGGCGGAATTCTTCACAGCATTGGAGGGCTTCATGCCTAGGTGTAATTAAGCCAACACTATCTATCCCTCGGAGTTGGTTATTGAAAGCTGAGGCTCTTTTCAAAAACACAGCCTGTACTGAAAAGGGAAAGAGGAGTATGATACCTGGATGGAGCAGGCCTTTCTGGCCCTTGAGGAATGAGATATTCCATAAGTGCAAAAGAAACAGGGTATTACGGAAAGTTTTAGAGGGGCTGCTGCCAAAGCTATCAGGATTTTAAAGCTTAGTCAAAAGACATGTATAGCAAAGGTATAGCAAAGGACTACCTTGTCATGTTGCAAGAAGTGTTTGAGCATAGCAAGAAGGCTTCAGATCTGATTTATCAATACAAGCACACTTTCAAGCATCAAGATGAACAGCAATCTGATTATATTAGGTAATTATACAAAATATTATATCAGATTGTGCTAATGGAAGGAATGGAGGCTATGGCCTTGGTCCAGGCCAGGATAAAGCAGATCTTAAGGGGTGCCGTACACTTGGATCCAGTATGACTGCAGTTAAAGACTTTGAAGAGTCTTAGCTCTTAACTAAGCCCAGCCCTTAACTGACCCTGAATTTATCAAAATGGTCTGAGAAGAAGAGGCTCTGCTGGAAGAGAAGAATCAGTAGTTCAGTTCAAAATTCAAGTCCAGGAGAAAGCCTTTTTGTGTCCCTCCTAAATCAGAGGCTACTCCTCGGAAGAAGATAAGGCAGATAGCGGGGAAGACAAAACCCCCAATACCTTCTACTTTGGCCAGCACAGATGCTGTAGCTCAGGTAGTGCAGACCCAACCTGAAATGCAGAAGACTGTCATGCAAGTAATAGACAAGCAAATTTACAAAACGCAAATTTACAAATGTCACGAGTGGACATGAACCAAGCCATTGCCACTTTCACTTCTGGAAAGAAAGCAACTGGGGAACTTAAGTCAGATGTCGAACCATCCACTGTTGAGAAGTGATGCTACAATTGCAAGGAGACTGGACATTTTAAAGCACAGTGTCCAAAGCAGGAAAATTCACTTGATCTTGTTATTGAGTTTTGAGTGTTGTCATTGAGTTGTGATAAAATTTTTCCTTCTTCTTTTCAGAGTTGTTAAGATGTAAAGCTGTATAGGTAGCTGACACCTCTGTCTTTCTGACTGACACTGATGATCTGTTGCCATACTTTGCTCCTATTTTCTCTGTGTTTACTGACATCTGGTTACTGCACGTCAAGAATATGAAGCTTGGGTAATTTCTAGTCCTTACTTAGTTGACGATAAACTTGGTGAAGAAGCTGAATTGTGGGAAAGAGACATAATGAACTTCCTTGTACTTAGAGTCTTGAGAAAGCCACTTATCTTTGCAGACTGTATGGGAGATTTTCAGTTATTGGTTTAATTCCACGTGCTGTGTCTAGGTATCCCAATTCTGGTAAGTGGCCTTTGGTCTTGGCTGCATTGAGCTCCAACAACATGTCACCAAGTTCTCTTAACTTTAGGTTGTCTTTGTTAGAGATTTTAAGGAAGTTTTCCAGTTTTGTCAACAGAATGTTCTCAATAGCTTCAGGGCTGCCACTTTGTTAGCAGATCTTGCTCCTCTCTAGCCATAAGACTGAGATCTCTGATGATGCCTTGGAAAGATGTCTTCCATGCCCAATAGTTCTCAGGGCGATCATCAAACATTAGTAGCCCTGTGCTCAATAATTTTCACTGAATTAGGTGATTTGATAGATCAGCTGTCCCTGAGGCTCTTAATGGGCCATTTCTGAAGGAGGATACATGATAACCCATTTTGTGTAATGGATATATAGTTACATATTTACATAGTTAGTCTGGCTGAAAAAAGACAAAAGTCCATTCAGTTCAACCATTAAAAAAAAAAAGTTATAATCCTACACCCACAGTTGATCCAGAGGAAGGCAAAAAACCCAGCAAAGCATGATCCAATTTGCAGGGGAAATAATTCCTTCCTGATCCCCTGAGAGGCAATCGGATATTCCCTGGATCAACCTTACCTATAACCTATGCTGAGGTTAACATAATCTTTGCTTTCTTGAACGTGTAACCTTGGTGCTGGGACAGTTTCAAAGTTACTGTGAAAAGCAGAAGACAGTACAGGCATATCTGGAGAGGGCTGAAAGTATGTCAAGTCAGGAAACTGTGGAAATGTGTTGGAGATAGGCTTTATAGAAGCATACTCTGTTGTAACTTGGTCTGGAGCATGGTTCTGTACATATTCCTGAGTCCTTTCACTGAATCTTGAGTTGCCATTTTCTCAAGATCTTGGAGCAGATCTCCTTTCGAAGCAATCACAGTTTTGTACAGTATAGCGCAACTTCTGTTGATGCTGCTGGCCTTTGAGTCTGCAGCACATGCATAACTAGCTTCAAGCTTTGCTTTCTGCCTCAAGGGATTGGATTCTAACTCAGTTTTCTGCATCAAGGAGTTGGCTACCTGCCTCAAGGAGTTGGCTTCCAACTTGGTTTTCTGCCTCAAGGAGTTGGCTTCTAACTCTGCTTCATCAAGTCAGCTTCTTTTTGAGGCCTCTGCTCACGCTGCTTCTGTGTTTGCTCTTGCTTTAAGGCCTGCAGAACTGGTTGATGATTTGCTAGAATGCACTGAATATCTAGGGTCAAACATGTGAGACCTGGTCTCTGAAGTTTGGTGTGGAATACTCCTATCTGGATCGATGACGTATGAATTAAAGTGGAGTACAGTCCCAAGTACAGTTTACATGTGAATTCTTTCACTTTCTAATGAAGCTCCTTATCTTCGCCTGTCTACTTATGCCTTTTTACTGCGCAGCTTCTCTGTCTTCGACTGTATACAGATGCCTTTTTGCTATGCTATCCTACTAACAGTTAGTCGACAGCTAGCTAACAAAACTGACCGAAGCAGCATTCTGTTTAATTCCAAGACTGAATTTACTTCTGTGAATAGTTCTGTTAAACTGCAATACAATCACATAGACAGAAAGTACAATATGTTTATACATGTCTCTCACAAATGCATACAATAAATACATTTCTTGAAAACAGCTACTTACACTCACATTTAATGCATTAAAATGCTATCTAGCTATGTATGCAACTTTAACAAACACAATGAGAGAACTTATAGGCATATGTGTATCAAAGGAAGAATGGAGAAGACCTTCAATGATGTTCTTTTAGAAGCTAAAATGTCTGAAATGGTTTATGGGAAATCTTTATTCTTAACAAACATTAAACACTTCCTGTTCTTGATGAAAGGGAATAATTAAAATCAGGTGCAGTTGCAGTGAATGCCCAATAGATGGCTTCCTACTCAACACAATGATAATATACAATATACAGAAAAGGGACCAAAGATCTTTAGTGGGGGGAGTGTGTATCAGGTACTGGAGAACTCACCCATACTTAACCATCTGCGCCTATGAATATTTCAAATTGCAGGTTCAAACATGCCTGCCTGTGTACTCTACATTTTTGTTCTCTCCCCCTATGATGTTGGGGAGACTATTATAAGAGATGTAGTAAAAAGACCACAGCTCCCAGGAGGCAATGAGCCAAGAGCTGAGGGACTCATAATGCACTAAATGTTCAGGGCAGTTGGCGCCAGGACAAGCAAGAGTGCAGACCTCTGGAGATAGCATAATCAGCCACCTATGATCCCCGCTATGAGCATGGCCTCTATGTCAGCTTTAACAAGCAGGAGCTGAAGCATAATTCACCCGTTCACTAGTTCCAGCCTACCTGAGTGAAGATCAAGTGGGATTATTCATCATCTTAATCTTCATCATCCAAATTGCTATTCGCCGGAGCTTGAGCCAGTGATCCATGGGAGGCTCCTCCTCTGTCGGCAATCAATGCTGAGGCACAAGACTGGTGAGAAGGTTATTAACCTATTCTTCACATTATATGGCAGGAACTGAGCTTTGCAATCACTTTTTGTTGCCATACACTGTCTCTCTGCAAGCTAGTATCTTCCATTAGCAGTTTACCATAGACTTCACCTGACTCTCCTCTCTAGTTAAATCCACTCTGTTGAGCTGACTCTTCATTGGCTCTCCTATCATCTTCCCCTTTGCCTTCCTGTTCAATCCAACAATACCAAGCATACCTTGTGTGTTAAACTGAGTGCAGGTTTTATGTCCCCCACCTCTCTATAAGTGCACTATCTTTAAAGGGTCCCAACTATAGCAGGAAGAAGAAACCCTTCAGAGACTACCCATTTGCTTCATTTGCATAAATCTTACCTGACATGAACTCTCTGACCTGGATAGTCCTGCAAGCAACCTTGGACCTAGCATAGCCACCCCAGTGCAATCATGGGCAGTACAGTTCCGGGGGTTTACAGTAGACAAATCCAATTTCTGACTACAGTTTAAGGTGACCTGGGTGACTGGTAATAGAATCTACCCTATACCATTATTATCTGCTGTCTATAAGTGACCATATACAGTATGTTCATTTACGTATAGACACATTTAGTGCATTACTTCATCTCATTGGTTAACCCTGTATGCCTAATTCACTTTGTGTTTATTTTTCTCATCTTGTCTGTTGATTCTACAAGTGTATCTAAAACCAATATATATAAGGTTTACATTTACTATTGGTTTGC